>NC_045430.1:247799816-248174647 GCF_902635505.1 Sarcophilus harrisii
CCAGTGAAGCTCAGTAGCCCCGCAATCAGAGCACAAACATCAAATGAAAGATTTAATGAAGACTCATGGGTCTTCATGGTGGAAAGTCAAGGGTAAAGTAGAAAAAAATGAATTTTAGGGCAAAACTTAATGAAACAGTAAAATTATAGGAGTTAAGACTCTTGGGGGGAAGGAGACGAGTTGAGGGTGAGAGACCTCCTCCAACTAGAGGTCCTCTACCAACCGTACCCCAAACTCCAAAACCAAATTTAATTAGCTTTCTCCTTCAACCTGTTTCTCCTCTTGATCCTGTTATTTCTATGGTCATGTTTACTGACTCTTCCTCCATCCCTGGAATCCTCATCATCATCATCTCTGCCTGCTAGTTTCTGCTAAAATCTCGTCTTCTATGGGGAGCTTCTCTCCATGGCCCTCAGTCCCTCCTCCTTGATCCTGGGTGTGTGAGTCTAGTTTGCATGTTTCCTTCCCCACTAGCCCTGGAGCTGGAGGTCAGGGAGTGGGCTCCACCTTTCTTGGTAAGGCTGGCCCAGCACAGAGCCAGCACACAGTTGGTGCTTAATAATGGTTTCCACCTGCCGTGGCTGCCTCCTACAAGCACGGCCTCAGGCCCCATCTCTGGCCAAGGCCACACGTGAGTTCTCTCAGCCCATACCCGCTGCCTCTTCCTGAGGCCGCCATGCTGTCCTGTCCAATCTTAGTAAACTTCCATTTATGGTGATGGCGGCTTCCTGGAGTCTTTCAAGTTCCCCATCCCCTCCCTCCGAATCAGAAAAGAACAGTCAGGGAGAAAAGGGTCTCGCAGTTTGGGTCCTTGTTCTTTGTTCTCAAAGAGGAGCAAATGACGTCAACAGAGTCCAATCAGTGCATCTGCCCTGCTGACCAGTCATTAATTAAGTCACCCAATGTGCTCCAGGTTAGGACCCTCGCTGCCTTCAAGAAGCACACGCTCTGAGAGCTACAAATATGTCCACAGACTCACAGATGCAGGACGGGCACAAGTAAATATGAGGTAGTTACAGAGATGGGCGCCCACAGCTGGGGGCCCCAGGGACAGAAGAGGATCGTTTGTGGCTGGCTGGGCTTTCTAAGGTTTGGACCACCATTTATATGCGGAGACAGGAGCGTGACAGTTAGTGCAGTCCAGTTTTTGTAAGCTTCCGCGTCCTTTGAGTTCAGCAGCCAAAGGATGGATCCCTTTGCTAACTAAAGTCTTGGAGTCCATCCCTAGCCCTATAGCTCCTCTCCTCAAAGCCAGCTGCTCATTTTATTTGGAGACCCTTCAGTCCATCAGTCTTTTAGAATCCCTGATGTTTCTTTGTCATCTCACCCCTAGAGCACTGATTATTTAGTGTTTCCTCGCCCAAAAGATGCTACTTCAGGGACCCACATGGAAATCCCTTTCCCAGCACATCACTGGGATGGGGACTGAGGCATAGAGTAGAGCAGGGCCCCAGAAAGGGAGCTCTCTTCAACTTTGCTTGCAGGAGCAGGGGCCATATTTCTGTTCTGCTTTGCTTCTCAACCTTTTGAGTTGGAACATCTAAAAATCTCATAGTCCAATGGACTGAAAAAAGAAGCAGGGGGGAGGGAGTGGGGTAAGAAACAAAACTACTTTACTCTCCTCAATAATTTGAACATTAAAAACTCAATCAAACATCAAATAATTTTAACACAGTAGAAATAATGTGTACTTTCCGTCCCAATTAAAACACATGCTCCTAGCAATTTAATTATGTAAATTGGTATAAGCAACCATGGAACAATGTTAAAAAGAAAGTATGAAGATGGGTTAGCTAAAATTGTTGGTGACATTTCTCTTTTTAATTTTCTTTCCTGGCAAATATTATGCCAATTTTCATGCATTAACTGGGTGGAGACTACTTTTTAAAGATTAAATAACTCCTATAAATTTATTTAAAATAGATTAACCAGTATTGGAAAAGCTAATACCCTTTCTCGACTCTACTGACCATTAAAGCTAACTTGACCTATCCAAAACTAGGAACTACATAGTCAGCTCAGCAGCCACCTTTAAAAGCCGTGTTTATTTTCTGAGCATACCAAGAGAGCCTTTTTGAAGTAAGTTGGGTTGCCCACAGCCCCAGGAGCTCATGGCATAAGTGAAAAATATAGTGTTTGTCTTTAGTGTTAGGGCTTCTTAGGAATATAGTATCCTAGAGCAGGAAGGGACCTCAGTGGCCAACTGGGCCAACCCATCATTTGATTGCCTTTTTCATCCTTCTTTTAGTGTCCACCCCCACCAGGCCAGCACCCACGCTAGCACGTTTTTCAGCTTTTTCTCCACCTTCCCCCCATCAAAACTTATATTTTTTCTTTCACTCTGGAACTGGCTACTAATCTATTGAACTAATTCAGCTTGAAATCTTAATAACAGAAATGGTTGAATGTTGTTGTCCCCCTCAGAGAACATTAGCGGTTAACTGTTATCTTTAGTACCCTAACCCTGTGGAGGGAGAAATGTAAGAATTTCAGGCTCTGTGAGTAGGAGAGAGATTTGAGACTTTAGTGCTGTCTATTTTGTTCCTTGAGCAGTTAGATGTTGCAATGGATAGAGTGAGAGACCTGGTGTCTGGGAGACTTATCTCCTGAGTTCAAATCTAGTCTCAGATACTAACTCTGTGACTCTATGAAAGTCCCTTACCTTAACCCTGTTGCCTTAGTTTCCTTCTCTGTAAAATGAGCTGGAGAAGGAAATTACAAACCACTCTGGTATTTTTTTTAAACACTACTTTATTTTTTCCCAATTATTTGTAAAAAGAATTTTTGACATTTTTTTAAATTTTGAGTTTCAAATTTATTTCTTCTTCCCTCTCTCCCCTCTCTGCTTCCTGAGAAGATAAACAATATGATATAGGTTATACAGGTGCAATCATGTAAAACATTTCCACATTAGTCATTTTGTGCAAGATGAATCAAACAAAAAAAAAGAAAAGAAAGTGAAAAACAGTATGTTTCAGTCTGTATGCAAACAGCATCAGTTCTTTCTCTGAAAGCAGAGAGTATTTTTCATCATGAATCCTTTGGGATTGTGTTGGATCACTGTATTGCTGAGAATAGCAGTTCCCATACAATATTGCTGTTATTATCTATGCTGTTCTTCGGGTTCTGCTCACTTTGTATCAGTTCATGCAAATTTTTCCATGTTTTTCAAACCTCTTGTCATTTCTTATAGAACAATTGTATTCCATTACATTCATTTGATACGACTTGTTCAGCTATTCCCCAATTAAATCAGTGGCTCAGGTCCCAATTCTTTGACACTCCAAAAAGATTTTTGGACAAATAGATTCTTTTCCATCACTTCATCATCTTTGAAGATCATGTTTTCTGTTTAGCTCTGATCTTTTCATCAAAAATAATTGAAAATCCCCTATTTCATTGAATTTCTGTCTTTTCTCCTGAAAAATAATGCTTAGTTTTTCTGGGTAGTTGATCTTGGCTGCAGTCCAAGCTCCTTTGCCCTCTGGAATATCAGATTCCAGGCCCTTCAATCTTTTAAAGTGGAAGTTGCTAGGTCCTGGGTAATTCTGATTGTGGCTCCTCAATATTTGAATTGTTTCTTTCTGGGTGCTTAACAGTATTTTCTCCTTAATCTAATAATTCTGGAATTTAGCTGCAATATTCCTTAATTTCACTTCAACATCTTTGCAAAGAAAAACCCACACAAGATCATAAAGAGTTGGATACAACTGAAAAATGGCTGAACAACTTTGAACCTTATCAGACTTGAATCTTAGAACTGGTCCATGAATCTAGGGACCTCAGATACAATCAGCAGTCATTGATCACTGAGTGTTAGGCACTGTGCTAAGTGCTGAGGGTACAAAAGAAGGCGATAACAAGGTCTCAGGCCTTGAGGACTCACATTCAGGTGAAGGAGACAGCATGGGAATTGTTGAAAGCCATCTGGAAGTGAAGGAGCTGGACGTTGGGCATAGGTCTGGGAAGGGCCCCCTGCAGAAGGTGGGATTTGAATGGAGTCACCCAATTTACAGGTGAGGAAACAGAGGCTGTGAGGGGCTAAGTGATTTGTTGCAGGGTCACACAACTAGTGTCCAAAGCAGGATTCTAACCCAGATTTATCCAGACTCCAAAAGTCATTCAGTTTGGCAGCTTTGGTGAGAGCAGGTCCAGCTGAATGAAGAGGTCAGAAGCCAGATTGTATAGGGCTTAGAATTTTGTGAGGGGAGAAGGAAAGGCAGGGAGTGTGGATGGAAGAAGAAATATAGAAAGATGATTGCTCTGTCTGGTCCTGGAAACAGACTGGGGAGGTGAAGTGTCTCACTCAAGCTCATATACAACATAGGTATGATACGGGCTGGACATGGGATTGCATTAGTCTGAGGAAGTCCCCCTCTTTGTGCCTTCCTTTCTTTACAGCCACTGTGCTGCTCCCACCTACACGTGAAGGCTGGAGAACTTTGTCCCCTTCTGGCCCCCACAACCTATTCCTTTTTCTCCATGGACACTGCCATTCCCCTCAGATATATCTGTCGGCTTTTCATATTTGTAAACATAAAGCAGCAAAAAATCCAAGGCAAAATCAGCTTAGGGTCTAGCAAAGGTAGAAAGCTTCCCAGGCAGGACTCACTTTAAAATGTAGTTGCCTGCAGTGGTATCACCCCTGCATCCAGGACAGTCAGGGAACAGTCAGCCTTGAGAAAACCCAGGAGTTTACCTGGCTTTCACCAGACGCCAGTTTTCCCGGCTCTGCGAGTTGGTGAGCCAGAGTGCCAGCATGCCGACTGAATCAATTAATCAGGTATTGATTCAGTGCCTCCTGGGTACCGGGCACTGGGCATGCTCAAGGAATAAACATCCCTCTTTCCAAGAGCTTATATTCTATTGGGCAAGAGTATGTGTGCATGTGTGTGTATATTTATGTCTATGTATGAGTACATATAGGGAGAGACCATATATGTGTATACGCATTTATGTATAGATACATCCACATTCATGCTTATATAAACCATGTATATATAGATACACATCTATGTGTGTGTGTGTGTATATACATATGTGTTTGTACAAGTGTAATTTATGAGCATTCACACCTAGAGCAGATACCGAGTCTTTAAGCAAAGGCAGTTTTGGAAGAAGGAAGAAGTAACAGAGTGGTCTTCCTGAAGCTTTGACGAGAGGAGGAAGCTCCTTCGGGGGGTCCAGCCAGTCCTGAGTCACTGCAGCAGATGGAGGGTGCCGGGTGAGCGAGAGAGAGAAGGACGGCTGGGTTCGATCACCAAATGGAGGAGAGCAGGCATATAAGACCAGCCTGGAAAAAAGATGGCTGTGAAAGGTTTCCAGCAAAACATGGGTTTCTGTTTCCTCCTAAAGACCCTAGAACTAATTGCCCTAAGGAGTGACACGACCAGAGCAAGGTTGGAGGGAAACCCGGAGGGCCTTCCTTGGTCCTGACCCTGTCTCCACATCATTGGCGAGGGGACAGCAAGCAATCATTAGGAGCCCGAGCTGTCCAGGAGAGAGCCGCCCTCTTCCTGCCCCAAGCGCCAGAGCTGCCGAGCTCCTGCCTTTCTTGCTTCCCCTCTCATTCCTCAGATGAGAAATCTCAGCCCCTTCCTTATTCCTCCTCTTCTCAGAGTGTGTATTACATTCAAGCCTTTGGGGGGAAATAGCGATGATATTTTAAAGGCGAATGTGGGGACTTTCCTGGAGAAGAAATGGTTGTTTCCATTTTATAATGTCTCTCCACGGGAGCAAGGAGTTGGCTTTAGGAGAACTTGAGGTGATTGTTATCTTCATTTGACATCTGTGTGACAGTAAAGTTAGATGAAATCGTCCTCTTTTTTCTCTGGGCTTTGTGACCGCCGGAGGAATCATTGTTTTAATGGCTCTTGAGCCTCTTTTTCCTCATCATCTGAACAATTCTAGGTATTAGCTTTCAGGACATCTGCATGTACTTAGTTATGATTATATTTCTCTAAAGCTAATTAAGCTTAAAGACGTTTTCTTTGCCTCTGGGAAATTCAAAAACTTAAAGGACTTTGGGTCCTAATTCCAATGATATGATATGAAAGGGGTGACAGAATTTTAATGATATTCAGGACTTTATTTGCAAGATGTGGCAAAGATGGAAGGATTCAAAAAAATGGAAAATACCACAGAACATGTTTTGTTTTGGTTTTTGCTTTATAAAAATGATAATCCAAGAAGACATGAACAACTACTGATAACTGCCTACTTTGTCATTCCCTTAAAGTCTGACAGCGGTCAATGCATTCATTGATGGCACCCTTGATGAAAACCTGAGAAGGAAACAGTCAAGTTTCTGCAGATTATTTTCCATAGCAGACCTTTGTCATGAAACTAAAGTTACTGAGAGGATGAGATCCTTTTGTCTGTTAATTTTTCTTGGAAAAGAAATTGTGTTTCCATTTTGTAATTTCTTTCTGTGGGAACAGAGAGTTTGGCATGAGGGGAATTTGATATCATTTTTAATCTTCATTTGGCACCTAAATTTTAAAGTAGTTGCCTCGGAAGAACAAAATGCTGCCCCAGGAGTCTTTCTAAAATGAGGTATCTTTTGTTCCCCTATAGTATAAGGTTCGGTTATAAATGTGGCTACAAAGAAGATTTTGTTCAATGACCTCCAAAGTATTATCATTAATTTACATATATATATATGTGTGTGTATGCATATATATATGTATAATTTAAAAATGCTTTCTATAGTGGCCATCAATGTTATATAATACATAAAATTCAAACTTAAAAAAATATTCATCATCAATGACGAAATTTTTCAAAAGCTCCTATTCATGGGAAACATCGTGCTAATTCCATGGTTTGCCAGAGCCTTTTCAGTGAAATTTTTAACTATTCAAATTTTACAGTTTACAACTCACACTGTAAAACCAAGATACGTGGAAAGACAGCAACAACATTGTCTAGAATAAAACATGTAGCTGGATAGGTTCCTATCAGGTTAATCTAACCATGTGTACGTATGTTTGTATTCTTTGATGCGGACCTGAGGTTCATTGGTATGAGAAACTTTCAATGGGGAAACTCCCCTTAAGGATGAGATGAGTAACCAACCGTCCTGTTACTTAGTCCTGGAGAGCCTCTGAGAAGTCCATGAGCTACTTAGGGCCGTGGTTGTGGTTATTGTTCAGTCATTTCAATCATGTCCAACTGCTCATCATCCCTTTGGGGCTTTTCTTGGCAAACAGGATTCAATGACTTGTTCACACAGCATCGGAAGTATCTGAGACCCCCCTGGAACTCTAGCCTTCCCAGCTCCAGGCTGGGTACTCTCTCCACTCACTTCCCATCTGCTGCTTTACAGACCACGATGTCTTGGAGGACGGGCTTGAATCCAGGCCTTCCTGTCTCCCAGCTTACCTCTGTTTACCCCTCACCACATTGCCTTTCCCTACTTTTTAGTACCAGCATGGTGATAGAGGTTGTGACTAAATTGTGAGGATTCACAATCTCAAAAAGAACTAAAATGTCAAGTGCTCCAAGAGCAGCGGGAAGAAGAGTTTCCTCCATTCCCAGGGAAGCTTTCTGTGCAGAAAGCAGCAGCCCAAAAAAACCATCCAAACGCATGCCTGGAAAGAATAGCCAGTGAGCCATAGAGAAGGGGAATCCACAGGCTGGCTTTTGGAGAATCTTCACAGAATGAGAGGAAAGCCTTTAACATTTAGGACACATACCTGATAGAAAATGTGTGCAAGGATATAGATAAGAATTTTCACAGAAGTGCAGCTGTCTGCATCAGGGAAGGTCCTGCAACGCCAGGACCCACTAAAGTCAAGTCCAAACTCCAATGGGCTGATCTACGAAAAGTATCCTCCTATCCAAACGAAACGGTGTCTGACCTGCTACAGAAAAGAAAAGGAGCAGATTGTTGGGCATTTGTGAAGAGAGATAACCGGTAGAAATAGAGGTGAATAAGTGCATTTTTAGACTATTTCCATGCCTCTCTCACTCGCCAGCATCAGTAAGCTGATGTCATGCTATCATAGTCTCTAAAGGTCACTATACTAATCCCCATTATATTAATGTGCCCTGATTAAGAAAAAAATACACATATTGGGGATCCTATAGAGCAAATATTATCATTAAATTTTTGGATGCTGACTTAGGAACTAGTGTTATTGTAATAGATTTAGGAGTGAAGGGTTGGGGAAGGAAAACTTTTTTAAAAAATCAAATATATGTATGACATTATGTTGCTTTGACAACTGTATCAAAATCTCTATAAGTCTAATAGATGAATTCCAAACATATCATTTACATACAGGTTAAATAACACAGTGACATTAGTAGCATAAAGATTACCTAAGAGAGTATGGGGGGAGGCGAGTAGATGAGGTTGGAATAGCTCAATATCATGGAATAAGGACCTCAACTTCAAATAAACAATAATTCTCCCATTATTCTTTTCTTGCATGATGGAATTGTGCACCAAATGAATGTTATCATACTATTGGATATTTAGAAATTTTGTTGTTTTATTTTTATGGAGTATATAAATATATTTGTGTAAATATAAATAAAATTTCTAGAAAATTTTAGAGGCAGTGAATAGAGCACCAGCCCCAGAGTCAGGAATACCTGAATTCAAATCTGGCCTCAGAAACTTGACACTTACCAGCTATGTGACCCCAGGCAAGTTACTTAACTCCAATTGACTCACAAAAAATAAAAAAGAAAAAATTTAATTAAAAAAAAAAGGAAAAAGTCATTTTGTTGGGATTTTTTTTTTGCATTAATAACTATTTCAAAGTTGAAGAGACATTGGTAAGTCACTTAATTTAATTGGTACTTTACCTTTTTCCATTCAGATCATATTGTTTCAGGTGAGAAAAGATGAGAAAAGTGAGCATCAAATTTAGAATGACTTGTCAAGCCATCCATTTGGTCAGTGGTAGAGCCAAGGATAGCACTCAGGTCTCTTGCTCAGAATTCCTTCCAAATATATCCCACCATCTCTCTTCCACTCATCTTCTTCCCTTTTCCATGGGAAGCTAAATGAGATGATAAGTACAAAGTGTTGCAATTATTAGTGCTCCTACCATAATAACATTAAGGTGCCTCTCGGGCATCATTATTTTTCCTATGGTTTTTCTATGTAATACAGAAAAGAAGGAACTCTAAAGAATATTTATGTATTTTGGTCCACTGCAGTATAAGTTTTTCAATCTTTCATAGGTCTTCAAAAATTCTGAGATAGTCATTAAACAAAGAAGGAGGAGGAGGAGGGAGAAAGAAGTAGGAGGGGAAGATTGGTATTCTTGGGTTGTTCTAGCTCCTTTATGTTTTTTTTTCTTAACAAAATATTAATATGATTATAAGATTTAAGGGACCTCCATTTGGTATCATTAGGATTGGTGGTTGTTCTCTGGGGGTAAAGTATGATAATGGATAACAAGAGAACTTGTTATGTAATGTCATCTTTCCAAAGACTTGCTTTCTTGCTCTCATACTGCCAGCCAGTTGCCAAATAACATCGGTCTATCCTTAAATGTGTTCTTAAATAGATTCTAATTTGTTGATGATGATGATATTAAGATGGGAAGAGTCTTAGAGTCTTACCTACATCACTTAGGGATTTACTAAATAACTCTTGAAAATAAAGAGTGATATATTTCAAACGCATTAAAAGTAGCTGATAATTCCTGTAATCACTCTTTAAATACCATGCCATAAACCCCAATTCTTTTTTTGCTCAAACCACCTTTGTGATGAAGTTGTCATTAGTCTACATCATACCATTTGGGGCCTTAGCTCCCAATTCAAATTAAGTTAATTTAAAGCTCCACCCTTAATGAGCATACTTAAAAGTGTTATTAGTGGCTTAATTATGAAACTTCCTTAGCTTATAAAGAATTTATTGTGTACCATTGCTATAAACACACCTTTTTCAGTTTACTTTTCATCTTAAAAGCTTCTTTTTCTCCCAAATGCCTAATAATGCCATGTCATAAGAATTGGCTCATGTTTCTACGATGGTAGGAAATCTCTAAAGCACTTGATTCACATCATCTTCAGAAAGTTTTAGGGCAAATATAGGTCTCAGATCCTAGAATGTTAGAGTTAGAAAGAAACATAGATGTCATTTAATTTATCTTCCTCATTTTAGATTGAGGAAAATAAAATTCAAAGAGGGAAAATGATTTACTGTTCAGTGTCACATGGAAGTAGAAGGAGATTCCTAATTTTCTTTTTCTTTTTGGAGGAAATTAAGATCAGATGACTTGCCCAGGGTCATAAAGATAGTAAATGAGGTCAGATTTGAAATGAGGTTGTTCTGTCTCCTGGACTAGTGGTCTATCCATTGCACTACATAGCTACCCCATGAGAATCCAAGTTTTCTCACTTCTCCCAAGTCTCTTTCCCTTAAACTGAGGTACCTCAGTTTCCTTCTGCTCAGATATCTGTTTGATTGCCCATCTCCTTCACCAAATCTCCATTACTTCAAAGGTACAAGTACTTCTTGCTTGGAATTGGTAGATACCCCATTTCACCTCAGGAGATGGTGTTCATGAGTCCCTGTTCCAGAAGAATCAATCACCTGATGGCCAACCTTCTGATGATAAACTTTAAGAAAATTAGCAAGGCCAGATCTAATTAGTTATTTTCATTTAATGGGTATATTTCTTCTTGTGCGTTAAAAAGCAATGTAATGTAGGAGGAAGAGTATCTTATACTCAAAGCTTGACTCTTCAACAACGTAACATAACATAAAGTAAAGACTCTTCAACAACATAAAGTATCTGAACCACTATTTTAGGTGCAGGAAATTCAGAGACAGAAATGGAAGGTTCTGTCCTTAATGAATTTATACACACAACCCATACACAGATAAATCACCTCAAAATACTTATAGAGTCCTTCTTCTAATACTGCGCCAGAATTCAGGCTCATCCAGAGTAAATGGAAAGGATTCTTCTCAAGATAACAGAATGAGGTGAAGGAGGACAGTGTCAGTAAACATTTATTGAGTGCCTACTG
Organism: Sarcophilus harrisii; assembly: GCF_902635505.1. NCBI lineage: Eukaryota > Metazoa > Chordata > Mammalia > Dasyuromorphia > Dasyuridae > Sarcophilus > Sarcophilus harrisii. The sequence continues at coordinate 247,810,818 of NC_045430.1, forward strand.
TGTGCTAAGTCCTAGGGGAACAGCAACAATAAAGCAAAAGACAGTCCCTCAAGGAGGAGACAGCAAACAAGCAATTATGTATAAATGAGGATACCCAGGAAATAATTGAGAGGGAAGGTCCCAGAATTAAGAGGGGTTGGGAAAGGCCTCTTTAGGAAAATAAGGTGGTTACTGGTACTTGAAGGAAGGGAAGCCATTAGGCAGAGCTGAGGAGAGCATCCCAAGCATGGGGGACAAAAGGAGAAAATTTCCAGATTTGAGAAATGGCATGTCTTTTCCCGGGAGAGCAAGAAAACCAGTGTAACTGAATTGAAGACAACATGATGGAGAATAAAGTGTAAGACACTGAAAAGGGGGGGAACGGCAAGGTTATGCAGAGCTAGGAATACCAAACAAAGCATTCTGGAGGCGATAGGGAGCTGCTAGAATTTATTGAGATAATGTGGCCAGGGATACATTTTAGGAAAATCACTGGTGGCTAAGTGAAGGATGGACTGCAGGAGGTGGAGACTGAGGCGAGCAGTCCTTCAGCAGGTGCCGAGAGCCTGCCCTAATGTGGGGACGGTATCAGAGGAAAGAAGGAGGGATGTTAAAATGGGGACATCCATAGGTCTTGGCGACAGTCTGGGTGTGGGACCTGAGGGATTAGGAGGATGAGGATGCCCTCACCAGGAATAGGGATTGAAGGGGGTCATATTTTGGGGAAAGATAATAATTTCAATCCAGTTTGAGAAGTCTGAAAGGAAATCGAAGATGTGAGACTTATCACAGAAGGCAGAATCATCCATATAGAGATGGTAATTAAATCTGTTGGAGAGGATGAGATCACCAAATGGAGTAGCACAGTAGGACAAGAGTAGAGGTTAGGGTTAGGGTCAGACAGAGTAGAGGGTATGATCTGGAGGAGGAGACTGAGAAGGAGCGATGTGATGGATAAAACCGGGAGAGGATGATGATGAGCCGAAAAGGAGAACATGATCAACAGCCAAAGGCTAAAGTCAAAGGAGGGAGTTTTGCAAGGTTTTGCAAGGGCTAATGTTGGAGAATTATCCGTGCATATGTTTTGAAAAATTAAAAGCTTTAAAAAAGAAAAAAAAAGAAATAATAAAGTCAGAACCAGATAGTATGAGGTTAGAAGAGAATGAAAGGGAAATGAAATGAAAGTGGAGGCACCCCTTGTGGATGATCTCAAGGAATTTAGCTGCCATGGGCAGAAGAGATATAGGGTGATAGTAAGCAAGAAGGAAGGATCAAATGAGGTTCTGTGGGGGTTTTTGAGGAAATGGAGGTAAAGGAACCATAGCAATACTAGATATCTAACTATATTACAAAGAAGCAATAATTAAAACTATTTGGAAATGGGGCAGTGGATAGAGCACCAGCCCTGAAGTCAGGAGGACCTGAGTTCAAATCTGGCCTTAAACACTTAATACTTCCTAGCTGGGTGACCTGGACAAGTCACTTAACCCCACTTGCCTCGGCAGAAAAACAAAAACTATTTGGAAATTTTAAAATGAAAAGTTAATCAGTGGAACAGCTTAGATACAACAATATACAGAAGCAAACGTACACAAAGACTGAAAGTACTAGGATGTTGTTTGACAAAAACTGTTGGGAAAACTGGCGAGAAATCTTGTAGAAATAAGATTTAGAGAGAAATCTTCTACCATACTCTCCAAATGGAAATATGATTGGGATAGAAAAAGTCACATTCTCAACAATTACAAGAGCATGGAAGAAAACACTTTTCACAACTATAAATAAGAAAAGAGTTCGTGATGAGACAAGGGATACAGGAAGTCATGCAAGATAAGACAATTTTCATTATATAAAATTGCAAAGTTTTTGCACAAACAAAACCCCACACTGTTAAAATTAAAAGGTAAACAATTGATGGGGGCAAGAGGGAATATCTGTAGCAAGTTTATTTAATGAATAGGTTTGATATCTATGATTTCTAAGGAACTGAATCAAATATATAAGAATAAGCCATTACCACAAAAAATAAATGTTCAAAAGATAAGAATAGTCAGACCTCAAGGAGAAGTAATCCAAGTTTTCAAAAAGAATAGGAAAAAATACTTCAAATCAATGAAAATAAGAGTAAGATACATTTTTAAAAACTTTAGGATTGCACTTATCATTATCAAATTGGCAAAGGTAATAAAAAAGGAGAATTACAATTGTTGCAGTAGCTATGGGAAGGAAGCCCATTGGTGAATACTGGTGGAACTGTGAATCGGTCCAATTGTTCTGAAAAGCAATTTGGAACTATGCCCTCAAAATCATTAACCTGTGAATACTACTACAACTACTACTACTCTGCTTGTACTCCCCAAAGAAAGAGGAAAAGGACACATATGTACAAAAATGTTTATAATAACTCTTTCTTTAGTGGCAGAAATGCCCCAAAACTACTTAACTAATGGGATACTCATCAGTTGGAGAATGGGTGAATAATAGCATGTGAATATAGTAGAATACTATTGTGTTACATAATATGATGGGGGTATTGTGTTATATAATATGATGGGGGGGGGGATGGCTTGAGAAACCTCAGAAGATTTGTATGAACTGATGCAGAGTTAAGTGAGCAGTACCAGGAAAACATTAACAATACATCATAAAGACAGAATTACTTTGAATGCTAATCAGGGTAATGATCAAAAATGATCACAGAAGTAATGGATTTAGGACACAGGATGAAATATAATTTTTTGGACATGACCAAAATGACCTATACTTGTCTAGGCGTATTTGTTATAAGGGTTTTGTCTACCTTCTTTTTTCCTCAGTGGAGCATGAGAGATGAAAAGACAAAACAGATTTTTATTCACTGAAAAATAAAATCCAGTTCCTTACAAAGGAGCAATGAATTCAAGGTGCAGAATGAGATACAATTTGAAAATGACAAATGTGTAGATTTATTTTGCCTAACTATATTATTATCTTTTTTAAAATAGTTTTTATTGGTACAGGGGGTAGCTTTAGGAAGGACAGGGGAGAAGAATATAGATTTTTGGTATGTTTTTTGACATTCCCAGAACAGTCAAGATGTCAGGCACTTATTGAGCACCTTCTATGTACCAGGCATTATGTTTCACACTGAGGATAAAAAGAAAGACAAAAATAATCCCTGCCCTCAAGGAGCTTCAGGCTAATGAAAAGACCACATGTCAACAGCTATGTACAGAAAATAAAATAAAATAAAATGTACATTGACTCTGTTGGAGATGACCACAAAGAGGGAACCAATAACATTAAGAAGGAATAGGAAAGGCTTCTTTTAGAAGCTCAGATGTTTAAGCAAGGACTTGGAAGAAGCCTAGGAAGTGAAGAAGGAGAAAGAAAAAAGGAGAGAATTCCAGGTGTGGAGCAAAGCCAGTAAAAATGCAGGTCGGGTGTAAGTGTCTTGTGCAAGGATCATGGGAGAGATCCGAGCTGCTGTATCAGAGAATGTTGAGGGAAATGAGGTCCACGAAGATTGGAAAATTAGAGAGGCCAGATTGTGAAGGGCTTTCAAAGCCCAAAAGAGGATTTTATATTTGATCCTGGAAGTAATAGGGAACCACTGGAGTTTACTGCAAAGTCAGGGGCTGGGGTTTCATGTTAACTGTTATTTGGGAATATCTTAATCACACTTAACTTAATGATTCTCTATTCCATGACATTGCATGAAACATCTCTCCATGTTTCTCCAAGTTTGTTCTGTCTCTGATGCAGTCTTGTACATTCCCTTCAGGGAAAATTCTTTTTGAGATAGTGTATTTTTATTGCTGCTGAGCAGAAGCTATCCAGATATATGTTTCCTTGCCTTCCAGTTTTCAATACAAGATCGAGTACTTAGAGGAAATCATTTTAGGAACTCCTGATACAATGACTAGAGATTATTTTTCCTAGCTGTACTTCAGAAATTCAATGTATTCTGCTGCATGGCCACAGCCACCAGACCTGTATGGATGTGCTGAATGTGAGACTCGGTACTTTTTGGAGAATAGAAGGAGTCGATATGGATTTGTCATCTAAGAAATTCTGTCTAATGAAAATTCTTGTGTAGCAATTTTGTTATTATCATCGTCATTATCATCATCATCGTGTGTGTGTGTGTGTATATATATATATATATATATATGTATATTTGTATATATATGTGTGTGTGTGTGTGTGTGTAATATATATGTATATGTACCGTGGTACGTCAATCCCTTAGCAACTCAGCAAATAGACAAAAAAGTAAATGGTCAAAAAGTTCAGCAAAACCTTTTTTGTGATCACGGATTATTGCTGTTTGTGATGTCTCTTAGCCAAGTGTGAATGAGCAGATTTCTGCTATTACAAAGCGTTAGCACCTGGACGCCCGATTAATACTTATTTTGGAACAGCACATCTGTAGTTTGCTAGGTGTACGGAGGAGCCTTAAACAACAGGAGGTTTGCTATTCAGAAAGTATGGCGAGAATGGGAATTGTTCCAATTACTTAATATGATTGTGAGGGTACATGGGCCTAATCAATCAGAGGTAGAAGGGATACAAACCATCAGGTGGTCCACTAAATAGTACAGGGACTAAATCTATTGCATATGTTTTTGTCTTATTCAGTAATATCATTTTATGTGAGTAGGTTGTTTTTTTTTTTTTATTATTTTGTTTTTGTATCCATTGTTTCTTATTCTGGATGCTGCTACTAGTGAGACTGAAAGTTACTTTAACTTTTTCCAGGAGCCTTAACACCATACTATTAATTCACATCAAATTTGAAATTCATAGAAACACCCAAGATCTGTTTTCCTGAAACTATCTTCTAGAATATCAGCCTCAAGTTCCAAACAAGGTTGAGTTCCAGATCTGCCATCCCTTAGCTAACCTCCTGGCTATCTCTACCAGCTTTGTGCCATCTTCATTCACATCACTGATAAAAGATTTTAATGCAACATTGTACAGGATACAGACTTGAATACTGAGATTTCTCTTCAGGTTGGCTTTGATGCACTAATTATGAGTCTTTTCATTTGGTCAATCAAACTTAAGTGCACTATTAATCCTTTCTGTATCTCTCTATTTTGTTTACAGGGCTACAATGTGAGATTTTATTGGGTGTCTAGCTGAAATCTAAGTATACTGTGATAATGAAATTCTCCATGTATACTAGCCTAATTATTCTATCAAAGAAAAGAAAGTTAGTCCTCTATGATTTCTATTTAATAACCCATGCCAGCTCATAATGATATCTCTGCCCTTTCTGCTTTACAAACCATTGCTTAAATAACGTGCTTGAATATTTTTTTTTTAGGAATTAACATTTGGGGGAAAAAATAAAATTTTTCTTTCCTTTTATGAAAATCTAGTTACTGTCTATCCAGTCCTTTGACTATTTGCATTTTTCCATGATTACTTAAAGATCACAGTGAATCAACAGTCATCCAGAAAGTATTTTAGTACCCAGAGATGCAATTCATCTGTATTAAACTTATTGAGAGTGGCTAGGTAATTCACTTATATTGGTTTCATTTCTGTCAACTACACATAGGGAAGGTAGCATACAAAGAATATTATAGAAATTTTTTTATTCTTATCTTTTAATTTTTTCCAAAGACCTAAAAGTGCAGAATCAATATGAAACACTCATTTTTATACCACGATAACAAGTATTTTATACCAAGCAACTTTCATTTCCCAAAGGTAATTAGAACTAGGTTCACTGTGAAAAGCCACAGTTTCTATCTCCATTATGATTTATTTTAATATTGTGTTATCTGTGAGTCTTTTACATTTTCACACCCACATTCTTCCGTGATTATCCTAAAAGAGCATCCCGAACCCGAGCACTCTGATTGGCTTGATAACATCCAGGCTTTACAAATCAGTTATTACTTTACTGGTCAGATCTACAGAAGAGCACTCGCTGGGTAATTTAAGGTAGAAAATCTTTCCTTTTGTCTGAATTGCTTAGAATCACTAAGATAGGTTTTCCAAGAATTTATTAATAACCTTGGCGGTTCATGAGCCTGAAACTCCTCTTCTGTGTTATGAGACCTGACTGAAGATGTTAAAGAAGCAGACTCTGCTCACAAGACTAATGGTTCTCTGCGTCCTGTAGTTCTCCATGTAGTTGCAGTACTTTGTGTTAGTGAACCCCAGGCACCTCATAAAGGGCCCTCTTTCCTTAGTCTCCCTGATAGGACCAACCCTGGCCCTTGGACCTTTCTGCTTGACCCACCTCTGACTCACTTCTTTGAACAATTTTAGTGTTTATTCAGTCGACAAACACCAAGCAAATAATGGTCTAAGAGAAGAGTTTAGCTCTTGGCTCACCATCTTCCTCCCCTGCTCACTTCCTGGCCCTAACACTGGGAGACTTGACTATTCACCTAGATCCTTGCTCCTTCACACTCCCCCAGCCACAGTAAGGATGGTTCTATACCAGATCTGGCCCTTACCCCGAAGGGTTCCTGTTGCCTAATTCAAAATTCTGACTTTCCTCTCTCAGATCATAACTTCCTGTCACCTCCTCTCACCTTCTTAGCCCCCTTACAATTTGACTTTGGACTGACCCAGCCCACCAGAGCTGCCCGCTCCAAAGTTACTAATGATCTCTTAGTCGCCAAATGCAGTGGCTTTTTCTCAGTTCTCATCCTCCTTGACCACTTTGTTTGACCTGTAATCTTCTTCTGTCTCTAAGTATTCAGAACCCAGATCTATCCAGGCTTCCCTCCTACCTCTCTGACTGTCCCCTCTCTTTCTTCCTTCAGATCATGCTCTTTAGCTGTAGATGTCCCTCGGGGTTCTGTCCTGGGGCCTCTTCTTCCCCTTTCCTACTTCACTTAGTAATCTCATCAGTTCCCACAGATTTAATTACTAGCTCTATGCATGTGACTCTCACATCTCCCTATCCGGCCCTGATCTCTCTGCTGATCTCCCGTCTTGCATTTCCAGCGGCCTTCCAGACTCTCCAACCAGATGCCCAGTAGACATCTGAAACTCCCTATGTCCAAAACCGAATTCATTATCTTCCCCTCCAAATTTTTTTTCACCATCTAGCTTTCTGTTACTGTAGAGGGCAATACCATCCTCCCAGTCCCTCAGGGTCACATCTGTGGGTCACCCTGTACTCCTTCCTAACGCTTACTACCCAAGCTGCCGCCAAGACCAGCTTCTCCCCATTGTACCCCTTCTCTGATGCATCCCCCTGCCTGGCCTGGCACCGGGTCTGCCTGGGGTCTGGCTGCCTGCTCTGACCCACCCTCCAACCACTAAAGTGGTCTTCCTAAAGCATGGGTCTGGGCTCATCACACACACACACACACACACACACACACACACAATCACATAATCTCTCTATCTCCCTCCCTGCCTTCCTCTCTTTCTCTATCTCTTTCCCTCCCTCTTCTTCTCTCCCTCTCCCCTTACCCTATCCTACCCCCACTTCAGGAACAGATACAAAATGCTGTTTGGCATTCAAAGCCTTTCATACAGCCCCCTCCTACCTTTCTAACACCTTCTTCCACATGCCCTTTACCATTCAGAGACACCGAGTTTTATGGATTCTTTCATGGTTACTGGGTTAGGAAAAGTGCGTTTTATCGGAATTAATGTTTTCTTATAAAGAGCTGCATGCAGAAAAGTGTATTTTCAGCAGTCTCTAGGGAAAGGTTACAGGTTTTGGCAGTGATGAGTGGTTATTTCCTGTGTATCACATTCACTTTTTAAACTTTTGCTCCATTTTCTAGGAGAGGGAAAGTTGAGAATTAAATGTATTTGTTTGCATCTTGTCTCCCCCAATAGATTGTAAACTACTTGAAGAATAGCACTGTCTTTTTGCCTCCTTTTGTATCCCAGTGCTTTACATAGTGCCTGGTATATAATAGGTACTTAATAAATGTTTATTATCTCAAGTAAATTTAATCTCCCTCTTAGATCCTTAATCCCTCCCCCCTTGGGAATTGCTCAATCCACTGCTGCTGTTCTGATTTCACTTTCCTTGACTTCCAATCCCTGTCCAATAGTTTAAATTCAGTTTGTCCTTTCATTATTCATTCTTTGCTAATCTCAGTCATATACCTCCCCCATTGCTATTCAAGAGCTATTGGCTGCAGCTGACTGGGCACCCCTTAAATCCATGTTATTCGATCTCAGCTGGACCCTCACAATCTCTTGATAGTCTGTCAGACTTCTTGGGTAAATATCATCTCTTTGCAGACAGTCTCTCCTGAGGCCCAATCCCCTATCACCTGCTTTTTGGACATCTCAAACTGGATGTCTCGGAAGTATCTCAAGCTCAACACATCTTAAAGAGAACCCAATTTTCCTGCAAATTCTCCCCCTTTCTAGCTTTGTTATTATTATCAAATATACTACCAACTTACTGGTCCCCCAGACTCACAACTTAACTACTTCTCTGTTTCACTAATTTAATCTATTGTCAAGTCTTGCCATTTTTATTTTCAGGACATCCCTTGCATGAATCTCCTTCTCTCCACGACCACAGCCACATCCTTCCATCAGGCTCTTATGACTGACATCTTGCCCAGAATTCACAGTAGCCTCCTCATTGCTGTCCCAGCTTCAGGTCTCTCCCCTCCCCAGGCCATCCTCCACACTGCTGCCATTTCCCTTATTGCCATGGCTAGATGACTACTCTAATCAATCAAGTCCAGGAGCTCCCTATGGCCTCTAGAACAAAATGGCAATCCCTCTGTTTAGCCCCTACAAGTCTATACCACCACCTTGCCCCAAACCTGCCTTTCAGGTCTCATGGAGCATTCTTCTCCCTCCCACACTGTCATCTGGCCAAACTGGTCTTGGCTCCGGCAGCCAGCCAGGACACCCGTCTCCCCTCCTCCTGCCCTCCTGCCAGCTATCCTTATGGCTGAGGGGGAACCCCCCCTCAGGGACCCTCTTTCCCTCAAGCACCTTCTTCTACTGCCCCTCTGCTTCATACATTTGCACTGACTAACTTTATATTGCCTCTATTTTTGTATGTTCTTGTTATCTTCCCCATTGCACATAATGATAAGCCCCTCGCCAATAGGGATGCCTTCTTTCCTTGTACCAAGGTCAGAGAGGCAGGTGTAGGGAGAGGGAGATGTAGCTGGAAGTGGAAACGGGGCTTCTGGGAAGGAGGGAGCACTCCAGAGGGAGGGGAAGAAGGCGGCAGAGGCCTGGTGGAGAAAGTCCGGAGAGAACAAAGGAGGAAAGGAGACATGGTGGTTAACAAGCTGAAGGGACTGGCTGGGCCTGAAGACACAAAGGCAGCAATGAAACAGGGGAGTCGGAGATGCACATGTACAAGCAGACATCCTCGGTACATCCTTGGTCCGGTTGCACTGGTCCTTGGCGTTATCCCTCGCTTCTCTAGGAGTTCTTGTGGCCGCCGAGTAGATCCGCGCCCCTTTTCTGGCAGCCTCAGCTACTCTCATCCATGATTCTGCTGTACTCCATGACTGTCCTGGGCTGCCTGAACCATCACTCTTAAATATGGCCATGGAATGCCTGTTGACTCTATGGCAACATCAGGGCACAGATGGGCATGATGTAACTGATTTTGCCAGCAGAAATTGTACTGCCTAGAGAGGCTTTTTTTTTTTTTAATTTTAATTTTAACTGGGGAAACCAGGTTCTAAGATACTCTAAACAGGCACAGATGGTCAGGTAGTTTTTATCCTTATATCAGAAAGCAATCAAATAATTACTTTAATTGTGAGCCAATTATTTTGGCAACAGGAGCAATAAAGAATCGTAAGTTTAGAACTGCAAGGAACTTTAGCCGGTCTTCTTTTTCAATGCTCCCATTTTACAGATGTGGCATTGGGAGCCCAGACAGAGTGGGTTAACTGCCCAAGGTAGCCCCTCAAACAAGCCTCCTGTTCCAAGCCCAGCATTGTTGGTGCTCTTTCAATTAAACTGGGAGGAACTAACTGGAAAACTAAAGGGAAAGAAAGAATGGGACGTGTCAGAGGATCATAGGGATCATTGGTCCAACTCTCCCATTTTACAGATGGGAAACTGAGGTATAAACTGACTTGCTTGTGTCGGCATTGAGTAGAAGAGCTGGAATTTGAACTTAGACTCTCTGAGATTTTTATTACTCGGCCAAGAACAATTTGGAAGAACAGCTAACATTTATTTGGTACTTCAAGGTTGACAAAGCATTTGAACATATATTGATTTATCTAATCCCTACAACTTCCCTGGGAGTAAGTGTTATTATAATTCCCATTTTGCAGTTGAGGAAACTGAGGGAGGTAGTGTCTTAGGGTACATTTAAACTCAGGTCATCCTGCCTGTGGACCCAGCGCTCTCCACTGAGCCTCTTAAAGAGATTATAGTCAAAGAGCTGGAGAACTATGGACTATGAGAACCACTTAGGCCACATCCACCATAGTCTCTCTGGCCCGGGCTTTGGGTGCTGAGAAAGTCCCAGGATTCGGAGGGAGAAGGCAAGGCACGTCTCCTAGCCAGAGACGCGACTTGTCTGGAGACAGAACTTAGGTGGGGAAGGCCAATTATTGGGATACTCATCTAAAGCGGCTTCATGTTGGGACAAGCTCAGGAGCGAGGGCCTTTACTGGCTTGTGTATTTTGTTCTTTCAGTCTTCTTCACACCTTAATGGATACCATCTATCAAGCTTTTGAATATCTTCTCTATTATTAAACCAAGGCTTCTTCTTATGAAAAGTCTTATTTATCATTTGAATAATTCAGAATTTATCATAGGCTGGAAATGTTACTTACCCTGAACCCCCATCTGAGTAAATCAAGAGGCAGTAGAGGCCTTGAAAAGGCCCAACATTCCTTTAAGCTTTATGGGTCTTTGTGATGAAACAAATATTATAATTAAATAACTAGAGAATTGACAGATCAGAGAGAAAGCCTTCATCTGATGGGTCAGGGAACATCCAAATTAAATATCTTTTTTAAACTCTGTCATTCCCTAGGAAAATAAAAGAAACACCTTCTTCCCATCACTGATGTTTACTATTCTAAAATTGGAGAATACAATCTTCTCTCTGATTTTTATCCTTGACCACTATGAGAAAAAAACAAGGGAACCTGCCCCTATTTTAAAATGTTTATTGGTGCATTCATTCGTCATTCTTAAAATGTCTGTTCTACTCACTGATATATGATGATTGTAGAATGACAAAAATGCAAAATGTTAAATGAGAAAAGTGTCAGAAGACATGTAAGATCTGAGGAAGGAAAAAGCATAGCAGAAAGATCTACTGGGGAAAAAAAGAAAAGAAAGAATATTGACCCTAAAGACATTAGAATTGGACTCCAATTCTGGCTCAGCTCTTTACTTACTGCTTCTGTGATCTTGAATAAGCTATTTTATCCTCCTAGACTTCAAGTCCTCATCTTTTTAAATAGTATTTTATTTTTTCAAGTATATGTAAAGATAGTTTTCAACATTCATTTCATAAGATTTTGTATTCCATGGCAACAACAAGATTATACAATGATCAATTCTGATGGACGTGTTTCTTTTCAACAATAAGATGATTCAGGCCAGTTCCAATGATCTTGTGATGAAGAGAGCCATCTGTACCCAGAGGACTGTGGGAATTGAGTGTGGATCACAACATAACATTTTCATTCTTTTTGTTGTTTGCTTGCATTTTATTTTCTTTCTCATTTTTTTTCCTTTTCAATCTGATTTTTCTTGTGCAGCAAGATAATTGTATAAATATGTATACATATATTGGATTTAACATATATTTTTAACATGTTAAACATATATTGGATTTTTGCCATTTAGGAGAGTGAGAAAAAAGGGGGCAGAAATTTGAAACACAAGGTTCTGCAAAGGTCAATGTTGAGAAATTATCCATGCATATGTTTTGAAAATAAAAAACTTTAATAAAAAAAAAACTGTGTTCCAAATTTTTCTCCCTCTCTCTTTTACCCCCCCCCCAAGACAGCAAGCAATTTGATATAGCTTAAGTATGTGCAATTCTTTTAAACATATGTCCATATGTGTCATGTTGTATAAGAAAAATCAGACCAAGAAAACCCATGAGGGAACAAAACCCAATCAAACAAAAAGTTGAAAATACTATATCCTTTGATCCACATTCAGTCTCCATAGTTCATTCTCTGAATAAGAATGGCATTTTCCATTCCAATTCTATTGGAATTGCCTTCAATTATTGCAGTGTACAATGTTCTCTTCACTCAGCCTCAGTTCATGTATGAAATCAGCCTGCTCATCATTTTTTATAGGATAGTAATATTCTATTACATTCATAGACCATAACTTATTCAGCCACTCTCCAACTGATGGGCATCCACTTAATATCTAGTTCCTTCAGTCCCTCATTTTTAAAATGAGTAGGACATGAGCTTTGAAGAGGGAGATGAGAGGAAGGAAAAAATAAATGTACATTAATTGAAAAAAAGAAAGATTTAGGTTTTGTTTTTTGTTTTTTAATGAGGTCATGGAAAAAGAGGATCTTTAATAAATCTTCCAACTCTGAGCCCTATAATTTGACAGAGGAGAGCAGAAAAGGCTTCATGAAGGGTAAATAAAGCATTTGAGATGAGCCTTGAAAGATTTTAATAACCAGTCTGGATAGGATGAGTACTTATTCTCCTAAACTGTTCTATTTTGAGTAATCTATTTTCTGTTCCCTAGGTCTGAAATGTTCTCTCTTTGAGTTTTCATTGGTAGAACATAAGCCTGTTGAAGGCAGGGACCATTTGATTTTGGCATCTAGTATAGAATATTATATTTATTTGGTGCTCAATGAATGTTTGTTTATTTGAAGCAAATTCTGGACATGTAAGCGCTAATGTGGGAATCCGTTTAGTAAAATGGATAAGACACTGCTCTTGGAGTCTGAAAATCTTATTTAAATGTGCTTATGGGTTATTAAATTTAAAACTCTTAAAGGAATAGAGACTTAACTAAATTCTGAGCCTTATGATCCTGTTGACATCATATAGATGCTTTTCTCTAAGGACTTGGAAAGGGGGAACCAATGCCTACAGCAGATCATTTGGCCCCATTAGACTCGCCTTGGTAGTCTCATGATCAGAGAATGAAATATTCTTGGGGTTTCCTCCTCACATTTTCTCCTTTTTGAAAATGTTTTTATTCACATTTGTTCCAGCTGTGATTAGCCGCAAATTCTCCTTAATTTTGAGCTTTCCTTTTCTCCCAAGCCCATCTCAGGATGCCAGGGCAGGATGGCGCCCTATAAATAAGGTCCATCATCATCTTCATGATTATGTCATCCCTGCACACCCAAGCTGGCTCAGACCTCCTGGCCGCTTGCCTTGTAGCACCCTAAAGGTGTGTGATGGTTATAGAATGACTAAACAGCTGCTTATTTCTTAATTGCGGTACTTGAAAGGTGTCTAGTAGCGTGTTCCAATATGAAAAGGTGTAAATTACCAGGATAATCAGGGAGATGGTACCAGCCTCCCTTAAATGAAAAGGGCACAAGTGCTGAGATGCAGGGAATTGCACAGAATTCCAAGGCTGCCTGGGAGTGAGGGGCCTTCTCCAGGTAAAAGGTAGCCAAGGAAAAGAGAATGTGGGACAAGATGGAATGGGAAGAAACGATAGTGAGCAATAGTGAGTTAGAAACACCAAGTAAGACAGTTTTTAAACCTGTTGAAGAAAATACCTTTAGGGTTGTGTTGAGAAAAATGACAATATAAATTAGCAAATATATCATTAGCTAGGATTAATTTAATTTATTCCTATGCAAACTACCCCATCTCTCCTTCCAAGTATTTGTTGTAGAATTATTAATCAGCTTCTGGGTAAAGGAAAGATGATTTTATTGGTGAGAAGAGGACAAAGGAACTGGGGAAAATGCTAGAAGAAAGTGTGGAAAGGAAAAAGAAAGTTTAGGGCAGATTTCCCTGAAGCAGCCAAGTGCCCATTCCCAAACTCTTTTTCTGTGAACTTATTAAAAAAAGGCACCAAATCTGAGCTCCAGGCCAGGTCAGGGCTTTCAACTCTAGGAAAACAGTAGAGTAGAGATGAGTCTGAAAATTAAGAACAGATGATCATTTGGATTTTTTTAAAGCTCAAATTTCTAAAATATTGCACTATAGTCATTCCAAATCTGTTGTTTTTTAGTGGCTTCTAAATAATAAAATTCCCTCAACCAGAAATGATTTCTAGTCATCTCTGGAAGCAAGGATAGTTTAAGCAAAGAGGAGAAATGGGGTTGGGAGGCCTCAGTTTGTTTTTCATAAAATCTTATTTAAGAACAACTATGAAAATATTTATAAAGACTACTCTGCAGGTCACTACTGACATTTTAACCTACATCAAGCCTTTTCTTTCACAGTGATTTTCTTCAACATTTACCAAGTCAACTGTGACTAATAAACCTTTCTTGAGCTTTTCCTATCCCCTTGACTCTGGAAAAGGACCATGATATCAGGGAAGGGATGCCATGACACACAAGTGAATTGGATTTCAGTGAGGGAGGCTGTGCAAGGTCACCTGCCTCACTTTCCCCTCCAGGATCATCTGGGTCCAGTGACTAGAGACAGATCAGGACCACTGGAGATGGCCCTGGATACAGTGGGAGACCTTGGGCTTTTTAAGCTCAGGTCTTTCACAAGTCCAGACTAGAATATAAACATCGATTGTTTGTGTGTGTCCTTGTCTGTGCAAGAATGTAGCTCCAACCTTTCTCCTTCCCCCACCCCAACTTAAAGCTAATAAGGTTTATAACAAAGGTCTACTAATACATTTGAGGAAGAGAATTGGGAATTATCGCAGCCAGGCATTTCAATCAGGGAGTCAAAAGCTTAGTTCAGTTAATAATGAAATTCTTGCAGGAATTAGTTGCAAAGCTGTGTTCAAGAACCTAATTTGAGGAGTTGTCTCTATTAATTTGTAAAGCATAGCGCTGTTTGTCATGCTTAGAATGCTTTGGATTTTATTTACTCCACACCGCTAAGGGATTCGGAATGTGGCCACTTCGGGTTATAGATCTCAGGTTATTACCATGCAGCCTGAACCACCTGAGTCTTTGTTTCCTATCAGAAAACATTTTTTAAAGTTCCAATCCCCTTCCTTACCAATAAGTTCATTCCCCTGTGCCAGCATTTCTGCTTTTTACATGTAAATTTACTATGACATTCACTGGAAGCCATTTTCCATCAAGACATCAACATAATTTTTTTAAAAATTCAGTTTATACATGTAATACCTACATTTGGATTTGCATTGAAAGTATCTGGTTTGCATAATAATTTGAAATCTGTTCTCCTCTTTTGTATTTCACTTCAGAGTCAAACTGACTTTTTTCCCCTCTAAGAGGCCACTGAAGCTTTTATATTTCAATTTAGAAAAAGTTATTTCTATTCCCTCCCCCATCTCAGCCCTCCTGGGGATCATCTTTACTTCTGAAATTCCCCGTGCTGCTCCTCGAGATTTCTACCTTAAGATGAGATGAAGCTAAAAACGTAGCCACAGTCTCTCCGAGTCCCAAATGGAACGCTCCCTCAGTTACCAAGCTGGTGTTTGTTTGTTCTTCAGAAAAGGCCCGAATGCAGGAGTTTTTCAGAATAGTCTATTAGCACAGTAACTAAATTTAAACCCATCCCCTATTCACCAGGGGCTGAGAGCACATCGCCAAGCTGTACCTTAATGAAAAACACATCATTTAAACTGTCAGAAAATTGTAGGTTATGGTTTGAAAAAATCACGAGCGTTAATGGAACTATGGCAAGATTCACCGATTCCTGGCTTTCTCCTCATGTCTCTGCAGAGATTTTCACATGGCTGAATAACGGTCTCCTTTGGAGAGAGAATCGTTTGTTTGTACTCTTTTGTGCCTGGTGTCTTTGCAGCTCAGAACCGGAAAGGGCAGGCGCTCCTCCTGGGAGCAATGGCCGCAGGTGCCCGGGCCGGTGCCGGGAGCAGAGGCCCAGATGGGGCCTGAGCAGCTCCCGGGGATCTGCCCTGGCGGGCTTTGGCACACAGCTGTGCAGCCTATAACCGGTGATTAAGCAGCTGAGCTGGACAGGGCCCACCTGGGGACACGAACTGGGAAACAGCCCAGGCGAGAGGCAGAGACGTTTCCCACCTCTAGCTGGTCTTCCTGCTGCTACAGGGACATTTTCATCCTCCTCTGTGGATGGAGAGAGAGGCCGGGTGATGGAATGGAGCCGGCAAGCCAAGATTCAACGCCCCCCTGCTACTTACTAGCAGGAGGACCTCAGTGCCTCCGTTTCCTTCTCTAGAAAATGAGGGGATTGACCTCCGGGGATACTCCAGCCCCTTCAGCCTCTGACTCCCTGTCTAGACCTGGGATTTCAGCCGTCTGGAAACTCCTCTGCCCATATAGGTTGGTGCTTTCTCTATAGCGAATAATCTTAAAGAGAGGCTTGGAACCCTGAGAGGATCAGTAATGGCCCAAGGCCCCATTGCTGTTCCTGATCAGAGGCTGGAACCAAGGCTTCTGGGCTCAGCCACCAAAGGCCCCTTTCCCTCTTTCTCAGAGTGTGGTTGTGAGCTCCTGAGGCAAAGGAGAGAAGGGCCACATCTGAAGGGGCTGTGGGTAAGCCCGTGGCCCAAGGGCTCTCTGCAGTCTCATATATCCGGGGGGAAATTGATGAAATTGATAAAGGATGCATCGGTCTTGTCCTGCTTGATCCCAGTGAGGTAACGGTAAATAGAAATAGCTTCAAGAGAGCAATAAATTGTAAAAAGAATATTATATGAAAATATATGAATATGGAATTTGTGAAATATGAAAATTATGTGAAAATAGAATAATAGAGATTCAGTCATAGACAAAACATTGGGCAAACCATTCATCTTTATGGTCTTGCAAAAGGAAGGACACTTCCAGTTCTAAATCCTTGAGGCTCTGATGGAGTAGAGGGGATTCTCAATCTTGTATTCATTAAACTCTGAGATCCTTGTGATCCTGCCTGTGATCGATCCCATGAGATTCTAGGATCTTAGGATTCTGTGACTCGGGGATTCTCAGGACACCGAAGAGATCTCACAAAGAGGTCTTGCCTCTAGAGCAAGGGAGGTGTCTCTTCTAGATTGGGGAGTCAGAAAGATCTTCATGGTAGAAATGTTATTTGAGTTTCAGCTGAGTCTAGCAGAAAATAAAGGTTTCAGCAGAGTTTTGGAAGCAGGATAAGACAGGGAGCAGCTAAGTCCACTGAGTCTAAAACAGAACAACAGCTCAAATATGTGCGAAATAAAGCTGGAAGAGTGGGATGGAGCCAGTTTGTGAAGGGCCACAACACTCATGAGAAAGATTTCTCTTCTTTTTCTTAGTGATCAGCAAACGTTTGTTAAGCTCTCAGTCTGTCCTAGGCACTGGTAGATAAAAATACAAGGAAAGAAATGATTTCTTCCTGCAGAAAGCTTCTGTCTATTAGGAAAGACAAGATCTTTAAGCTTCAGTGACTAAACCTTGCTCAGACTTTTGGAACACCCTGAATATAAACACATTCAGTATAAATGTAAAGAGAAAAAAATGCAAGTGGTTAAATTCAGATTAGACTAGGGAAGGGGAAGCTAGTAATTTGGATGGAAAAAGGCTTGATGTAGAAGGTGGTGTTTGGGCTACATCTTGGCAAAAGAGAGATTCTTTGAGGGGGAGATGAGGAAAGAGTAAATCCCAACATGGGAGACAACTTGTGCAAAGGTAATAGTCACTGAAAGGGGAAGTGACCTGTACATTAAGACAATTACCTTGGCTGCAGTTTGAAAGGTGGTCTGGAAGGAAGAAAGTCCAAAGTCCAAGAGTCCAATGAGAGTTGTTGTAGTGGTCTACTTAAGAAGTGTTAAGTGATGACCAAATGATGAAAGAAAAGCTGATAGATTTAAAGGAAGAATTTTTTTTCTATTTCATGTGGAGGACAATATCATCTGATAGGAAGATATACTGCCTGGATCTCAGAAGACAGAGAATTTTAGCATGGCTGAAAAATGTTCAATTCTGGCTAATTCCCTAATCTACACAATGGGTTCAATTCATGTTCTTTTCTCTAATTTGTAGGATACTTGTGTTTGGTGAGGGTGGCACATGATCTTTTCAGCATCTCCATACAACAGTCCATTTCTTTCTTCACCAAGAGAATCAGTCCTGTTATTAGAGAATTGCAAAAGCAACAGTAAACTTCATTAGCAATAAAGACACAACTTTAAAGGTTTTTCAAGTGATTCCTGAAAAAATGTAGACATTGAAATGTCACATAACAAATGGATGACCTAGATAAGTCAACTTCAGATGTGGAACTTCATTGGAATAAGTTAGTCAATGCAGTGCTAAAAATCCATTTCTGCTTCTCCTATCCTTTCACTTTATTTAAATCTTCAATGTTAATCAGGAAAGAATAACATAAAATCAGGAAGTACGTGTGCTAACTGGCACTGCTGGGTTTCCATGTGTCCAAATCTCCATACCAACCTCTATGTATTTTGGATGTACAGTCATTACTAGCTGGCAAGGATTTCATTTTGCTCCTTTGCAACAGTGCTTAAACATTGTGGACACTTGACAGACAGTTAGTAATAACAGTATTCCCCAAAATTAGACAAGGGGAGAGGAGGAAGTAATTCTTTTCCTTCTATGTATTTAGTATTCTCCATTTTCAACATAGAGATACTCAACCAATTCAAATTCAAAAAAACATATTGAACCTCTGCTATATTCATACTACTACACTCAGAGCTGCAGGATCCAAACCCAAAATAAAAATCTCTGCTTTCTAGCAGCTTACACTCTTTTTAAAATTTTAACAATTTTTTTCAATTACTAGAAATCTATTTTCTCTTCTTCCCACTTCCCTCCCCACCTTGAGCCAAAAAAAAAAAAAAGATTAAAAACAAATCCCTTATAACACAGATGTATAGTCAAGTTAAGAATGAACAAACAACTCCTGAGTTGGCCAAGTCCAAAAATATATGTCTCATTTTGTATCTTGAAGTCCATCACCTTTTTGTCATGACATGGATAGCATACTTCATCAGTGCTTCTAGGGAGCTTATGGTCTACATAGCAGACATACTGGCTGGGTTCCTTTTTTCAATTATTATTTTCCCAAATAGTATCATTTTCAGGTATTTTTTGGTTCTGATTTATTTCTAGTTTTGATTAGTTAATAAATAATTAGTTAAAGATATTAAGACTCAATTGTCCAATTCTGACTCCAATTTCATCAGGGATTTCACTTTAAGAAACACTGCTACCCACCCTCCCCCTCAAATTGAGGGCAAAAAAGAAAAGAGAGAAAGAAACAGAAAGTGTTCTGAGTCTCAGAATCAATGGAGAAAATCAGAAACTAGGAACCAAGGCCATTTGAATCTGGTCTTGCGTTGTTGTAGCCAAGACCATTGACAAGTGAAGTTTGTAAAGAAGGAAAGCTTTTATTTAAGAGAGTTTGTTTGTTGAATTTTTTATGCTGCCAACCTCTTTTCACACTAATGCAGAGTTTCCAGCATTCTCTGATTTTTCCAGAGATGAGAAAAGGTGTTTCTGTGGCCATTACCACCCTAATTAACACCTCTCTTCTTCTTTGAAAGGAACCCATGGGGTAGTTAATGGAACTATGAGAGCTTGGGGAAAAACCCTCCTGGTGTGCAAGCTTACAGTATTAAAGGGAAAAAAAAAAAAAGAAAGAAAGAAAAAAACAAGAGTCAAGGACAGAGCTCAATTAAATTCCATGGAAAATTTTTAAATGGTTTAAAAACAAAAAGACAAGACTTTAAGAAATAGTTCTGTTGGAGAACTAAATCCTAAAAGGAGTTCAAGAGCAGATTGGGCCAGGTAGCTTAGTCAAAGGATGAGCTATCTATGAACAGGTGTGGGCTAGATGCCCAATACTGAAAATGGCTCTTCTCCAGGAAGACTTAAAACAAGTGACTTGCCCAGTGGGGAAAATGTTTAACTGGGAAGGCAGAGCCCAGGCTTGCAACCTCTTGTTATCGGCCAGATCTCTCAAGCTAAGAACCCCCTTAAAGGGAGATACCAGAAGAGATAGCTCTCTCACAAGAAAGGGATTGCTCGCAGCAGATGCTGTCCCATTAGGTTGGGGTTTGGAAATTACAAATCTTCCCATTTACCATGATGGGAACTCCTCCCATAGACCAACTTTTAAGGAATACATTCTTTAGGGAGTTAGCCTTTCTGTTTAAGGAGCAGGCTGGATTGGGTAGATTTTTACGCCAGAGTGAAGAATGTAAGGGCTGAATTTGGAATCTGATACCCAATGGCTTCCTATCCAAACTCTCCTATTTCCTAGCTCGCCATGGACCTTCTGTTTCCTCTCATTTGTATTCCCCTCATTTCCCGCACCCATCTCCCCATCTATCAAATAAGACAGTGGGACTAAGTGACTTACTCCCTCCTCCTTTGAAGATCCTACAAAGATGGTCTGGGATGTTTAGCTCCTGGGAAGTCACTTCATTGATAAAGTCCATACCTTGTTGGAGTTAGGGGCCCACCTCCACTGGCACATTTTATGGGGAAAAGCTTGTTCGTCTGGGCGGTCTGACTCCATTTTGGAAAGTAGCAATATTATATCTATCTTTCTTCCTACATAAAATCAATTTGTGGTAAAGTGAAAGGAAATTGAACTTCCCTTGTAATCTCACAGAATTGGCTGGGATGACACTGCTTGAAGACCTCTTCGCCCCAGAGGCTGCCACAATCTCTTTGCACACTCATGCTAATAAGCACCATTTTTTCGTGGCTGAATAAACCTGTCAATCAGTTGTGCCCAAGTTGTTTTTCTCCCCTCCTTATGACATCACACACCTTCCCAGTTTGGTGCCTGCTGAATAGCTTTGTGTGGGGAGTTGGTCATCAGGTTTTTGCTATTTCTCAGAGAGCTCTTTTAGACCAAGGACACAATATTCTCTCAGCAAATGTTTTTAGGTGATAGTTGTTACATAATTTTTTTTTGGTTCTTTATTTTACCTCTCACTGTGTATTATTTTCTTTATTAATTATTATTATTATTTTAACAAAAGGATTAAGTCCAGGTGAACTGAGAACTAAAAACAGGAACTATCCACACTACATTGTAGACTAAAATGAGCCCAAATGTGGTTTTTTTTAACCTTCAAACAAGCAGTTAAAAAAAGAAAGAAAGAAAAACTAATGAGGCAGTTCAAAGCATAACCAACTCACTGAATCAGAACTTTCAAATATTTTCCAAACTATAAGTCATTTATATTAAGCCCTGATCAAATGAAAATAAAAATTGTCCTACACCGGCCATGTCCTCAATTATTCAAGCTACTTAGAGAGTTTGCTTTGTCCCTGTCAAGAAATGAAGGAAAGGCAGAGCCGGAGGATCACGGCGTCTCAGTGTGGGGTCTCCGGTCACCTCTCTGTCCCCCCATTAGGAGTCCCTCGAGGGGCATGAGAAGGAGGTGGAGAGCCGCTGTTTCTCTTTGAATTCATAAATAATTCACCCTAAGCCCTGTGTCAGTAATATAATATCAGATACAGCCGGGCGTGGCTGGCGATGTGACAATACCCTGGGCCCCCTCCCCACCGAAGGGGCTGTTGGAGCTAATTTCCTTCAATCACAGTAAGATTACTGTAAACAGATAGAAAAGAGGAATAGCTGGCATCCACTTTTCCAACTTTAGAGCCTGAAAATAAATCTTCCCTCGAAGTCTGCAGTAATTGGAATTCATTTTGGCATGTTGCAGAACGCCAGTCTGGAGGCTGATCGGCATTGTGCTGCCAGATAAATCAAAACACCTACTAAAATATTTTATTAAATTTTCTCCTTCAGTATCACCGCCCCTCTCAGTCACTCATTTATCCTGATGTTCACACCGTAATAAAATCAGTAATTTGTTGTTTAGGGGAACGGAGGACTTGACTGGAGAAAATTGGATGCTGCAGTTTGGTTAATTTACATACACCAGGGAGAAGAACAGGGAGTCTGGACCAGGGCCACTTGTCTTTGGTGGGAGTTTAGTCAATCCTTGAGGCTGCTTATTTATCATCTTAATCAGCTGTGTGTATGTGTGTGTCATCTGATGTGAAAAATGGAAGGGAGTGCCGAACCACTTGCTGTTCTGAAGCCCGTGCTCGGGAGACATGGGTCTGGATTATAGTAGGTGGGAGGCAGGTTAGAACCAGGATGGCAGGGTTTACCACGGGAGGAAATGGAAGTTTCCTTCCCCAGGTCAGAGAAAGTCAGTATATATTTTCCAGGTGTTACTTGAATTATTTTTATGTTGTCAGATCCCTGCGAACACCGTGGAGTGTTCACAGAAATAGCCATACTAGTGTTTACTTAGAAATACAGTGATTACCCTTCAAAAATGGCACCTAGCAACTTTCTCAGATATTTGGGTAAATGGGGCTTTACAGCCGGTAGCCACAGTATCTCTCTGCTGCTTTTTTTCCTGTTCTCCAACTGGTTTCCCTTTCTGTTTTCACTCATTTTGCTACTTCCTGCTCACTCCCATTGTGGTCCTAACTGCTCTTTCCATCCACTATATTTCCATCATTTCTTTATATATGTGTGTGTGTGTGTGTGTGTTTATGTGTACAAATATTTCATATATAATATATGTGTTTTATTTTTCCTCAATTACACATAAAAACAATTTTAACATTTGGGTTTTTTTTAAAGTTTTGAATTCTAATTCTATCCCTCCCTTCTTTCTGCCTTTCCCGCTCCCTGAGAAAGTAAGAAATTAGAAATATTGGTTGTAAATTTGCAATCATGTGTACAAGAAGACTCAAATAAAAGAAAAGGAATGAAAGAAAGAAAGTAAGCATGCCTCAGTCTGTAGTCAAACAATACCAGTTCTTTCTCTGGCAGTGAATAGTATGGGATTATCCTGGGTCATTATATTGCTACAAATAGCTAAGTCGTTCACAATTCTTCATTGGGCAATATTGCTGTTACTACATACAACCTTCTCCTGGTTCTGTTTACTTCATTTTGTGTCAGTTCATGTAAATCTTTCCAGGTTTTCCTAAAAATCGCCTTCCTTGTATTTTTATAGGAAAAATAATATTCCATCACAATCATATACCACAGCTTGTTTATACTAGCAAGGAGATTATAGCTATATATCACATACACTATGACCCCGTGGGATTTACACAAGAGATGCAAGGCTAGTTCAAAAACTATCCGCATTTTCCCACAATTGTAGGGTGAATGACAACCATAGCTTATGAAATGTTACTTCTCTGTTTGTTAGACCAGCACACAGCCAGTCCCTTGTTACCATTCCCTACAATCCTGGATTATTCCTTGGAGTTTCCTTCCTAGATCAACGTCTCTTTGACTCCTTGTCCTTGGGACACATTTGCTTCAGGTTCTACTAGGAAAGAAGAACCCCTGCAGTGGTCCGCCATTTTATGGTACCCAAGCTAATGTTCTCTTTCATTAGTGAATAATCAGACGTTGACTGCATTTCTTTGCAAAGTAATAAGTTAAAGGAACCCAGCTGAGACCTAAATAACCTGACTGACTCTGCTGAGACATTTGTATCTACAGTAAATGTGCCATACTATAAATTTCATAGTTGTACGTTTTTGCAGTTACAAGATCTTAATCTTAATGAACACCATTTCTCTCTTTCCCTTTGGTAGGTAGAATTAACATTCCAGCATGAACTGGAAATGCTAAATTGTTAATAGCCTCCCTAGAGTTTTGCTTCTTGCTATGACACCTTCAATGATTTCATCAGTTTTAAGCAGAGTGAAATATCACAATTCATGCTCAGAAGCATGACGTTCTTTAAATGTCCTTTAGTCACCTATTCCTCTGATGTGCTTAGAGGCAGAAAAGTCTTTCTACACAAAACCTGGGTACAAGACAATGTCAAAATCAGTTAATAAGCCAGGTAATTATTATCAGAGTCACTGGTATAATTTTTTAAATTATAATGACTCACTGAACAATCATTTTTGTTTAAGTGTGTGACCTTCAAGACTACTTAATAGGATAGGGCCATGTTTTATATTTTTTCCTCTCCCTCCTTCCCTCCATCCCCCTCTCTCTATCTCTCTTCCTCTGTCCCCCCTCCCCTTCTACTATTTTGGTAAAGTTTGTTTCATCATATCCCAGTTTCAAGAAAAATCTTGTAGGTAATATTAAAGATTCTGAATTTTTCTGTTGTTACTTTGGTAATTTGGACTTAAAAAGTAACATAAAAATTTTTTTAAAAGGTTACTACTTGGAAGGTAGAAGACCTCAGTTTGAATTCTTACTTTGACACTACTATCTCAGTGACTTTGAATTTAATCTTGTTATACTTCAATTTCCTCATCCTATAAGAATTGCATTATAGGACTTCTCCAGTCCCTTCCAGCTCTAAATCCTGTCATCCTATGAGAACATTTTCTTTTTTTCTGGCATTAAAAAAATTATAAATTTATTTTTTTTCTATACATATTTTCACATTTATCATGCTGCACAAGAAAAATCAGATCACAAAGAAAAAAAAAAGCAAGCAAACAAACAACAAAAAAGTGAAAATCCTATGCTGTAATCCATATTCAGTCCCATCAGACCTTCTGGATGGAGATGGCTCTCTCCATCACAAGTCTATTGGAATTGGCCTGAATCACCTCACTGTTGAAAAAAGCCACGTTATGGGAATGTTTTCAATGCATTTCTGAGGTACTGAGGTCATAGTGAAAATATGACATCTATTCCAGGTTTTTCCTTTACTACCAAAACTGGTCACTTCCCTTTTCTCCATTTTATAAATCATGTGCTCATATCAAGAAAGGAACATTCATTCTAGCAAGATATTCATTCCCTTGCTACTAAATCTCTGAGCTAAATTGTTCAGAAAATGAAAGCTGAGGCTGGGGCTATAACCTCAAAAATGTTTCCGGAATTCCTCCCTCTCCGTTTGTATTATTTCTGAAACTATTCCTTGGGCTTGTGATCACCCACAAACTTCCTGTTGGTACAGAGAGCACTTTTCAAAGGCCAATTTTGGTCTGAAATTTTTAAGAACATTTGAGAAGGACATACGACTTGAAAGCTGCACCAGTTCTGTTTTATGTTTCTCAGACTGATCCTCTGTTTTGGAATTCTTGAAATGATTGTCACAAATAAGGAACCCAGTTACTGAGACAAGGTCTCAGTCTTTTCAATCAACAAGAGACTGCTCCTTCATGGCCTCCAGCCTCCTCAATTAATACTCACTTACAATTGCTGCCCACCCTTTTATATAACCAAATGATGGCGTCACCTTTCATCTGAGTAGCCAATATATTCTACTGATTATTCTCACATTTAAAATATGTGAAAAATACCACACATTAAGATTCCAAGATGACTTCTTTAATCAGGATGTGAATCCATTAACATTTTTGTGTTTGATATTCCATCAACTAACCAAATTCCAAATAGTTTTTCATAGAAAAAAAATTAACTCAAGATCTTGTGCACTCTCTAGATATTTAATTTTCTCAGTGCTTTCACTTATTATAGCTATCAAATATTCCCTTCCAGATCTTAGAATAATCTCAGTATGATTGACTGATCCCCATCAGCTCTAGCTATGTCTTGAGTGGTGTTGATCTAAATTGAATATGTCAGATTTATTAAGATCATTACTAAAAAGATTTGTTAATTACATAGCCAGGACTATCAATCCTTCAGTGCATTATTATTTTAAAAGTGAGCCTTATATCCCAATATTGATTAACTGGAACTAAAACAAACCCAACTAGCCCTTCAGCAATAGATCTCTCTTTAGAAATAAATTGAAATACATTATTTATCTGAGGATCGTAGTTTGTAGAGCTGGCAGAGATCTTGGAGGTTGTCTCCTTTTGCTAGTGAGAAAATTGAGGCCCCTTCTTTGTTTGGTGATATCGCGTCTGCAAGGAGGTATTATTAAAAATTTGACGTGGTTATTGGGAGATTGGGTCTTGTCCAGGGTCCCAGAGTTAAAACCTGGAAAAGGAAGGACTTAGATCTGCTTTTCTGATGGCAGCTCCTCTGTCTTCTATAACATACTTCCTCTCCCTCATATATAAACCAAAAGCATCTAAAGCAACTTCCTTTGTACTGAAGTTTGTTTTCTGCTTATCGAAGGCTGACTGCCATATTTCACAATAAAAATTCCCCCAAGAATATTTGCATTTTCCCTTCAAAAAATACATTTTATTAATTTATTTGTTTTTACATTGAAGTAGTTTTCCTTCCTCACCCCTGAATAAAAACCTCCATCCCTCTTCCAGATTGAACCCTCCTTGTATTCAGTGACATGCCAAGAGAATAAAAAAGACAATACTAGCAAGATTGACATAGGGTTTGGGTGCCTTACTAGTCATACTACCAAGGGGATACTTTGTAGAGTCAAACAAAACGATGACAGAATTTATTCGGAAGAACAAAACATAGAGAACCTCAAGAGAAATAATGGAAGAAAAAAAGAAGAAGAATGAATCACTTTCAAAACTTAAGCTATACTACAAAATAGTAATCTTAAAAACTCTTTGGTTCTAGTTAAAAAAAAAAAACAAAAAAACAAATGTTGAGCAGTGGAACAGAGTAGAATCTCAACCATCCAATGTTCAATAAACCCAAGAACATAAATAACTTAGGAAACAATTCCCCATTTAGTTAGAATTACTGGGAAAACTGGAAAGCAGTTTGGCAGATATAAGTTGAAATTAAACCCTCTCTTGAAATAAAGTAGAACAATTAAAAAATTTAAATCTTTATACAATGTTCAGATTTGTATGAGTATGACAGTGTATACAGTATTTGACCCTAAGAGTCCACTGACTCTAGTCACTGAAGAGGAAAATCAGCTTCATTATCTTTTTTCTTTTGGAACCTGTTTTTTCAATCACCCCAAAGTTCAGCTGCCTTTTAGTGATCTTTTTATTTGCATTTTGTGTGTGTGTGTGTGTGTGTGTGTGTGTGTATTTAGTTTTGCTATTTCATTCTACATTGGTCCATATACATCTTCCTGTATTTCTCTGAATTCCTTGTATCCATTATTGAATAATATTCCATCATAATCAAATACCACAGTATTTTTTTTTTGTCATTTCCCAGTTACTCGACACTCACTTCACTTCTAGTTTTTTCCTATCACAAAAAGTGATACATTTCAGTATATATTGAATTTTTACTCCTGTTTTTGACCTCGTTGGGAGTCACTGAATAAAGGGTTTAGGCACTTATATGTCCAACTTGTTAGCCAGGAAGACTGGGCCAGTTCAGCTCCACAAAAACATCGGGGAGCCTGGCTTCCCACAGCCCCTCCAACATTGACTGTTTTGGTTTTCGTCTGGTCTTTTGCAAGTTGTTTCCATGTGTACATCTCTCACTATTAGTGACTTGGATTATTTTTTCAAGTGGTCACTGAATGGTCTTTGGAAAATTGTCTCTTCACTTCCATTCTCCCCTTCTCCGTTAGGTGTACTTTCTATTAGTAAAAGGCCATCTCTGACAGCTGTCACTCAACTGAACTGCTTTTTCCAATTCTTATATTAAAGTAATAAGCTGTCAACTACTCTTGATGCATTATCCACCCAGTGCTAGTGTTTTCTCACACCACCCCTTCTTTAGAGATAAGCCCGTGATTTATGAGTTTAAATGTTTATCATTCCTCTAGGACTGTCCTCTAGGACAGTGCTCTGTGGCGAACATGCTGCTCAGTGCATAGCAGATGTGCTAATGGCAGTGACTTACTGTGGCTACTTGTAAAATATCAATTCTTTTAAAATATATGATTGTGACACATATTTCTACCTTTTCCTTGATAGTCTGGCTTAATTCACTGTTCTTATTATTTAACAATTTAATGTTTAACTTTACGTAGCCCTTGACTCCCTCTTCATTTACATTCATCTTCCCAGGTACTCTGGGGATCTATTCATCTTCATAGCTCTCAGCCCCAACAGTTATATTACTCTCTGCCAAAATAAGCCAAGAATTCAAAAAAAGAGGGGGAAGGGAGATAATTAAGCAGAACAACAAGACAGATAACCTTTAGAGGAAAATCCTCCATACAGATAGAAGCAGACTTCCATAGATTCCCAAGCTGCCAGTGGAAGAGTGAATTCTTCCGAGACAGCTCATGCATGTTGGGTGGTGTCCTAACGTAGCTGTATCTCACAGTCTCCCAGAAAACCTCCCTCCTTCTCTCCCTCTCAATTCTTTGTGCTACTTTTCCCACAGCATTTTCTCTGTCTTCCCTGTTGATCTTTCCTCCATAGAGATGCTGCTCCTGTCTCTTACTGGGCTCCTTTGCCAGACAGCTGCTGCTGATACATTTAACTTTGCTTTCCTGGCTCTTTTATGAGACTACCCTGGTCAATACCTGCCTGGAGCCAATCAGTGAGCACAGTTTTCAGCTCTTTTGTTTGTCAGATCCTTGGTCAGGCAAAGTCTGCACAGGGAAGAGTCCTTTGGGTCAGAGTCTTTCTTTGTGATAAGATCTCTTCACTATTAAAATCAAAGGTCCAGCCCTTATCCCCAGCCCTCTCAATATTGAAATTAGAGTGAATAAACTTCATTCACCTTCCCTGACCAGAGCCATGTTTTTTTCACTTAGCAATTGGAAGGGCAGAAAGGAACTGGTGAGCATTCCTCTGACTGCACCCAGGTCCCTGTTGTCCTTAGATTTAAATATTCTTAGCTCAGACATTCTGGAGTGTGCTTGGTGATGAGGGATAGAAAACCAACGTTAAAAATGACTCCTGCCCTCTAGGATCTTATATTCTTGGATGGATGCATGCAGAAAAAAAGTAAATAGAAGATGATCTGAGAAAGGAGAGGGCAGTAACAATGAGGAAAAACACTTCCCATAAGAAGTCACCCAGTGAATTAAGGAAGCTAAAGGTTCCATTGTTAATAGCATTTATATAGCTCTTTTGGGTTTGCAAAGTGTGTTTTATATAAAAATCCTCACAACAGTCTGTTAATAAAAATGTCTTTTATCCCCATTTTACAGATGAGGAAATTGAGGCAAAATCTGGAGGCAGGAGATTTGAGCACCAGGGTCAGAGAATAGCAAATAGGCAAGATTACCTAGAATATGAAGAACTAGTGATAAACCTAGGAAGATGGCAGGCTGGAGCCAGGCTAGGAAGGATTTCAATGACAAGTTGAGCTGTTTCACTGCTTTATTTTGTTTTTAACCTAGAGGTAAAATAGAGGAGAGCAAAGGGGTGCGATCACAGAGGCTGGCCCCTAGAGAAAACCAAAGGTGATGAGCCCCAAAGTACAAGTAAAGAGTTGCCCTCAGTACTCCTGAGTAGCCTTCTAAGATAAGGTTGGAAAAGAAGTGAGGTCTCTAGCTATCCTGAGAGTAATCAGCCTCCCGCTCTTCACTCTCCCATCACTAGTGTAGTGACCCTTCCTCATTTCCCAACCTTCTGTCTGCTGAGTGCTACAACCTGTCTCTCGCTCCAGCCTCTGGGTTCCAGTTTGAGTCTTGGATATATAGCTGACGAAATTCCATTTGTGATGATCAAAACTAGCCTTGTTTTGATTTGTATTATTCAGAGAATAAAGTGCAGCTAAAGCACCGTTTCAGTATAGAAATGTGTAAAAATGATTGTCAAATCTGTCACGTTTGACATTATTAACAAGCTATTGTATCCAATCCTTCATAAGACAATACATTTACGTTAAGTGCTACCTCCTGCAAATAAACATAAAGAAGAAATTTCTACATGTTTCGATCTTGCCTTTGCAGTAATATTTACTATTGTCCTCGAAATAAGTTCTGGAAAAACAACTGCTCATCAGGTATTACTACCATGCAGAGCAGAAGTGGGCATTCCTTTTCCAACTCCTTTAGTAACGTTTAAGATTTCTAGAGCCCTTCTCGTTTTCAAAAGTCAAAGCCAGCAAGGATAATAACAGCAGCTGGTATTTACGTAGTGCTTTAGCCATTGGCCAAGTGCCTAACACCCATTATCTCCCTTGAAGGTTAGAAGTCCTGTGAGATGGGTGCTCCCCATACTCCACAACTCCTCAGATTCTTCAGTCCCAGGAATGAGACTAACCCACCCACGACAGTATTTTTAAAAAACCCATTTTGTGGACAATGAGGCAGAGGGTCAGACTTACTTGCCCTCTGTCAGGAGCAGGGTTTGAACTCTGGTCATTGTTACTGTGCTGTATCTAAACTCAGAATTTACCTTGGCAGATTTTCACCCAGGCAGATGCTGCCCAAAGCAAAGTACTCCTTCTCTTGGGCTCTGGAACTGCTCTTGGGGCAGAGCAATCCCTCCGGCTTCTGGTGATTTATTTAAGAGATCAGCCCTCCCCGGGGCACTGTAGGTCAAGGGTACAGTGTTCCCCAGAGCTGCCCGACTCTCAAGGCAGCTCAAGGTTCTTGAGCGTTCCTACATTCTCACACTAATATTCCCATGTATTAATTCTCCCTGTCTCTTTTCTGATCATCAGCTAGAAACAGGAAAGCAGAGATTTTCATTGAAAATGGTATCATTTTCATGAGTGTCACAGCTGGGACTTGTATTCCAGAAAACTGTACTTTAGGATCTTACTCAAACTGGGCATTTGTGTCTAGAAGCAGGAGAACCCCCAAAGCACACTTCCCATCCCACTCATTCATTTCTTTGCTTTAGCATTTAAAATCAGAAAAAATCCAGTCATAGTGGAGGAAGAGTTTAATGTGGGAGTCCCTCTGCAGTCCCTGACTAGGTTGTAGTTGAATAAAATATGGTTATCTCCAGAATTCATCAAAAGACTCTCATGTTTCCCTTGTCATGATTCCCATTCTGACTCTTCTTATTAGCAAAAACCTAAACTAGTTCGTCTCTTGAGAAAATCAAAAGGCAAATCTTTTTTTGTGAATAACATGTCCGAGGAACTCTGCTTTTTATCTTCTGTTTTGGCAGCTTGGGGTGGAGTGTATGTGCTATTATAAGTTTATTTTTCCCCTGTGATCAGTTCAATCGTATTCATTGCAAGCTACATCATAGTTGGTTTATATCAATTATAAAATAAATGCATTATCTGGGTACCTAATGCTTGCGATCGTTAGCAGGGTTATATGATAGATGTTGTCTCCGTCTTTCATAGTGCTGGGTGACTTTTTAGTCAGTGTAAATATAACCAAAGTAAAGTGCTTTGGAGTAAATTGTGGTCTTTGGATTTATTGACTCATACTAATGACATTTTGGATCTTTGATGTGTCAGCACTTAAAGTGTTGGTGTGATATTACAAGTAAGACATTATTCCTTTTTCTAATCCATGCCCCTCTGAGTTGTGCACATTCAATAAACTGACTTTCATGCTTTTATTTATTTGAATGAGTCAGTAAATTATCTAAAGATTTCATTCTCTGAAAACCTTGCCAACTTCTACTGGCCTGTGTCTATGCTAGAAATGTAGCCTTCTTTCAAATCAGTGCCTGTTCACCCCCCAAAAACTGATAAGCTAGAGAACTGTGCTATGATGAGACTTTAAAGAAGTCTGATAAAATGGTGGAGTCTTTCTCTGAGTTTTCTGGGTCTAGTATATTCCCTGAGAGGGATAAGTTTATTGGATCTTTCTAGCATTTGATTTCAGGAATATAAGAACACATTGTGTTGTGCTTGCAGAGCTCCTCCACTGGTTGATAGAACCCGAATCTAGCATTCTGCCTTCAGCATAAAAGCAGCAAGATTCTTTTTTTAAAAGCTTTTTATTTTCAAAATATATACATAGGTAATTTTCAACATTCACCCTTGCATAGCCTTGTGTTCCAAATTTTTTCCCTCCCTTGCCCTCACTCCCTCCCCTAGATGGCAAATAATCTAATATATGTTAAACACGTGCAGTTCTTCTATACATATTTCCACATTTATAGTGCTGCACAAGAAAAATCAGATCAAAAAAGGAAAAAACTGAGAAAGAAAATAAAATGCAAATAAACAATAATAAAAGAATGAAAATGTGTTATGATGCACCCTCAGTTTTCCCAGTTCTCTCTCTGGGTGCAGAAGGTTCTCTCCAGCAGAAAATTATTGGAACTGGCCTGAATCATCTCATTGATGAAGAGAACCCCGTCCGTCAGAACTGATCGTCATATGGTATTATTGTTGAAGTGTATAACAATCTCCTGGCTCTGCTCATCTCCCTCAGCATCGGTTCATGTCAGTCGCTCCAAGCCCCTGAAATCAGAAGCAGCAAGATTCTAAGACATTTACATGTACCAAAGCAATACCGCACCCAGGCGTTTTCCTCCCGGCACACTCACCCGTTCCATCACTTGAGCATCTTTAACCAACCTCAATTCAAGGAGACTTGGTCATCATGCTAAGTAGGAGTATGGGCACCAATGGCAGACGAGAGATGGTAGGGAAGGGGGTCTTGTTCCATAACCTCCATAGACCTAGACAAAGAGCAGGTCAGAGACACAAGTTTGGTTAGTTTAAGGGAAAATGGGTGATTCTCCCATACCCTGTGTCTAGGTCAATGCCCAGGAGGCGCATGAAGAATAAAAGCAGCAGACAGAAACCATATGCAGGAGATCAGCAAAGGAGGGAGCCAAGAGAGGAACAATGGTGATCCTAGGGCAGCAGTCACTGGTCCTTTGCTCCTTGAAGCACATGAGCAGACTTCACCTCCAAAGGGAGTGAAAAGGGAAGAGCCCTGAAGGTCCTGATTGATGGTGATGAGAGCTGGGCAGCAGACTAGGGTTAGGAATGGCCAAGAAAATAGGAGTAATATTTTTTATTTAGGGCTTTCATGTTCAAGACTTCTCTTAAGGTTTTTTGTTTAAAAAAAAAAAAAGGTTTTGTTTTGTATCATTTGTATCATCTTATTTGCAAATATCTGCAAGTAAAACTGGAATCCCATTTACACACAGAAGCCCCGCTAAACATATCCCATCATAAAATGGGCCACCATGTGTAGAGAGCCGATGACTCTATGATGGAGCTTATGGAGTACTGATCCATGTTAACTGCCTGTGCTTATGCCCCTGCCCCATGAGAAAAATGATGGAAAGCACAGGAAAGGCTTCCGTGATCCGCCAGCAGGGATGGTTCATCGTCCCTTGGCCCCCTGGGCAGCCCCACCAGGACTCTTCATCTTCATGAGAAGAGCCACGAGAATGCTCCTGCTTGGGCAGGCTGGCCTGAGCCATCTCAGCACAATGGCCGTGGCTCGATTCCCACTCAGGGAACTTATTAACCGAGCTCCCACCATCAGCCTGTCATTTTGTTGTGTTGTAGAAGACACGGAAGTAAATCTGAACGATAGCCAGTACCCTAGAGGCATTTAGATCCAGTCCAAGACACAAGAATAATCATAACTCACATTTATGTGTGCTCTAAATTTTGCAGAACACTTTCCTCACAATAACCCTACTGAGAGAAGGGAATAGAAGGATTATTTCCCCTCCCCCCCACAACCCCCATTGTCCCATTTTACAAATAAGGAAACTGAGGCTCTAAATGATTGAGACTTGTCCAGGATTGTCTGACTAGTAAATACATGAAATTAAGTCTTCTAAAGTCTCCTGACCTTAAATATACTACTCTTTCACACAGGCCACACTAAGTTTCATATTATGAAATGGAATTGGTGAAGGGTCGTGGCTGCTAAGAGTCAGTGAGATGGCACAATGAGTAAGTCTGTTGGACTTGGAGTCAGAAAGACCTGAATTCAAATCCTGCCTCGAACACTTAATATTTATGTGACCCTGGGCAAGTCATTGAATTTCTCTCAGTCTCTTTCCTCAACTATAAAATGGAAATAATAATAGCATCTACCTCACAGGATTAGGAGATGAAAGTCAAAAGGAAGTTAACATATTTAAATCACTTTGTAGACCTTAAAATAATATATAAATGCTTTTCCTCCTCCCTCCATCCCTCCCTCCCTTCTTTCCTCTTTCCCTCCCTCCCTCCTTTCATCCATCCCTTCTTTTCTCATTTGTTCCTGCCTCCTTCCTTCTCTCCCTCCTTTCTTCCCTCTCTCCTTCCTTTCCTCCTTCCTCCCTTCCTTCCCTCTTCCCTTCCTTTCCTTTCCTTCCCTCTTCTCCTCCCCTTCCCCTTCTCTTCCTTGCCCTCCTTTCCCCTCCCTCCCTCCCCCCCTTCCTTTGTCCCCTTTCTTCTTCCTTTTCATCAAAAAGTTAGACCATATCATGTATACTTATTGTGTATCTAATTTATATTTTAATATATTTAACATCTACTGGTCATCCTGCCATCTAGGGGAGGGGGTGGAGGGTAAGAGGTGAAAAATTGGAACAAGAGGTTTGGCAATTGTCAATGCTGTAAAGTTACCCATACATATAACCTGTAAATAAAAGGCTATTAAAAAAAAAAAGTTAGACCATACAGCCCTCTTAGTAGTGGCTAGAAACTGGAAACTGAGTGGATGCCCATCAACTGGAGAATGGCTGAATAAATTGTGGTATATGAATATTATGGAATATTATTGTTCTGTAAGAAATGACCAGCAGGATGATTTCAGAAAGGCCTGGAGAGACTTACACGAACTGATGCTGAGTGAAATGAGCAGGGCCAGGAGATCATTATATACTTCAACAACAACACTATATGATGATCAATTCCGATGGACCTGGCCATCCTCAGTAATGAGATGAACCAAATCAGTTCCAATGGAGCAGTAATGACCTGAACCAGCTAGCCCAGAGAAAGAACTCTGGGAGATGACTAAAAACCATTACATTGAATTCCCAATCCCCATATTTTTGTCCACCTGCATTTTTGATTTCCTTCACAGGCTAATTGTACAATATTTCAAAGTCTGATTCTTTTTGTACAGCAAAGTAACTGTTTGGACATGTATAGATATATTGCATTTAACTTATACTTCAACATATTTAACATGTGTTGGTCAACCTGCCATCTGGGGGAAGGGGTGGGGAGGAAGGAGGGGAAAAGTTGGAACAAAAGGATTTGCAATTGTCAATGCTGAAAAATTACCCATGCACAAATAAAAAGCTATAATTAAAAAAAAAAAAAAGTTAGGCCATATTGAGCCTGGACCAAAGTAGTCAGCAACATGTTTGTGGAGGAATCTCCACAAAGGAATTTGAGCTGGATCTCCACATATGAATAAGATTTGAACAGGCAGGAGGGAGGAGCCTGTCCACGGTCTTCTCACCGTCTTTTTCTTTTTTAACCTCCTCTGCCTTGTCATTAAAATCTAATAAAATCTTTTAACAGCAACAGCGGAGGTCTCTGACCACCTGGCGAGCACTTGCCCTGTGGGAGTTTTGGACATGGCCAGCCCTGCAGAGCAGGAAGGCCGGGCAGTGTAGTCTCAGAAAGCACCTCAGTGTCTGGTGTCTTCTCCTGCCGGGGGATCTTTAGGATTCAAGAAATTTAGAATGGATTGTATGACGTGGGCGACCCTGGCACAGGACTGCCACACGTGGCGTGCTCTCATCAGAGAAGGTGCTGTGCTCTGTGAGTGAAGCAGGATTGAATTGGCTCAAATGAAATAGGAAATAGGCAAAATTCAAGAAGCTCCCCAAATGTTCATGTGGGCTCTTTGTATCCACCCTGGGGCAGGGTGTTCTGAGCCCTTATCGTTCTGGCACGCCACAGCTCGATTCTGCCGTAGTGATGTCATTCTGGTCCTCTTCAGAAAGAAAGGAGAACAGTGTGGTGTATTTTTAATTTGGACAGTTTACACAGTTGTTCAGTCCTCTTAGTCTTTGGACTCAGAGCTATGACAGACCCATCCCTTGCTCCCCCCAGAATGTCCTCTGTCAGGTGTCCCTCTGCACCCAGGTGGGTCAGAATCTGAAGTATCTCTAAGACTATGTCTTAGCAGCATCTGTGTCTGTTCTCATCCTTTCAAGTCTGCCTGCCCCAGAGATTCATCCTGGATTGTCTGTTCTGAAAGGAAAACTTTTGTCACTTTACTGTTTACAATTCGAGGATTAAAAATCATTGGCTGCCTCGGAATTCTCAAAGCCCGGTCCACCCAATGACATCTACAGTTGTTACAACTGCTGTGGTTCAGTATTTCTGTTCACCAGTGTTATGACTGAATGAATTTTGTAAAAGCATTGATTGGCTTACTATGTGTGAGACATCTATTATCAGCTCTATGAATCAAAAATATGGGAGAATGTCTCTTGATTTCAATTAACTTACATTTTAATAGAGAAAGATAACACTTATTGGGGGGTAGTGATCAGAGATAATGAATGGAGACACAGGGCAATTGGATGATAGATCTTTGTCAGTAATCAATAGCAGTATTGGTTTGACTTTTCTTCTAAGAGCAAGAGTTGGAAAGCTGAGTTTGGGGTGCAGGCTTTACATATGGAAATATGGCAGGGAAATGGAAGAGTCAGATTAGTGATGTCTGCAGACAACTGAATGCTCATTGGTTCCCATGAGCACTTTTTTTTTTCATCGTACTTAGATATCTCCAACCTGGTCACATCTTGTAACTATTCCCAGTATTCTCTCCCATCTGCCTTCTAATGTTTAATGGGGCTTTGGCACATGGCCGCGTTCCAAGTCTGTTGTTTCTCTTTAGCTCGTTGCATTTCTTTCCATGTATCATCAAAGACTAGAATTTGGAGAATGAGTAGTTACTGACCATTTTTCTCTTTGGGAAGTTCCGTGTGTGTGTGTGTGTGTGTGTGTGTGTGTGTGTGTGTGACAGATAGCAAGAGACAGAGACAGACAGATATAGAGACAGAGAGAAAGACAGAGACAGAGACAGAGAGAGACAGACAGAGAGACAGAGAGAGACAAAGAGACAGAAAGACAGAGAGAGAGAGAGAGACAGAGAGAGACAGAGACAGAGACAGACAGAGACAGAGAGAGACAAAGAGACAGAAAGACAGAC
This sequence comes from Sarcophilus harrisii, assembly GCF_902635505.1. NCBI lineage: Eukaryota > Metazoa > Chordata > Mammalia > Dasyuromorphia > Dasyuridae > Sarcophilus > Sarcophilus harrisii. The sequence continues at coordinate 247,847,584 of NC_045430.1, forward strand.
AGAGAGAGAGAGAGAGAGAGAGACAGAGACAGAGAGACAGAGACAGAGAGAGATGGAGGTAAAAACAGACAAACAGAGGGGGAGAAGAAGGAGGAAGAAGAAGAAAGAAGGAGGAAGAAGGGAAAAGGGGGACAGAAAGAGAATGCTCTGAACTTTTGGCTCAGCACATCATGTAGCAGACTGTCATGATCTGTGCTCTTTCCAGATGGTACTACATTCAGTGAGTGCCTTTGAGCACTTCTCCTTCAGCACCATTCAAAAATCTATTCCTAATAACATTTTCATTGGACAAGGAGGAAAAAAATGTCAGCGCTCCAGTAAACCCTTAGCAGACGATAAATATGATAGATAGTGTATCCTTTGAGGAATTTTTCTCTTCTCGTGATAGGTTTCTGTCAAGGATTGCCATCATTGAGGAGAGATTCATAACCCTTTGGGGGGTTCTGGAGGCTGACTTCTGCCAGACTAGTTGCCTTGCTCCCTTGCCAGTAAGCTCTGTCTTACAGGTCACTTCTAAGGCTTGAGCACCTGCATCTTGTATATACAGGGTACACAGGTCAAAGGTTTTGGCTTGCCACTGAAAAAGAACCATTAAGTAAAGGCAGTGTTCTTGAAAGCAGGAGCAACAGACAGTAGGTACCAAAACACAGGAGCCTGAGAGTCCAGGCTGAGACAGATAGTAATATCTTGTATTCCTGTGCTTGTATTTGTGAGCATCTGAAGGAACTCTTGAGTGCTTTGTAGACATTTCACTTAATCCATGTAGATTGGAGTTTTTTTTTTTTCTTTTCTTCCAATGAGATTTTTTCCCCTTAAGGCTTTGTACAAATAGAGAACTCCTAAAAGAAAAAATGGAAAATTTCATTATTTATAACAATGTATTCTCTACTTCAGCAGAACTAGTCTTTTGATAATTTTCTTTTTCAGTAAAGTTCTATTCATATTTATATGCCACATTTTAACTAGTGCTGAATAAAATAATAATCATGAAAATAATGTTTGTCCTAACCCTTTCTTTAATTTCTCAAGTCTCTATTGTCCTCCTTAATGAGAATTTTCTTTGTCCTGAACTATTATACTTTTTCATCAGTCTTTTTATTATCTTATTTTTAAGCTATTCATATTATGGTTGTCCCTAAATACTTTAATTCCAAAAACCAGGATCATTTATGCTCCTGTCCTTGCCTTTTAATTGCACACAAAGAACCTTTCTTCATACCCAGCACCACTGTCAGTGGCTATCCTTTTGTTTCCTAATAGCTACTCCCAAAATACCCTTTTTATATAATCAGTCTCTCATTCATTTCCAGGTCTAGCTCTGAGGAGCCCAGGATTTGATATGTTGCTTAACCAAAAGTTTCTCATTTGGATGAATTATATTTCTACTTTTAAGGTCAAGTTCTCACATGACTTTTTAAGCCTATTTTCTTTTTGATGTTTCATATTCATATATATGTATGTGTATGTATGTGTGTGAAATATCTATTAGATATAAAATAAATTATTCCATACTTCCCCCAGTTTTTCTCTCTCCCCCACTGTTAGAAGGAACTCTAAAGCATTCTCCCATTTCCTGCCCTATTTTTTTTCTGTTTGAATAAATCTAAGAACAAAAATCTTATTTATTGAATGTTCACCATTGCGGATATGCCAGCTCATTTCAATGACATCTCTAAGTAAACCTTGCCTTTTTCGGCCTGTTCTCCCTCAGCCCTTCTCTCAGTTGACTCTCTTTTGTTTTTTAATCTGTCATTATATGGTTTCCTCCTCTCTTTTCTTCTTGTCATCAACCTCTTCCAGAATATCTTTAGGTCCACTAACTAATTGTTTCCTTGAAGTTGTCTTATATGATTCCCATTCATTTTTCTTACTTATCTAAGTCTACTGAACCCAAGTTGGAGAGAAAACTTTTTTTCCTTAAATCACCTACCTTTATTATTATCTTTTTATCTTGTGACTTAAATCACATTTGCATGGCTTCCATATTTCCTTCTCAAACTTGCTTGCCTTTTTAAAAACAAACTTTTATTAATATATTTTTTAAAACATTTTCCACATTCCTACTCTGTATCACTGGTTTCTATCCAGTTATCACTTTTAATAAAGTGTGTTTTTTTAAGTGAAAACATTCAGTAGAACCAAAAACACTTTGAAAAAGTGTGATGTTTCATGTAGTATTTCATACCTATCAACCTCTGCTTTTTCAAGAGAATAGGGAACACAGGTGTCTTCTCCTTTGGAACCAACCTTGGCCAGTATAATTCCACAAAATTCAGTTTGGGTCATTTAGCATTAGTTGGGTTTTTTTCTGTTTATGTTGCAGTTATCATACACGGTATTTTTCTGATCAGCTACTTCATTTGCATCAGTTCATACAAATCCTTCCCTGTTTCTCTGTATTCATCGATTATAGCCAGATTTCCCCATCTCTCTCCTCATGTGACTGAGAAAAATCATTGCTATTTGTTTCAATGAAATATGTTTCATTAAGGAGGGGGGGTAGAGGTCAATTGGAGAATGGTTGGGTAAATTGTGGTATCTGAATGTTATGGAATATTATTGTTCTGTAAGAAATGACCAGCAGGATGAATACAGAGAGGATTGGTGAGACTTACATGAACTGATGCTGAGTGAAATGAGCAGAACCAGGAGATCATTATATACCTCAACAACGATACTGTATGAGGATGTATTCTGATGGAAGTGGATTTCTTTGGCAAAGAGACCTAATTCAGTTTCAATTGATCAAGGATGGACAGAAGCAGCTACACCCAAAGAAAGAACACTGGGAAATTAATGTAAACTGTTTGTATTTTGGTTTTTCTTCCCGGGTTGTTTTTACCTTCTGAATCCAATTCTCCCTGAGCAACAAGAGAACTGTTCAGTTCTGCACACATATATTGTATCTAGGATATACTGTAACCTATTTAACATGTATAAGACTGCTTGCCATCTGGGGGAGAGGATGGAGGGAGGGAGGGAGGAATAAAATCGGAACAGAAGTGAGTGCAAGGGATAATGTTGTAAAAAATTACCCTGGCATGGGTTCTGTCAATAAAAAGTTATAATTATTTAAAAAAAAAAAAAAGGAAGGGGTAGAGGGTTATGTAGAAAGGACATCCCTGTGTAGTAAATCCTAGACACAAGCACATGGGTCAGTTTGTGGTCCTAGCTGGTGTATGGGGGAGGTAATAAAGGATGAGGGAGGAATGCTGATTGAATCAATTGAGGATACTCTTCTTGTGCTAATTCATGAAGCTTTTTTTTACTCTGCCGGGCTTCTTACTTTCCTGTCTGTAGATTTAGCTGTGGTTGTTCTGCCTCTGCCACATTATTCCACTTTTAGGGAATTTTGAGAATGGGGACTGGAAAGAGTCTAGATCTCCATTTTGATCTCCATTTTGTGTGTCACATATTCTCTGACTTTGCAAAGTTAACCATGATCTAGAAAGCATCTTTCTCAGAAAAGCAAATTTCCATCATTTATACCATTGAGCTTTGCTTATCTAGGATAGTGGCTGGATGATCCATTGTTAGACTGAGTCCCCACTTTGGCTAATGAACCAGAAGCCATCTCATCTTCTACTGGGTATGGTACTTACATATTAGGCTTTTCCAATTCGTTAACCAATGCAGGGGTCTCAGTATAGCAATACCATAAGTAGCCAGAAGCAGACAGATAATACATGTACATGCTCAAGGTTTTACCTGGTCCTCTGGGTCCCCCTAGGTAAAAGAATATTGGCCTGAACTTTAAGGTAGTAAGATGAGAGCTATTCATAAGCAGATTTTTATCTTGTTCCTTATATTAGGAAGTAAGGACACTTAATCCCTGTCTTTTACTTGAAATATCCAGATTCTTTACACATATATAATTTTTCTAGATCACCCTTCTTTATTAAGTCTTAAAAGGCTATTGCTTTATGTGGGCAAAGATCTGCTTCTATATGAATACCTTTTTCATTCTTTTTTGTCCTATTACAACATAGATATTACTTAACCTTATTTTACTCCCTTTCCTTTTTATGGTCAGTATCACATAATACACCTCTGAGGTCCTTTACAATTCCTAGTCTGTGATTTTATGATGGCTTGATCTTCTGGCTAAAATGTTGACGCTCTTCCAAACTTCTGAGACTAGAAAAATATCTCATTTAAAAATTTCCCCCTAAAGACTCAAAAGGAAAGTTCCCCCCAACCCCTTTCCAATTCTTTTTAGCATTGAATAACATAGTAGTTAGTGTGTATGTCACATTTTAAGGTTTATAAAGTAGTTTACATCCCTAATGATAAAGAACCACTGCTGGTTCCCAGTGGGTACAATCACTGGACCTTCTTCCTTCCATTAAGGAAACTATCTATTCTGGATCTTTATCCATGGTCCATGCCAGATTCAATCCTTGGAGATACTGGCCTATAACAAGAGAGTTTAGATTTTGATGCATGAAACTACCACCCTGGGAAGGAAGAGGTACCACTTAAGGCTTAGTTTTGACTTATGTGAATGGAAAGTAGAAATTTACTCAGCAAACAAATAAGCAAACAGAAAAACCCTTATAGTCATTATGATGATATTAGGATAAAGATTTCCAGTTCCTCAGTTAAGAACTTATATGAAGATATGTCATTTTTCATTTCCATTCTGTACAACAAACTGAATAATGGCTACCAGAAACAGTATTTGTGCATCTTTGTTTGGGGCAGTATAGTCGAGTATTCAGTCTGATAAACTGATCTCCGATATTCCCCAGAATGTGTTAGCCTCCCTGTTTCTACTATCTAGAGGTCCTTATCAGCCTGGGCTAAGCATGTTTTCTAGAATAAAGTAGGATATCGTCAAAATCATCTTTAGACCAACTGGTACAAAAAGGATAAGGGTTAGAATATAGCCTCTCAACAGAGAAGGCATTTTGTTTTCACTGATGTTGCTTTTCCTCAAACAATGGGGGGGAAGGAGATTTTGCCAAGCCAGAGCAAGTTCCCACATGGGATTGTTTCCAGACTGATCTAAGGAGAACACTGAGAGGTATGTTCACTGAGCAGAAATATTGCATCAGCCTTAGATAGGGGACTCAGGAAGTCGTGCATCCCTGCAAGGTAGCTGCCATCATTACCCTTGTATCCAAAGTGATGACGGACCCATCCTCATTCTCTTGTTCTCTCATCTACTCAATTGTTCACTCTAGAGAAGCCAAACGATGTCTCTTCAGTGTCATTAGGACACCCTCCCAATAACCCCACATGGTGGGAAGCCTCGGTGATATTCCTCCATTGGTTTTCACCCCAAAGTGAAGAGCTGTTAGTTGTACAGTTCTGTTCTCTGTAGGTCTCAGACCACTCAGTCTGACCTGTGGCACCTCCAAGGAATTGGTATAAATAATTATCTTATCTATTCAGCCCTCAAGACTCCCTCATATAGCTGGTGAGTGAGGGTTCATTCTTCAAGACCAAAAGATGGAGAAACCATATTCTGTTTTTGTCTGTTTAGACTGTGATGTTCATTTTCTGGTTAAAGATCAATGTCATGAAAATCACATCTTTACACATGACTGATTATCTCCACAGGGGAAAAAAAAGTGGTATTTCATGTCTCACTTTTTAAGTTTTTAAGTAAAGTTTAGTTGTTAATTTTAAGAAAATTAAACTCAGTTGTTTTAGTCTCTTTAATTTGAAGAATAAAAATGATATCCTTTATGATTATTTAATAAATGTTCCCCTTAAAAATAAACTCCCTATAATATACAAAATATAAATAAAATACTTTCACCATAAAAAAATTAACTCCCTAGATGTACACCTTCATGAACTGTTTGCATTACATATGCAACTCTATCTGCTATGATGCATTTCTTTTTCTACTGTGTCATAGCTGTCTCTCGTATATTAGAGGGTTTCTCTGATAACATCCGTTGTTTTCATGTGTGCCAAACTAAGGGAGAAGGAAGAGGGCCGAAATAGGTAAATCTAAAGAACGACTCCATTTTTCTCTAGAAATCTGTTCAGAGTTTTCAAGTTTTCCCAGTCATGTTCCTGATGGGCGGCAGCTATTCCTTGGGTCTACAGTGCTTCTCTATGCTCTGGATGAATAATCTCTGTATCGAGCCTTCCTCAAGTCACAATTCAGTTCTACATTTACATTCCTTTTTGCACAGTCCAAATCTCCCTAGATTCTAATTGTCTCTCTAGCTGACAGCTCCATACCCAAGCACTATCTAAGCCACCTTAATTCTCACCCTCCTCAAGGGAATCACTCTAAAGCCCAATCAGAAATTGCCATTTTTATCTCCAGGTGTTGTTTTCTCAAATCAATCAGAATTTTACTCTTTTCCACCCTGACATGACTAACACTCATTAGCTACTTTCAAATTCTTCCTGCTTTGCTTCCACACTTCCACAGTTTGCTTAAAGGATTTCCTTCACCCTGATATAGCCACCTCTGAGAAGTGGATAGATTGAGGGGCATTATTAACTCCACTTTACATATAAACAAATTGAGGTTCTATAGAAGTGAACCATTACTGGAGAGGTCTTAGGGACTAGCTGTTTCTCTACTAGATACTGTTTTGTGCAAGAAACACCCTAAGATCCTAGGAAATAAGTAACCCAGCAACCATCTAATGAAATCACTTGTATCTTACTGAGAAAACAGGCCCAGAATGCTTAAATGAACTAGTAAATATAGGGAGAAAAAACATAAGACACAGTCATCCACAATCATCTCAGTGAAGGTGGATGACATAGTATTTATATATATGTATGTGTGTGTTTGTGTGTGTGTATAAATGAAATATGCAAGTACTACATATGAATTTGTTCATGTGCATTTATAAAATTCCCTTGACTGGAGGAGCTTGATTCACCAGCTGGTTAAACTTAACAGTGTCCTGGTGACACAGAGAACATTAAAAATAATATTATCCCTCTCTTTCAGTTTGGAGAAGTTAAATTCAAAGAAATTCACATTTTCCCAGTCACCCAATTCTATAATGATTTCATTTAATTTGATATTTAGGACTTCCAAATTCATACCCTAAGCTCTATCGGTACACTATCTTCATTTAATACCAAGCTGATTTTTCTACAAGATTTGTTTTTTTTATTGTTATTATTATTTTTTCCCAGTTACATATAAAACTTTTTTTGTTTTACGCATACATTCATTTTTTACATATGTGTCATGTGGGGAGAGAAAAAATGAGAACAAAAGGTAAAAATTATCACAAGAAAAAAAAAGATGAAAATAGCATACATTCAGTCTCCATAGTTCTCTCTCTGGATGTGGATGGCATTTTTCATGCAAAGTTTATTGGGATTGCCTTGGATCACTGAACCGCTGAGAAGGACCAAGTCTGTCATAGTTGATCATTGCACAATCCTGTTGTTGTTGTGTACAACATTTCCTGGTTCTGTTTTCTTCACTCAGCATCAGTTCGTGTAAATCTTTCCAATCAGCCTGTTAGTTATGTTGTATATATTCCATTACCTTCATATTCCATAACTTATCCAGCCATTCCTTGCTATCACAAAAAGAGCTGCTACAAACATTTTTGCACATGTGGATCTTTTTCCCCTTTTATGATCTCTTTGGGATATAGATCCAATAGAGATATTTCTGTATCACATTTCCTGCAACATTTGTTATTATCTTTTCCTGTCATCTTAGCCCATTTAATGGTACCTCAGAGTTGTCTTAATTTGTATTTCTTTAATCATAAGTGATTTAGAGCATTTTTTTCATATGATTATAGATAGCTTTGATTTCTTCATCTGAAAATTGTCTGTTCGTATCCTTTGACCATTTATCAATTGGGGAATGACTTGTATTCTTACAAATTTGAGTCAATTCTTTATATAGTTTAGAAATGAAGCCTTTCTCAGAAATATTGGTTGTTAAAAAACTTTTCCCAGCTTTCTGCTTCCCTGATAATCTTGGCTGCATTGGTTTTGTTTGTGCAAAAACTTTTAAATTTTAATGTAATCAAAATTATCCATTTTGCATTTCAGAATGTTCTTTAGTGCTTTCCTTCTCCACAGATCTGAGAGAGAAAGTATCCCTTGTTCTCCTAATATGCTTATAGCATCACCCTTTATGCCTAAATCTTGTACCTATTTTGACCTCATTTTGGTATGGGGTATTAGATGTACCTCCAGGATTTTTTGGTTTGAAAGTCTATGTAAAATAGTGACTACCATGTTAGACTTGGAATTGCAAAGGCTTGGATTTGAATTTCATCTTTGATATTTATTTGAATCCTCAGTTTCCTTATCTGTGAAAGGGGTATAATAACACTTATAGTTAATTTCATAGCTTTGTTAAGGACATTCAAATGTGATAAGCTATGCAGGGTTTTAGAGGTTCACTGAATAGAGTGAGTCAAAAAGATAAGTTCAAATATGACCTCAGATACTTAGTAGCTGTGTAACGTTAGACAAATAAGTTAATTCTATTTGTCCCAATTTCCTTATCTGTGAAATGAGCTGGAGAAGGAAATGACAAACCACTCCAGTATCTTTGCCAAGCAAATTCCCAATGGAGTCACAAAAGAGACAGATATAACTCCACAACAACAGTAAGCAGAGTTTTAAGTTTTAGTAGCATAAATTTTCACTAAAACCTTGTGTAAAACACTTTACCAACTTTAGAGCATATATATGTAAATCAGTTATTATTTTTTTTATTATTTCTCTTATTCCCCAGAAGAGAGAACCATTTCTGGAAAGAATATATGAAGGACTTGTTTTTTTCCAGTTGCCCAGAAAAGTTAAACATCAAGTCACCAAAATATCAGAAAATCTTTGGATCTTAAAACTGGAGGAGCCTCAATCTGTCCTAGCCTTTCCATAAGCAGGCCTCTATGTAAGCTCAATTGGGGTTCTCAGTTCTGTTTTAAAAGCCTTCCACATTTTCAAAAACACCATTCCATGTCATATTCTTTTTTTTTAAATTATTATTTCTGTCAGGAAGTTTTTCCTTAGCTTGAACATTTTTTTCAACATGCTTAGATGCCAAACAATAAGTTAGTTTTAATTTTGTTATTATTTTAAAGATTCATGATTTTTCTGAGATAAATTCCTGAAGATAATTTTTTTCAAGAGCATAGAGTTCAACTATTTTTAAAAATTTAATTGAGAATACACAGTACTATCCCTCCTGGGATCTGAACATTTATTCTAGTTACTTTAGTTCATTGTGTACTTTTCCTTGTTAAATATCTGAAACTATAAAGGCAATAAATAATGGTCATAGTTTTCAAATGTTCTGTTCACTCACCTGGAGTCACAAACTTGGAGACATCCGATGCATCCAACTGCAAATAACTTGACTTATCAAGGTCACCATGGGATAGAATAGCTCAGATCAACCCAGTGAATTAATGGAAAGGAAGGAAGGAAGAAAGGAAGGAAGAAAAGAAGGAAAGAAGTAAGGAAGAAAGAAAGAGAAAAAAGAGAAAGGAGAGAAGGAGGGAAGGAGAGAGAGAAAAAGAGAGAGAAAGGAGCAAGAGAGGGGAGGACAAGAGAAGGAAGGAAGAAGAGAAGAAAAGAAAGAAAAAAGAAAGAAGCAGGGATGAAGGAGGGGAAAAAAGGAAGGAAGAAAGAAACAAAGAAAGCAGCTTCCTACTTAAGTGAAGAATAAATTATCTGGGAGAAAAGGGGCTTCAGGAAGTTTTTTAAATTGGCAGCTTCAGTTCCTTTTGGTTTAAATCTTAAAGTCAGTGACTGAGCCCATAGCTGTTTGAGGCAGAACTAGCAAAGCCTGTCTGCTGTTCAGAGGCCTGTGCTCTCTTGAGAACTGGGGTAGAGTAGCTGCCCAAGGAGATCTTTGCCTCCTGTCTCCTCACCATTTGCTTATCCCTTTGAGTTAGGTGAGCTGACAAAATACTTGACTCGAAATTATTCAGAGGAGAATTGCTTCTTCAAGAATAGACCGTGGCTGAGGGAATCTATCATGCACATTGTCCAGTCCTTTCTCTTGGGCTGACAAGCTGTCTAAGGATGGCGCCGTTCCATTGACATCTTTTCGTAAATTCGGCCTAAAACGAAATTTTTGTCCAAAACCTTTAACAAAGGACAGTTGGACTCAGGTCTGACCTTGCACAGGTAACCCTCCCTGGCACTCAGTTTCCTCATTTCCAAGTGAAAGTGTTGCGCTCTCTTCCAGCACCAGATCTTTATGATCTTATGAATCTAATTTTCAGGCTATGTAAGAAAATTGATTGCCTTTTATCATAGATCAGAGTTTAAGTTCACTTGTGAGAAATCCACTCACTGCAGGCCACAGACCTGAGCAATTCAATCCAATCCAACACTTATGAGTTCACCCTATGCTGAGCGCTGTGCTAGGTGGGCTTTCAAAGACAAACAGCATAGTCCCTGTCCTTGGGGAACTTACATTCTATTCCGAGGACAGAATGTGTGCACCGATAAAAATAATGCAAGATAATTTGAGAAGGGAGGAAGCCTCAGAAACCAGAGCAATTCCATGGAAGAGGTGGCACAAAAGCTGATTCGTTGGAGGAAAATAAATATTCTGGACCGGAGGACGGCATCCTGGGCAGTCTATATATTCATGTGCATAGATGGGATTGGAACATGGGGGGCACAAATAGGGACAGATTGAAATGAGACTAAATAGATGGGACACACCACACTGCCAAGCCCTTCAATGCCAGGCTTTAAAGAATGAGGTCCATTTTGTATCCCAGGGGTCATAGGGAAGGAATCACTAATTGTTTGGAAGCATATACTCAGATATGCTTCTTAGGAATATTATTTTGGCAGCTTTGTGGAAGATGAATTGGAGAGTGGAAAGACTAAAGGCACAGAAATAAATACTTTAAAATTTTCCCCAGTTACATGTAAAAAACAACATTTTTGTTATATATATAAATTCATTTTTTTTTACATATTTCCTTATGAATCATCTTGGGAGAGAAAAGTCAGAACAAAAGGGAAAAACCACGGGGAAAAAAAAAAAAAACAGAAAAAAAAAGGCGGGGAAAAAGTAAACAGCATGTGTTGTTGTACATTCTGTCTCCATAGTTCTGTCTCTGGATGTGGATGGTGTTTTCCATCCAAAATCCATTGGGATTTCCTTGGATCTCTAAAGTGTTGAGAAGAGCCAAGTCTGTCATGGTTGACCATCGCACTTTCTTGCTGTTACTGTGTACAATATATACTTGAAACTACTTGTTTTGTGCAGCATCAGTTCATGTAAATCTTTCTAGGCCTTTCTAAAATCAGCTTGTTCATCATTTTTTATAGACAATAATATTCCATTCCTTTCATATACTATTGTTTATTCAGCCATTTCTCAATTGATGGGCATCTATTCATTTTCCAGTTCTTTGTCGCCACAAAAAAACTGCTACAAACATTTTTGCACATGGTTCTTCTCACTGTTTTATGATCTCTTTGGGATATAGACCTGGTAAAGACACTGCTGGATTAAATGGCATGCACAGTTTGGTAGTTCTTTGGGCATAGTTCCAAATTACTCTCCAGAATGGTTGGTCATTTCACAATTCCACCAACAATACATGAGTATCTCAGTTTTTCTACATACCCTCCAATATTTATCATTATCTTTTCCTGTCATCTTAGCCAATCTGGGAGGTATGCGGTGGTATCTCAGAGTTGTTTTAATTTGGATTTCTCTGATCAATAGTGATTTACAGAATTTTTTCATATGATTATAGATGGCTTTAATTTCTTCATCAGATGGATTTACATGTGAATTCTACCAAACATTTAAAGAACAATTGGCCCCAATGCTATATAAATTATTTGATAAAATAAGGAATGAAGGAGTCCTAACAAATTCCTTCTATGACACAGACATGGTACTGATATCTAAACCAGGTAGGTTGAAAACAGAGAAAGAAAATTATAGACCAATTTCCCTAATGATTATTATCAAAATCTTAAATAAGATATTAGCAAAAAGAATAAGAAAACTTATGATCAAGTAGGATTTATACCAGGAATGTTTTTCTATATTAGGAAACTATCAATAAATTTATTTTAATAACCAAATTAAAAAACCTATGATCTCCAATAGATGCAGAAAAAGCATTTGATAAAATCCAACATCCATTCCTATTAAAAACACTTGAGAGTATAGGAATAAAATGGATTCTTTTCCAAAATAATCAGCAGCATCTATTTAAACCATCATAAGCATCATATGGGAGAAAACTGCAACCATTCTAATAAGATCTGAGGAAAAAGGCCCATATCCCATTATTTAATATTGTATTAGAAAGCTAGTTTAAAGAATAAGATGAGAAAGAGAAAAGGAATAAGAATAGGCAATGAGGAAAACCAGATTATCACTCTTTCAAATGATGGAAATTTAGAGAACCCATAGATTCTAATAAAAAGTTATTAGAAATAATCCAAATTTTAGAAAGTTGTTTTTAAAAATAAAACCCACATAAGTCATCAGATTCTTATATATCACTAAAAACCAACAGTCAGATTACAAAGAGAAATTCCATTTAAAGTAACACTGATAATATAAAATATTTAGGAATCTATCCGGGGAAAATCAGAAACTTTATGAGAAAATTACAGACCACTTTTTCACACAAATTAAGTCTGATCTAACTAATTGAAAATATTAAAGTTTTGAAGGGAAAATATAATAAAGATACAAATTACCTAAACTAATCTATTTATTTAGCATACCAATGATCCAAAAACTGTTTTAATGACCTAGAAAAATAAAACAAAATTATATGGAAAACAAAAGGTCAAGAACTAAGGGAATTAATAAAAATCAAATGAAGGTGGTTATGTCCAGATCTTAAAATTTATTAAGACAGCAGTTACCAAAACCATTTGTATTGGCTAGAAAGATTAGTTGATAGTGGAAAGGTTAGGTTCAAGGGACAAAACAGTCAACAACTATAGCAACCTGTCTTTGACAAACCCAAAGACCCCAGCTTTTGGGATGAGAACATGTTTGATAAAATTGTTGAGAAAATTGAAACTAATATGGGAAACTAGGATTTATCCACACTTAAAGAACCAAGATAAGGTCAAATGGGTTCATACCTAGGATAAAGAATTTAAAATTATTAATAAATTAGAGGAAAACAGGATAGTTTACCTCAGACCTGTGGAAGGGGAAAGAATTTATGACCAAAGAGAACTAGAGATCAATGATCAAAAATAGAAAAATTTCATATACCAAACTGAAAAGTTTTATACAAGCAAACAAGCAGACAAGATTAGAAGATAAACTGGGAAAATATTTTTAAGTCAAAAGTTCTGAAAGGCCCCATTTCCAAAATATAGAGAATTAACTCAATTTATAAAAAAATCGCCATTTCCCATTGAAAATGGCGGAATAAAGACAATTTCAGATGAAGAAATTAAACATTTCGTCATATGAAAAGATGTCCAAGTCATTATTAATCAGAGAAACAAATTAAAACAACTTAAGAACCACATACACCGCGATTGGCTGATGTTTGGGAAAAATAATGATGATTGTTGAGGGGAGGAAAACTGGGACATGATGCATTGTTTGGAGTTGTGAATATTCCAACCATTCTGGAGAGGTTTGGAAATGCTCAAAAAGTTATCAAATGTGCATACCCTTTGATCCAAGTGTCTTCATTGGGCTTGGATCCCAAAGAGATATAAAGAAGGGAAAGGGACCTTAAAGGAAGAAGGTTTGTGGCAGCCCCGTAGTGGTAGAAACTGGAAACGAATGGATGCCCATCATGAGAATGGCTGAATACATTGTGGGATATGAATATTATGGAATAATTGTTCTGTAAGAAATGACCAACAGGATGATTTCAGAAAGGCCTGAGAGACTTAAGAACTGATCAGGAAATGAGCAGGACCAGGGAGATCATTATATCCAAAAAATACTATAGATGACCAGTTCTGATGGACCTGACCATCCTCGCAATGAGTTCAACCAAATATTTCCAATGGAGCAAATGAACTGAAGTAGCTATGCCCAGAAAAGAACCTGGAGATGACTAAAAACCAACATTGAATTTAATCCCTATATTTATGCCCACCCGCATTTTTTATTTCCTTCCAAGTAATTTAAATATTTGAGTCGATTCTTTTTAAAAAATAATTTTATTATACTTATTTTGTATCTAATTTATATTTTAATAATTTAAATCTATGGTCATCTCCATCTGGGGGGGGGGGGGGAAGAGGTGAAAAATTGGAACAAGAGGTTTGGCAATTGTTAATGCTGTAAAGTTACCCTGCATATAACCTTAAATAAAAATTTAAAAAACCATAATAATTATAACAAATAACACTGCTGTCAATTTACAGCATCTGTATCTTGTACTTATGAAATTAAAATTTCTAACCCAAATATAAGATTTAAAAAAAATTTCTTCATCAGAAAATTGTCTGTTCATATCCTTTCACCATTTATCAATTGGGGAATGACTTGTGGTCTTAGAAATTTGAGTCAATTCTCTATATAGTTTAGAAATGAGACCTTTATCAGAGACATTGATTGTGAAATGTTTTTCCCAGCTTTCTGCTTCCCTTCTAATTTTGGCTGTGTTGGTTTTGCTTGTGCAAAAACTTTTAATGTAATCAAAATTGTCCATTTTGCATTTTATAATGTTCTTTAGTTCTTGTCACAGAGGTTTTTTATGATATTCTTATGCTAGTCTAAGTGAGATATGATAAGGAATATCCAGAAATATATACTTAGGCAGCTATTTTTATCTTTTTGAGGTTATAGACCCTTTTGGCAATTTTGATGATATATACGGACCCCTTCTTAAGATAATGATTTAAGTGCTTAAAATACAATATAGAGGATCACAATAAAAACATTTATTGAAATAATGGTGGTGTTTTTCCCATCCAAATTTATGGACCTCCTCTGAAATCTATTCACAGACAGAATGCAAACCCCAAGTTAGGAACTCTTGCTCTAAAGACAGTCTTCGAAGTCAAGGCCTGAAAAAAATTAGCTAGAATTGAAAGAAATCTGTTGGAAGCATTTAACAAATTTAATAAAAGAAGAAAATTTACCCTTAGTATTTATACCTAACATCTAATGTTTACTGTTATCAGTGTATCCTGTGACAATAGTTTAAAATATATGTATACATCCTATATAATAAGGAGAGAAAGCTACAAGTGTGTGGAATAAGAATGATTTAACCCACAATGGGGAACTTTCCCATAAGACCTCCAAGGTCCTTTCCCAATCTAAGATTCTCTGATTCATTGATTGTATGATTTTGGATTAACAAGTTTGGATCTAGGTAGGGTTTAATATAATCCCAGTAGAGTAAGAGACTCTTATCAAAAAAAGTACTCAGTTGAGAGAGTAGCTCAGTTGCATGAGGCCCAAGTCTCCTGCTTAGAAATCAAGTTTCAAGAGTCCTAATCCCTTGCTTCCCCAAGAGAATTTGAATGTCTTCTGAAAATCAAGTACCAGAGAATTTGCAATTTAAAATATATTTTCCTTCAGTCACAGCTAGACCATATTTTGCTTGCTGAAGCTACAACCACAGAATTTCTCTCTTTGGGACCTGACATGGTCTTAATTTGCATCTGATTTTGGACCAAGAAAAATCTATATAGAGATAAACATCACTCCTACAGCACACACTATCTGAATTCATATCCAGGATAGGGAAACAAAACAAAATATCTTATTGTTTCTCATCACATCATTTCTGTTCTCTAGCCAGAAGGTAATTTTATCCCTCTCTCTGTTATCACATCCTCCCTCCCTCTCACTAGCTATTCCTTTTTTCTCTCCCTTTGAGTTCAAATGAATAATAAAACCAAGCATGCTAGACATTATTTCTTTCTTTCATCTTTTCACAGAAAGAAAAGTGTCTTCCTCTACTTTGCTTTTTTTTCTTTCATTGCTACTTCACTAACTAGATTTCTCATTTTCTGCCCTTTTCCTCTTCCCTCCCTATTCTTCCTATCTTGTTCTTTCTGAAATTCAGTTCAGGATCCTCTCTTTTCCATCTCCTCATGCTATATGGGTCCACAGGTCATAAGATGTAGAGCCAGCCAAGCTGGGTTCAAATCCAAGCTTTGCTACCTATGGTTTCTATGATGTTGGGGAAGTCCCTTAATCTCTTAGAAATTCATTTTCCTTGTTTGTGAAAATGGAAGAATTTGCATCAAATGATCTCCAAAGCTTCTTCCAGATCAAAATCCTATCAATTCATACACAAAATGATAGCTTTGGCATCCCTTAGTTGTGTTTATTACTGGAATATTTCACAACCATCTCCATTATTATAACTGTAGTGTCTCACAATATCTGAATAGGAAAAAATGTAATAAAATTAAATTCCACTGTTTCAGAGCCAGGGAGTCCTGGGGTCTCAGAAACTTACAGTTCTTCTTCAGTCTCCTTTGGAAACCAAAGGATTTCAGGGTTGGGATAGAAGGAATGGTTTGATCTAAATTTGAAGAGTTCAGAGATGGAGTCCTGACAAGAACCTTGTCATTTCAGCTTATTAAGAAAACCTTGAAGAGATGGAGGAGTTGGGTACAAGTTTGAATGTTAAATTCAGAACATAGAAGGAGGTGCTGGTGGATCAGACCCTTGGCTCACATTGAGTGTCATGGGGAAGTTAGAATCCTTATTTATTTTTGTTTGTTTTGGGGGAGTCTTGAAGGGTCACACAACTAGTAAGTATCTGAGACAAGATTTGAACTCAGATCCTCCGATGCCAGGGCCAGTGCTCTATCCACTATGCCATCTAGCTTCACCAGTGGATGCTTATTTATGAGAGTCAAAATAAGCAATTTGTAAATTGTTATTCTACATCTACTTGTCCTTCATTTGAGACCCATCTTTAAGTTTTCTCTTTTCCCCTTAATCACTACTGCTTCTGTCTTGCATTGTCCTTTGTTGGATTTCTTGCATTTCATTTTTTTTCACACACATTTCTGTTCCTTTTCCCAACAATCTAAATCTATTTTTCTCAACATGCTCATGAAGTTCAATGTGTCTCATAAAGATCCCTCCACTTTCCCTACCATCATTTGTCCCAAACAGGATTACACATAGATGTTTCTGGACAAGTGGATATTTGGGCAATTTTGTAGGGAGTTCATTTTACATTCTTCCTTGCGTTCCTTGTCCTTCTAACTTTCTTTTATTCCCTAGACTTCCTTTCCCCACTCCCTATGCAGGAAGTGTTCATGTTCTCTGAACAATGAGAAGAATCCATAATCCTGTGCTATGCTCCTTGAGATTATATTTGGCCAGATATTACCGTAGAAAGATCCTCATTCTGCCCAGAAAGCCAAATGTCTGAAATTCCAAGTTAAGACTCATGGAATTGCCCATGCATGTTGGGTGAATCCTTTTCCTAGTTCACACTCTCACTGACAAAATGGAATCCCAAAAGGCTGGAGACCAAATCTCTTCCTCAGAGCACTACACATATTCATGAAGGGTTGAGGTCTCTTTCTCTAATGTTATTACGTTCTTTCCCAAGTCTAGTATTTTCTTATTGATTACCAATGACCAGTTACCTCCTTCCCCAGTGTCAGAACCCCAGAATCATTTAATTGATTAGCTTTTACAGAATATTTACTGAGAAGAAATAACAAGAATAGAAATTATAAAACTATAACACTTTAGTGTTACCATACCATACCCCCATACCAAGCCAATCCCTGGAAAGAGTGTCTACAACTTTAAAGTAGTTGCTACAAAACTGTCAAAAGATCAATTCCACTTTCAAATACAGCATAATTTACAGGTGAGATGCTGTACACACTCTTGACTGCCTTTGATTCACTGTCATGCTAGATCGAGCAGGTCACTCAGGGCTTCATTCTTCACTGGGATCAAATGTCTGCAAAATCTGGTTTAGATTCCACTTCCTGGACCACTGTTAGCCTATTCTCCTTTTTTAAAAAAAAAATATTTATTTTTAACATATTATAAATTTTGAGTTTCACATTCTCTTTTTCCCTCCCATTCCTTTCCAAACCATCAAGAAAGCAAGCAGTATATCAATTATATGTGTAAAATAATGTAAAACACGATTAACTGTACAGAAAAAAAAAAGCCAAAAAAAGAAAAAAAGATGTAAGAAATTATACTTCAATTTGCACTTAGAGTTCATCAGTTCTTCTGGAGGTGGATAATATTTGTTGTTGTTGTTTTTCATAATGCATCTTTTGTAATTGCCTTGGATCGTTGTATTGATCAAAGCAGCCAAGTTTTTCACAGGTGATCATCATTGTTGTTACTGTGCAGAATGATCTCCTGGTTCTCCTCACTTTACTTTGCATCAGTTCATATAGGCCTTGCCATGTTTTTCTGATATATCCTTCTTTATAATTTCTTATAGCACAATAGCATTCTATCACAATCATATGCCATAGCTAGTGCAACTATTTCCTAATTGATGAGCATCATCTCGACTTCTAGTTTTTTCCCACCACAAATAGAGCTGCTATACATATTTTTGTACATATGGGTCCTTCTATTTAACCTTTGATCTTTTGGGGGTACACACCTACTTGTGGTATCGCCAAGTACATTAATGTACCTGTTCTCCCTCATTCCCTTCAAGATTTCTGATAGGTGTGAGGTGATACCTCATTGAGTTGTTTTAATTTACCATTCTCTTTGATGTAGAACATTTTTTATACAACTACAGATAGCTTTGATTTTTCTTTGAAAAGCTGTGTATTCATATCCTTTGACAATTTATGAATTGAGAAATGACTTTTTTTTTACAAATTTGACATAGTTTCCTGTATATTTAAGAAATGAGATTTTTATCAGAGAAACTTGCTGTAAATAATATTCTATATTATTCATTGTCTATGTTACCTTTTAGCAATTCTTTTTAAATTAGGTATATTTTTGCTTTTGCTTTGTTTGAGATCATGATTGTGCCCTTACCTTTTTTAGTTCAGTTGAAACATGTTTAATTTTAGTCTAGTCCTTTATTTTAACTCTATATGTGTGTCTTTCTCTTTCAAGTTTACCTCATAAACAGTTTATGCTAGATTCTAATTCTAATCCATTCTTTATCTACTTCTGTTTTATGGATTAACTCACCCCATTCATATTCGTAGTTTTGATAACTATGTATTTCCCTCCATTCTACTTTCTTCTGTTTTATCTCTCCCTTCTTTTTCCTCCCTCCTTCTCTCTGTCTGTCTCTCTCTCTCTTTCTCTGTCTGTCTCTTTCTCCCCTCCCTCTGTGTGTGTGTCTGTCTGTCTTTGTCTTCTGCCTCTCCTTATCTCTCTTATTCCTCCTCAAAAGCCTGTTTTGCTTCTTACCATTACCTCCCTTAATCCATTCTCCCTTTTATCATCCCACTCCACCTCCATATCTCTTACCCCCTTCCCCTCCAATTTCCCTATTGGATAAGATAGATTTCTGTACCCAACTGAGTGTGTGTTTATTCTTCCCTTTTTGAGCCAATTCTAAGGAGAGTAGAAGTTTAAGCATTGCCTGCTACCCCCATCCTATTTTATTCTCCATTGTAAGAGCTCTTCCTTGTGAACCTTTTTTATGTGAGAAAAATCCCCCCCCCCCCCATTTTGCTTCTCCCTTCTCTTACTTCATCTTTCTCATCCCTATATATTTTTGGGAGATCATTCCAACATAATGAACTCATGCTCATGCCCTGCCTATGTAGACTCCTTCTAATTGCCCTAATAATGATAAAATTCTTAGGAGTTACATGTATAATCTTCCCAGATAGAATATAAACAGTTCAGTTTTATTGAATATTATTGATTACTCTCATGGTTGTTTTTTTAATACTTTTTTTTTAATCTTCTGCTTGAATGTCAACTTTTCTATTCAGCTCTGGTCTTTTCCTCAGGATTGCTTGAAAATTCTGTATTATTAAATGTTTCCTACTACCCTACCCCATTTCCCCTACCCCAGAAATATAATACTCAATTTTTCTGTGAAGGTGATTCTTAGTTGTCATACTTATCGAGTGGTTCTTACCAAGAGACACAAAAAATGCTGAAGAAAATAACACCTTAAAAACAGATTTGGCCCAATGGTAAGAGGCCCAAAAAATTCTATTACTTACTACAGACCTGTCCTGCAGACCTCTGAAATTTCCTTAGGCTGGAAAAATGTCTCCCATCAATGTCTTTCTCTTTCAAGTGTGTCTCTTATAAACAAGTTATGCTAGATTCTAATTCTAATCCATTCTTCTTTCCACTTCAGTTGGCTCTGTCTCTCCAAAATTGTTTGGAAGGAAATGTTGCGATCATTCAGCTGAGCGCTGACTTGTACTCCACCATCTTGGCTCTATACCTCTAGCTTACTCTCTGATCTGCTTAAGGAAGCAACACCATCCTGGTTTTCCCCTCGAGATCAGGAAGGAAAAAACCCAAAGAGACTAAGCTCATATTCATGGCCACAAATGGGGAAACTGAGAACCATATCTTCCCTCATTTTGATCAGGCAGGAAAAAGGTCCTAAGTCATCCAACGGTAGTGTCTGTAGGAGGACTCAGTTCCATTTTGGGCCCCCCACCCTTTAATGTACAAATTGCCTGGCATTAAAGCAAAAAGACGGCATATCATGCTGTCCTAAGAACACAAGATGCTAAATTTATATCTGGAAGAAATCCTAGGGTTCATTTAGTACAATCTCCTCTTTGCACATGAGAAAACCAAGGCTAAGATAAGAGTAAATCCTGCCCAAACTCACACAGCCATGGAGCTGAAATGTGAAGCCCGTGCCTTCTGACCCCTGACTAGCTCTTTCCTCTCACACTCCACCTGTTTGTCAAGATTGGCTTCCGTGAAAATCAAGAAACATTGTCCAGAAAGAAAATGGGAAGTCAGAGGAGGTGGTGGGGACTTGGGCAAGTGTGTAAAAGGGAAGAATTGGGTCAAGAATTGTCTAGATCCTCTATCATCCCTCATTCTACAGAGATGTGAGGTGCGGGGAGAGAGAACTGGTGGGAGAGGGGTATAATGCATCTGTTCTTTGAATATCAAAGAAAATCGTTTGACCGTCAACTTTTCAAATCTTACATACAAAATAAAAGTTCTTTAATATGACTTTTGGTCAAAGACTCAGTTCAGGAGCTCTTCAGCTGGGAGGTTTGCCCTTCAATATATCTAGTGCTATACTTCTAGGCAAACTGGGTTTTTTAAATTACTTTTTTCTGTTAACTTTGACAAACATTGACAAACTTGAACATTTTTATATATAAAGAACAGAAAAAAGAATTGCATATGGAGCCATAATTCTCCGTTATTCACAGCTTGTTTTCTAAAAGTAGGTAGTTAGTTTAACACATCAATTCCAAACTTGTCTGTTGTTTTTTTATGTCTCCCTCTAAACCTTATTCTGTTTTCTTTGCATTTAAAAAATGTGTCTTTGGTATTCTCCTCTTTCTCCTCTTCCTCCTCTCCCTCTCCTGCCTCTCTTCTTCCCCTTCCCTTCCTCTTTCTCTTCCTCTTCTTTTTTTCTATCATAAGTAGCTCCACAAAAAACAAAAACAAAACCAAAAAACCCACCTCTCATAACAAATAAGCAGAGTTAAAACACCAAACCTGCTATGTTCAAAAATGTATGTCCCATTTTTTCCCTTTATTCTATTAGGAAGTATTTTGAAAGCATGTTTCTTCTTCAGTTCTTTGGAACTGAGTTGACCATTGCATAGATCAACATTCTTATTAAATCTTTCAATGTTGTTGTTTCTTCAAAATGGTGTAGTCATTGTTTAAATCGTCCTCCTACTACTGCTTACTTTATATCAGTACATGCAAGTCTTAGGTATTCCTGAATCTATCCTTTTCATCATTTCTTAGAGCTCAGTAATACTTTATGATATTCATATGTCATAATTTGCTCAACTATTCAGCTCTTTAGTGGGCTTCTCTTTAGTCTCTACTTCTTTGCAACAGTAAAAAGAGATTTTTATTAATATTTTTGTATCTGCCAGACTTTTCTTTCTTTGAGCTCTTTCAGGTATGTGCCTAGTAGCAGCATCACTGGATCAAAGAATATACACAAATAAAAGTAACTTTTTGAAGAAAGCTCCAATTTGCTTTCTAAAAGGACTGGACCAATTTACTGTTCCCTCATTTGTGCATTAGAACATCTGTTTTCCCATCACCCTACCCACAATTGTCTTTTTAACTTTTTTTATTGATCAATCTGATGGGTGTGAAATAGAACCTCAGAATTGTTTTAATTTGCCTTATTCTTATTTTTAGTGTTTTGAAACTTTTTTCACATCTTTTAAAAATTTTGAAGACCAAAATCAAAAATTTCCATGCCTATAACAGAACATTTAAAAAGCTTCCAATTTCACATAGAAATCTTTATATAGCATACTACTTGCTTTTCTTTTTTTAAGGTGTATAAGTTTAAGTTATTTTTAAAACTGTCTTGCTTACAAACAAAAAAGTGTGTATACTCTTAGATCCCTTCCTGTTTTCTCCTATACTTAAAAATATATATATATTACAATAAACTTTTTTTTTAATCATTATTTTTGGGGGAATACTCCTGTTGTTAATCCCTTCCCAACTTCATGGCCCAATTGAAAATCCAGAGAAAGAGAATTGTATCAAATAAACATAGCCAAACAAAATCAGTTTATGTAGTATCATTGTCAAAAATGTATACTTCTGCACCATGTATCCTTCCCTGTTCTGTAAGCAGGTGAGTTTCATTATGGGTCCCCTAGAAGTATTGATCAAAGTTCCAAAATTTTTTGAAATTAGTTTTCTTTATCATGTCACTTTTCAATATAAATTTTTCTACTCTTCTTCCTCACTATATTTGGTACTAGTTTATACCACCCAAGATTTTTTGAAATATTCTATTTTATAATTTCTTACAGGATAATAATATTCTATTCATATACTACTATTTGCTCAGTCATTTATCTGAGGCAAACTAAAGTACCCTCTCTTATATTCTAGTTCTTTGCTTTTCTCTCCACCACCAACACCCCATTTCCCAGCTTTTAATTCCTCGTTAGGATCAAAAAGTTTATTTTGTTTTTGACTTTTCCTTCCCCAGTATTAACATTCCTCTTTAAAATTCTTCCTATCCTTGCTTGTTTTCTTTTTGAGTTTGATGTATTTCTGCACCAAGCCATGTGTGTATGTGTATGCACATGTGGTGGTGCATCTTTGGCCTTTCTTCATTTTAGAGTAGAATGAAGTTGTGTTTTTTCTATTCCTATTCCCCTCATCCCTTCCTCCATTTATATATATATATATATATATATATTTCCCCCCCACCCCAGGAACTCTTAATTCAACTATAAGAAAAAACAAGTTCCACCTCCTTCTTCATCCCCTCTACAACTAGTATGTTTCTCTTTTTACATTCTTTTCTCTTTCTTCTCTTACACACTGAGAATAAAACCAAATCTGTTCAACCCTCTCAGACAAATTTAATTCTGGGTTTCTCTGTATGCTCATATTTGTATTTCAAATTTCTTGACCATCTTTCTTTGGGAATGTTTGATAGTTCTCTATTCAATTAAAGATCCTTCTCCCTCACTCCCTACCCCACCCTCTGATTACACTCTGTTTTGCAAAATAAATTATTCTTTATTGTAAGTCTATTTTTCCTTTTAAAAAAACACATTCCAAGTTCTTCATTCATTTATAATAGACCCTTCAAGATCATATGTGAATCTGATGGTAGTTTTTTGGTGTTTGAACTGCTTCTTTCAGGAAACTTGATGTGGGAGTTCTGGATTTTGGCCTTGTCATTGAATAGGACTTTTTCTTTTTGATTCTCTTCAGGTGACTGGTAGAATCTGTCTTTATTCTGCTTTCAGATTCTAATGGATCTGGGCAATTTTCATTTATGATTTCATGAAGCATTGAAAATTTCTTTTTGAGAATTGTTTTGTATCCTTTCACCAATTCTCTATTAAAAAGGTATTTTTATATATTTGCATTAGTTTTATATATATATATATATATATTATATGACATCAGATTTTCATCAGAAAAACATACTACAAAGATTTTTTTCTCAGCTACATTCTTTCTAATATTAACTTCATTGATTTTATTTGTGTAAAAACTTTTCAATTTTTTGTCATTGAAATTGTAATTTTTTCCCCAATCATTATTTCTGTCCTTTATTTTGTCAAGAATTCACATCCCATATTTGAAAAGCATATATTTCCATCTTGCTCTAATTTATGATATAGCCTTATATCTAGGACACACATATTTATTTGGAGCTTAGTGAGGTGTATGATGCAAGATTGATCTATGTCTAATTGTAACTAGTTTTCCCAGCATTTTTTTTGTCAAATTCTGAGTCCTTATTCCACTAGCTGTTTTTAAGTTTATCAAATAGTATGTTTATGATTATTTATTGCTTTGTAGTATAGTTTGGGATTTAATCCTATGAAGCCTTTTTTTCCATTTTTTTTTTTTAATTTTCATTTTTCAACCCTTGAGGTTTTTTTTTGAAAGTCTTTTATGAATACATGAGCAATTAATATCCTTCCAACTATTTAAGTTTGTCTTTATTTCCATAAAGATTAATTTATTGCTATCTTCATAATTTCTGTTTTTGTCTTGATAAGTGGACTCCCAGTTATATTATAAACTGTATTTATTTTGAATAGAATTTCTTTCTGTCTTTCTGTAGGACATTATTGGTAAAGTTTCTCTTCTAGTCCTCCTGATTATCAGGACTTCCCAGATTTCTCTCTTATGTCCAGTAAATAGTCTTCTCACTCTGGGACATACCTCTCCCTCTGGAATCCTTTCTTCCAAGTGATCAATTCCTTTAAGAGCTTTCTTTTCAAAAAAAGTGCCCAGGCCAGGTATGGTCACAGCCATTACTCACTGGGCTTTGAGCCTGCCTTTCCAAACTTGTTTTTCCAACTTGCCCTACCCCCTGTGGATAACTAGTGCATTCCTATTCTCTCCTCATTTTCCACTTTTCAACTTCCTTTTATGTGTAATCTCCCCCCTCCCCCTCCAAACTTCCCCAGATTATAAACCCCTTCAGGGCAAGGATTATCTTTCTTATTTCTTATATTTGTATTCCCTACAAGTAGTTCAATGCTTGCATTCACTTAATAAATGCTTTTTTGACTAGACTTAACTTGTAAAATTTCAAAGGCTAATGATTGATGTGGATTTATTGGGTATAGCTACTTTGCCAACACAACTATTTCAGTTGATTTTTGAGTTAAGACTGGCAATTTAATTAGTCCATCATAATGTTTTGAAAAAGTAATTTGTGTTTCTTCCATGTATTTATTTCTTCAATTTTCTTTTCTTGAAAAGAAAAATTTTGGGTTTTGTTGCTATTGATTACATTTCTAGAAGTATATCAAATAATGTTGGTGAATATAGCTATCTTTACTTTGCCTCTGATCTGATTGAAAAGGCATCAAGTGTTTTTCTCTTACATGTAATGCTGACTCATTGTTTTAGTTAATTATTATTCATTAAGGAAATTTCATTTATTCTAATGCTTTTTGAACTAGAAATGAATGCTATATTTAGTCAATAGCTTTTTTTTTGTAATTGTTATTATCATGTGATTTTCATTTTTTATTATTAATAAAGTGTATGCTAATAGTTTTCCTAATATTGAAACAAACACTAATTCCTGCCATAAATCCAACCTGGTCATTATATTAACACATTGTTTCTTTGTTAAAACTTCATTTTATATTTCAGACCAACATTCATATCCATATTGGTCTTTTTTCCCCTCTAATTTGTCTCTGCTTAATCTAGGAATTAAGACCATTCTTATATTATCAAAGAAATTTGATATAACCTCTTATTTTCATTTTTTGGGTTGTTTGTTAGAAGTAAAACATTGAAATTAAACATTAAAATATTGCAACTAAAACAAACTAGAAAAAAAAAGCAATAAATGCTTAAAAGTAAAATTCTAAAAATTGAAAAGCTTAGGGTAATTGGAAAAAATATCATTAAACAGATAAACAAAATTAGGAATTTAAAAACACTTTGTAAGAGTTTAAGATACTTGACTTATAAATCTATCTATTGGCTTGTTATTTTGTTTTGTTTCTGGAGAAGTTCATTTATGGTTTGTTCAATTTTTTTTTAACAGATAGTTGCTTATGTCATCTGTTGTTGTTCTGCTAAAATGGGCATGTTATGTTTTTGTAAGTATTCATGTGTTTTATTTGTATCTCATTCAGCAAAATTTTATTTTTCATTTGTTGTGAATTCTTTTTTGAAGTTTTTTAGTGACAATTTTTTTTTTTTAAATCAGGTTAGCTAACAGATTTTGCACCACTCCCTCTAATAAAAATGTTCCTAATTTTGTTTAATCTATTCAAAGAGGTTTTTTTTTTTATTTTCAATTATACTAACCTCTCTTTTGATTTTTCAGAATTCTGTTTTTAGGTATTTATTACTTTTTCCTATTTTTTAGTTGCCTGCACCATTTAATCACCTGTTCTTTCTTTCCTTTATGAAGATGATATATACAATTGCAAATTCTTCCCCACAAATAATTTTTGGTATATTAAAAAAAGTTTAATACAATATATTATCATTTCTTTGATGAAATTATCTATTACTTCTCTGATTTGTCCTTTGATCCACAATTTTTTAGTTTTAATTATTTAGTCACCATTTAAATTTGAATTATTTCTTCAAAAGCCTTTTATTGATTGTAATTTGTAATGTATTGTGGACAAAAAAGGGGCGTGTTAGATATTTCCCATTCTTTTGCCAACCTTTTTTACAAAGAAGATATGAAGGAGAAGGAATGTGTTCAATATTAATGTTGTATAACTGATAAGATCTATTTCACTCTTCTATCATCCTTTCATCTCTTTCCCCAGACCCAGTTCACTATTTACCATCCTTTTTTTCTTACCTTTTAATCCCTACATCATTCAAGGTTGGAATGTGTTTTGCTTGTGATTATTACCATCCCAATTCTATCCTCCCTTTTAAGCTCTGCCCTCCCTTCTCTCTGTCCCTGTTAACTTTTAACATATTTTTATACAAATTGTTTGTGTGAGTGCATATGGGTGTGCGTGTGTTCAAGCTCTTCTATGTCCAATTGAGATAAATAAGGTTGATGTACTGTCCCCTCCCTCCACTCCTTCTTTTGCATATTTGTATAATCCCCTTTTTCTTAATTATTTCTCTAGTATATACTTTTTTGATTTTAATATGCTCTATTCAGATCACTGAAATAGAACAAAACTATCCCCAAGTTCTCTTTTGCTCTACTCCCTTTGTGACTCTTGAACATATGAGTATTCTAAAGAGACAGACATTTCTCTCTTCTCTCCATATTATATTATTAGCAATTCATCATCGTTTAGCTCCTCCCAATTGCTCAAATGTATTTCTTACCTTTCTAGGTTCTGTTGTCTCCTGCTTTTGCATTTCAGCTCTGGTCATTTCCATTAGGAATGCCTGAAAGTCTCCTATTCTATTATAAAGTGTCGCTTTTCTCCTCTTATAGGATTATATTTAGCCATGTTCAATAAGTTGTTCTTTGTTTTAAGTTATTACCTTTTAGGAATATCAATACCTTTTAGGAATTTCAATATTTTCTCTTCTTTCTGATGATTGCTGCCTGATCTTGTGAGATCCTAACTGTAGTTCCTTGTTATTTGATGTCTTCCTTTCTTGGAGTATCATTTTATTGACTTGGAGACTCTGGATTTTGGCTAAGACTTTTCTTAGACTTTTAATGTTGGGTTTTCTTTCAGCAAATAATTAGTAATTCTTTCTATTTTTACTCTGCCCTCTACTAAAATTATTTGTGATTGTTTGGAATATATATCCAGATTTCTTTCTTTGCTTGGTCTGGTTTTTCAGGAAATTTGGTGATTCTTAAATTATTCCATATTGTTCTGCTTTCCAGATGAATCAATTGTTTTTGATCATAGATGCCTAATGTTTTCTTTTTCTTTTTTTTTTATTTTTTATTTTTTTAATTATAGCTTTTTATTTACAAGTTATATGCATGGATAATTTTATAGCATTGACAATTGCCAAACCTTTTGTTCCAATTTTTCTACTCCTCCTCACCCCCTTCCTCAGATGGCAGGTTGACCAATACATGTTAAATATGTTGAAGTATAAGTTAAATACAAAATAAGTATACATGTCCAAACAGTTATTTTGCTGTACAAAAAGAATCAGACTCTGAAATATTGTATAATTAACCTGTGAAGGAAATCAAAAATGCAAGTGGACAAAAATATAGGGATTGGGGATTCTATGTAGTGGTTCATAGTCATCTCCCAGAGTTCTTTCCCTGGGTGTAGCTGGTTCAGTTCATTACTGCTTTATTGGAACTGATTTGGTTCATCTCATTGTTGAAGAGGGCCACGTCTATTAGAATTGATCATCATATAGTATTGTTGAAGTATATAATGATCTCCTGGTCCTGCTCATTTCACTCAGCATCAGTTTGTGTAAGTCTCTCCAGGCCTTTCTGAAATCATCCTGTTGGTCATTTCTTACCGAACAATAATATTCCATAATATTCATATACCACAATTTATTCAGCCATTCTCCAATTGATGGGCATCCACTTAGTTTCCAGTTTCTGGCCACTACAAAGAGGGCTGCCACAAACATTCGAGCACATACAGGTCTCTTTCCCTTCTTTATAATGTTTTCTTTTTAAACAAGTTTTCAAACTTTTGGTTCTCTTATAACATTTCCAATTGTCAGATGCCTTCACAGACCATTTCTCTTTACCCATAAGAGCATTTATCAAAAGAATCCCCTCCTATTGTTGAGCCACAGTTTTCTTTTAATGTCCTGACCCAGTTTCCCCAATTGTCCTATTTAGTTATCCTGCCTCAGGTTATAACCATTCCTTCTTAATTTTTGATAGAATAAAGTTTTTATATTTTAGACCTTAGGCTATACTTATTCCCTCTTAATGTTTGATGGGATAAAGGCCTTTATCCATTTTAGACATCATTAGAATATCTGGAGCCTCTCCAGTACTTCCCATTAGGTCATCCCCATCCAGGTACTTCTCCCATTATGTCATTGTTCTTGTTACCCTATAAAAGCTCTGACATTACAGCTGGATTTTTAAAGACCATAGTCTCATTCAGCTCTGGGACCAAACATGCATCCATTTGGCCCTGTAAGTCTCTCCATTTAATAAACTATTAAATTGTTCTCTAATCTCTATCTTGCCCAATTTCTCTGACATTATCACCTGTGGTGTTCTTGTTCTTCTTTAAAATATAATAAGATGGTTCTCTCTGGGGGAGAGGGTTTCTCTGGGAGCTTTTCTGGAGGCAGCTTTAGTTTCAGTTACAAGTAAATAATCACCCAAAATCGCAGCCAGCTGATAAAATTTCAGATCTTTTATTGTGTCCTTCAGTATAGCCCGGTTAGCTCAGAAGCCTATCTCTCTGCTTGGTTCCAAGAGCTCCCTCCGAATGTCTCCAAATCCAAAGGTTTGTCCTAGAGCCTCCAGCCAGCACCAAGGTGGAAGATGCAATGAATCTCTCTTGCCTCAAAGAGAGGGCTTGTGTGCTTCCTCCCAGAGTGTGCCTCTCCCACCCCAGTCAATGTTCCGAAGTAAATCTCACTGGAGCTGTATTTATGCTGAATGTAAAAGGCTGATTCCACCTTCTGGAGGCAGGGATTAAGGGAGGTGTGAATTCAGATATCTCTTTCTAAACCCTGAAATCTCCCAAACATGTGAAATCCAATGAGTACTTAAATATTTCTTTATGAGCTCTCTAAAGGTGTGAACACAAGCATTGTTTCTATCAGTTGTATTTAGTACCTTGTTTCAAGTTCTGGTCCAAAATATCTCCTTCTAAGATCAAATCAATCATATTGAACCATGCTAAATTACATAATTATTGTCTCTATGAACTCTAATGGCTTAACAATTTGTAAAGATTGCAACAATCACCAAAACAAGTTTTTCTTCTTCCTATCTTTCCAATCATTTCTCTTTCCTTTTCATCCCATTGTCCTGTAAAGTCTTCTCTTTCTGAAACTACAGGGGTCACCTTCCCTACATGAGTATACCTTAGTGTGACCCCAGCATATCATACATTCCTCTGTTCTCTGCTCCCTTTCACATTTCCTTACCCTTTCATTCACATTTCACATACCCTTCCATGTTGTAATATAGTCAAACACACACACACACATACACCAAAAAATTGATTCACCTGTCAAAGTGTCATTAGTGTCAAAGTGTCACTAAGTTCTGTCCATAATACCCCACCCTTGTCTCTTTTTGTACATACAGAAAATTTCTTGCTGGTCTTTCTGCCATTACTCTCTTGCTATTGTTACCCTATAACTGCTGTTACGTTTTTTCCCCTCTCCTTTTGAATTTCTATTGTTTAGGATGTTCCAGAAGCAAATAATCTCTTCAAGTTTGGTTTTCTTTCTAAAAATGTTTCAACTGCCTTTTTATTATTGAATTTTTTCCAAATTTGATTAAATCCAAATTTATCCAGGTAGGACACCCTGACTATATCCTGACTTCCTTTGCTTTATAAAACATATTCCATTCCCTTCTATATTTTCTGGTGGATGCAGAATAATCTTGTGTTATTCAGATTTCCTTTCCTCTATATTTTAAAGTTATTTTCATTCCTTGCAAAACTTGTTTGCCTCAGCAAAATAAATAAATAATCAATCAAACAAACAAATAAATAAATAAAAATTATTAAATTTAATGAATATATGTCTTTGAGTTTGCAGCCTTGGGTTTTCATCTGTGAATTATTTCACATCCATCTTTTATTTCCAATGTACCAAAGTTCTGCTAAATTCTCTTCTATTATTCTGGGCTTGTAATATCAATTTTTTTTTTGTCCTATCTTATCTTTTGGGGGACCCATGAAGATTTGTGGGAATCAGAGAAAGTGTATAGTTCTTCATCTCATTGTTTACATGACCCAGAAGTCTGTTGCATAGACTTAAAAAATTATATATTTATTTAAAATCCAATACAAAATAAGAAAAAAGAAAAAGAAAGGGACAATAAAAGACAAAACAAAATGTTGTCGTGTGCCCCACAGAACATCATTAAAATGTGTAACAATAAATTTCCATTTCAAGAAAGCAGATATAATTAAGAGAAGAGATTATAAATGCCCATCTTTTCTTTGCTTCCTTGTAGGTTATTCTTTGATTTTCTGCTGCACTTTTTCCTTTTTTCTTTTTTTTCCCCTGACCTCTCCCAAGCAAGTTACAGTTAAACACAGGTATGTTTACATATACATATACATATACTAATATACAAACATATCTCATATACATATATACCTCTATATACACATACACACACCTATATGTGCATTTATACATTTATACATATTTAGACAGGCATTTAAAACAGTGTTCAAATAAAATTAATGGCTGATATGTAATGTAGATTTCTGTCTTGATTGAATCTTTAAGTTTGACTTTGTCTGAGGTCAGTCATTACAAGTCCTACTTGTTTTTTTCCTAATAAATTCTACTTCTGATGCTTGTTATAATGTTTATATATAGCACTTATTTTCTAGATCTGCTAATTCTTTCTATTTTAATTCTACTCTTTTTAGCAATTACTTAACCTCCTCCCACCCATGGATCCCTCCCTTATCTTCTCTGCCCACTCTTTTCTCCCCCCATCCCATTCCCATTAATTTACATCCCTTATCAGGTTAACTATAAAACTGGCTGTAAAGCCCCCTAGGGCTCCAGCCAGAGCTGGTCTCTGATGAGGGTGACTAGCAACAGTCAAATGGAATTTGGAGAAGAGAGAGGAGAGGGAGGGGGAAAAAGCACCTTTGGATTCCATAGTTGTTGACACAATCCCTTTCAACTTTAGATATGTCAGGAAAATTCATATCTAAGAAAGATCATGTTAGTAGATATTAAATCTCTCTCTCTTTCTCTCTAAAATGAGTTTAATTGAAACCTGCAATTTGTTTGATTGTATTTTCAACTTTAAGACATTTCGTATCTATCCGGTAGTAATAACTTGCCTGGGCTGGCAGAAAAAAAGGTATCTTGAATCCCTTTACTGATTTCTCCCCACCCTTCATCCTCCCAGTCTTTGGGACTTCTCTTAAGAGCCTTATTCTAATCTTTCTTTGAAAAAGGTATTTCTTAAAAGAAGTGATTTCCCCCTCTGCCAGACACTTCTGCAGTCAGAATAGAGAAAGGAAAAACTTTGATCTTCTAGGTAATCTCTTTAAGTTTGATCTTGTGATTTAATACTTTGCTTCTATATGCTTGATCATTTACCACAAAGGCATCTAAATACTAGGTCAAATAAGACAAATACCTTAAAAGCAAAATTCATACCAAAGTTTGATTTATTTTTTTCCCACATCCCAAGAAAATGCTATAAAATTGCTCTTTTATGTAGCAAACTGTTTCTAACCAGCTGGGGTGAAGAAGGAAAGCCTTGTAGGTATCTTAACTCCACAGAAGAGGATCATAGACTTGGCAAGATCACAAACATCGTTTAAACTGCAAATGAAGTATCAGCAACTCTCTTTGAACTGATACAAATGTTCTTTTTGGGGAGCGTGGAGGTGTCTGATCACCACCACGCTACCATTTTTGTGGCACATTCACCAACCAGAGCTGCCAGCTACCATTTTCTCATGGGGTGGGATCCCATGATAAGTCCGTCACTTTTGCCTTATGTACTAATGGAAGCAAACATGCAGTTTTGTTGGACCGTGAATAAGAAGCAGTCCCGTGTCAGTCGGTGCTATTGTAGTTGAAGGTATCAATGTATCCTGGGAACATTGGCGGCCGCCAATTAGGTAGCTTCAGTTTGAATCCCAGTGCCCCTCTGCTTGTTTCCTCATATTTCTTCCTCACTCCTTTCCCCTGCCATCCTTCTATCTCACAGGCACATAAAGCATTATACAAAGCTTTAAACTGGGTGTTCCAAAAGCCGGAATCTTACAGGAAGCTTTTATGCTACACTAACCTGTCAGATCATCCTGTTTATAAGAATATAGTTAACATGTATCACATTTGAAAATTCAAGTCGGTCCATTCCACCCAGACCTTGAATTTTTAGGAGGACCAAAGGATCCTAGGTCCTACAAATCCGTTTGTTTTTTTTTTTTTTTTTTTTTAGTCTAGGATAAATTGGCCTAGGATCTATAATGAGGCTGGCTAAGTTAGTCCTTAATTGTTATTGCTGGTAAAAGAATTGTGATGGGGAATAGTTAGATGCTTCCTAGCTTTAAGTGTATGAAGCATTTCTAGTCCTTCCTGCTGTATTCTGGTATTATTTTAATTTTATGCATTCAAAAACTTTAATCTGAGAAAGAATCCAGAGATTTCTCCAGATTACCAAAAGGGAGGGAGTGGGTCATAGTCTATGACACAAAAACTTTATGCCTGTTTTAGAGGAATGCTTTTGTCTTGTGTGGTAACAGGGTAAGCCATATCTATTAATATCTGACATAACATGTTCCATTTGAGCAGGGATTGCCCCTGGCCAAACTCTAGGCAGTACATGCAGGAGGTCCTTCTTAAACCTTTGTTGAATTCCAAGACTGACTTCTTCTTCGTGTCTGATTGTTAACCATTTGGGATGATCTGAGGTACTGGAGTGATTTGCCATTTCCTTCTCCAACTCATTTTACGGATGAGGAAACTGAGGCAAACGGGGGGAAGTGACTTGCCCAGAGTCATTTGTGTCTAGCTGAGGTAGGATTTTGATCTCACCAAGATGAGTCTTCCTGACTCTTTCCATTGCACCATCTAGCTGCTTCCCACCATATAAAGACCTGGATCAAAAAAGTCACTTTTCATTCAAATGATATGAGTAAAGAGATGACTCTATCCTCTATTACCTTTTTTCTGACAAGGTTCCTGTTTGTTTTAAATTATTAATGAAGTTAGTGAAGGTAGATGAAGTCACCTGTTTCCAGGGAACTCCCTGTCTGTGGTGATTGTACTCTAAGCACTAAATAATGAAGTATTGCACTCATCAAAAAAATGTCTTCAGAATCACGATCTACTTGGAAACCCATGCAGGACTATTTTTTACAGGAAAGTAATAGAGCTTGCTTAAATTTCTGACTCAAATGGGTCATGAACAGGAAAATGTTTGGCAAGGCAGAAGTCTCAGGGGATCAGGATTTCAAATCACTTAGTGATAGTTCTGTCCAAGTGACAGTTTCTATCAGAGGTCAGATGAAGAGGTGACTAGTTAGTTCAATTCAACAAGCAGTTATTAAGTGTCTGCTGTTTCCCAGGAGCTAGCACTACAAATACAAATAAAACAAAAAACAAAAAAGAAAACAGGCCCTAGTCTCAAGGAGCTTACAATTCACTGGTCATTTTTTGAAGACAGGGGTCTTTGGGCTGAGCCAGACCTCCATATCTTTCTCTCAACCCATTTTTAAAAAATTTCAGTGAGACTATACAGCAGTTCCAAAGAGTGAGAGGCATTTGTAGGATTCTGTGCAGAAATTTGGCTGAGTCCTCCTTACAGTCAGTCCATAACTTCAGGGGTCTCTCCTTTAGGAGCACTGAATTCACCCACCAAGAAAAAAAGGTATGTGACTTAAGGAAGAACTAGTACACTCGACGGGGAAAATGCTTTGTAAGAACTGTAGGTGGGGAAGGAGGGCACTCCAGGATATCATAGCAGAAAGGAAAAAAAATGAGTCACCTTCTGAAGAAAGACATCCCTGTCTAATGTGGGAATG
Source organism: Sarcophilus harrisii (assembly GCF_902635505.1). NCBI lineage: Eukaryota > Metazoa > Chordata > Mammalia > Dasyuromorphia > Dasyuridae > Sarcophilus > Sarcophilus harrisii. Next base: position 247,882,246 of record NC_045430.1, read on the forward strand.
CAGCTTAACATGTCTCAGCAAGCATTTGACGGCCCCAAAAAGTAATAAAAAGGTATCCTGAAGCCTGGAACCAAAAGCTGCAGCAGCTGGACTCCTATTTTACAAGCTGTTTCACACTGACTTAACCCAGTCTACCTGTCCGACCCTTTCATTCTCTCTCTGTGGGACAGCGATTCAGAGCTGTGTCTCCATGGCAATTGTCAAATTAAGGACACAAAGTCCCTGTGGATTTGGTAGTGTTTAGACTACTCCTTTGGGGGTAGGATTTGGACATCTGCTCCATTCTCTCTCCCTACCCCTCCTTTCTCTTTGGGAAGTGTAAGAGAATGTATTAGCTCAAAATAGGAAAGAACTTTTTTTTATTCCCTAGCCCCTGGGTGTCAGTAAATCAGGCTTGAGAGTAAAGCTCAAATACCCCTACTCTTGGAGGACTTAAAAGAAAGGCTCCTCCCTCACCCTTCCAGGTAGACTTGCTCCAGAGGTGCTGTGGAGGAAGGCGGCCCAAGATGCCATTTTGGAAAGACTGGAGCGTCATTGCCTTTTAAAAGCTCAGCTGGGAGTTTCTTCCTCCAGCATCTCTTGGTGTTCTTTTCTTCTCAAGTTATTCCCTCACTCAGTGGAAAACTTCTAGCCACGCCTTTGAATTGGAATTGGATTCAAAAGCAACTTTAATCAATAACTACCAAGACTCCCTTGTAATTGAGTGAAAAGTTCTTGTTGGGACATGCCCTACTGGGCCATAAAACTTGAGCTTCTCCCTTCCTCACTCATCAGAATAAGAGAGGATGACAGGAAGGGCCGACCTGAGCAAAACCAGATTGTCCTCCTCTATAAAATAGAGACTTGGATCAGGTAAAAGATATGGATAGTGGATAGAATTCTGGCCTTAGAGTCAGAGGACTCGTCTTCCCGAGTTCTAATCTGGCCTCAGACACTGACCAGCTGTGTGACCCTGGACAGCTCACTTAATCCTGTTTGCCTCAGTTTCTTCATTTGTTCAAATGAAATGGAGGAGGAAATGACAAATTCCAATGACGGATTTACAATATCCTTGTCAAGAAAACCACAAATGGGGTAAAAAGAGTTGGATACGACTGAAAACATGACTGAACAACAACAATGGACTTTAAGGTTCCTGCTAGCTCTTAAGAGTCGATGCTTCTGATTTTGAGTTATGTCATTCCCGGCAGCCACAGGATGCAGCAGACCCCTCACACCTGAAGGGCCACTGTTTCTCCCCACAGTCAGCCCAGGTTCTGGCTTATTGCCTTTAGGTTTCAGATCACCAACATTTCTCCGTAATGATGGGGCCATGTTGTTTTATATCCTACTGTACCTTACACAAAGGAGGGATTTTTAATAAACCTTTATTGATTTGAATTATTTACCCACATCTCCAAACCCCAGTTTCCCTAGAGGAGGAGAAAAGAGGGTGCTCCACTTTATGCTCCTTCTGTGCTCCATCATAGCATACAGATCTCTGAGGCATTTAAAGGAGAATTACTATGAAATAATCTCTCCACACCCTTTTCAACTTGTCTTTTTCTTGTCCATGTCTTTCCATAAATTTTCCATAAAGGCACCACCCAGTGTGCGCGAGATCTTGCTCTGGTTCTTGTGATATGTTAAGGGTATCAGTAGAAGCCCTCAGTCTCCCTAAATGGTAGATTTCTCTCTGTGTTATGCAGTCTTTAATGATGAATGCAGTCTGCATGTGTGGCAGGAGGGCTCATACTGATGAAAACATGAATCCATCACTGGACTAAAGTCACTTCCTTATGAATTCAATTATTTCTCTTCACATTTATGGGGTATCACTTCAGGGTGTGCAGAGGTGCTGGACATATCCAAAGGTTAGATTTCCACATGCGGTTCACAATTTTAAAAAATGAAATATAATAAAACATAACTGTCATATAAAATAATATATGATAGTAGATGGGAGAGGTGCTAAGTGCTGTGTGAAATCCTAGGGAGCAAGAGTTACTACCAGTCGAGAAGATGGGGAAAAAAAAAAGATTTCATAGAGGTGGGGACATCTCAGTCAAAGCAATATAAGAGAATGCACATAACAGACTATTCTAGCTCTCAGTTTACAGATTAGACTGGCAGTTTAACAGATGGAAAAATAGAACAAATTTGGGTGAGAACAATCTATTTTTATCATCAGTGATAGCAAAACCCAAACACTTGGATCCCTGATGAGGATGTTGAAATGCTACATTTGAAGATGATGTCTGGAAGAGCATCCAGACCAAGACCAAAGAAATTACCTTCTGGAAACAACACAGTCTTGCGAGGGTTAATGGATTAATTTCTAGCACAGTTTTTTTTTTAAATTTATTTATTATAGCTTTTTATTTACAAGATATATGCATGGGTAATTTTTCAGCATTGACAATTGCTTTTGTTCCAATTTCCCCCCCCCCCATCTCCTCCCCCCGATGGCAGGTTGACCAATACATGTTAAATATGTTAAAGTATATGTTAAATACAATATATGTATGCATATCCAGTTATTTTGCTGCATAAGAAGAAGCAGACTTTGAAATAGTGGGGATACTTTTTTTAAGAGGAAAAAAATCACAAATTATACTGTTACTCAAAAAGGGGATTGAGAGAACATCATTAGCTACTTTCTCATTTTTTTAATTATGAATTTAACAGATGTGAATCTTTCCATAAAATAGAAAAAAAAGGGGGAAAAAGATACTAGTATTTACATATGTGTGAATGTGTACACATTATAGGGATATCTCATCTAACAATGTTTTTGCATTTCCCATTAAGACTGGGCTCCTTGGAGCAGCAGGGTATGTTTTTAACTTGCCTTTCTGTCCTCAGTGCTTAGCAGGGTGTCTGACCCAGAGTAAGCACTTAATCAGTGTTTGCTTACTGGTTGGCTATATGATTGGACCCACAATGCAATGACGATTGTTGGATTGCATTTGGCAATGTTAGCAGTGTTTTCAATGATCCCAAAGTGCTCCTTGGAATAAAAACAAATCTTTTTTTAATATGTGTTTTCCCCAGTGACGGTGTATGATTGCCAATTTGAGAACTACTCATGAGTAAAAGAAACTAAGGCCCAGAGCAATGGAGAGATAACTGAGAGGGATAAGTGGGGCAGCATAGACTACAGTTCTATAAATGGCCAAGGGAAATGTTTGCATTGAAAAAGGAGATGGGGCATTCCTCCAGTGGCAGGGAGGAAGACCAAGTCACAAGACCCCCAGTGGTGGGTCTTGCCAAGCACCAGCTGCAGATCCTTTGTGGGGCTCATGGGCCGGAATCACATGGGGAGATGGACAGACCTTCTGTGCCTCAGGAAGGTCCCTAGTCCTTTGGAACAGGGAAGAGATTCACACTTACCAAGCCTGCAGTCGGTCTGCCTGTTTGCCTTAGCTTTGTCCTGAATCGGACTCTGCCTGGGCCCTGTCATTAGCCCCATTCTAGCTCAGTTGCGGATCTCTCCGTGACTTGTGTATTAGACAGGCCTGTGGATTAAGAAGTAAAGAAGTAAAGAAAGGAGAGATTTCCTTGTTAAAAGGAGGATGTTTTGCTGGGAGGGGGCCTTATTCTGGATGTCACCCATTAACTGTTACGTGGAGGGCCTCTTACTGATAGACAAGCACCTGTTGTTGACTTGGGAGGAATACTCAAATGTCCCTAAGTGGAGGATTCCAAGGGGGGCCTTAGGAGAGAGCTGCTGCAGCATAAATGGGGTTTAATAAGCCAAGGCCAACCAAGCCTTACTCAGGGGGTTTTGCAGGGCAGCCCTAAAGCCTGAGAAAACTTGCCTTTCCAAGTCTCCTATTTTTGAGGGATTGACACAGAGTCCCTTGGTGCCTCATCTCCCTCCTTCTCCCCATAAGCCCCAGGTCTTCTGATCTAAGTGTCCATTCCTCCCAGCATCCCCCTGTGTTGGTCATAAGCAGTTGTACACTCTGCTACCTCATGGGGAGGCCTTGCGTGTTAGTATTTACTGACAGTACTGGGAAAAATCGCTTACCTTCTGCTCGAGTGAGGCTCCAGGATATGAACACATTGAAACATAACTGTCATTACAAAAGCAACAACAGGAAGGACAGTCCTTGCAATCCGTGGCTTTAAAGGGGGCTCAACTCTCAACTCTTTCTTCCCCCTTTATAATTATTTCCTGTTGGTCCTGTGAATAGCTCACTTTGTATATATGTATTTGCATATCGTCTCCTCCGTTAGATTGTAAGCTCTTTGAGGGCAGGGATTGTCTTTTGCCTCTTTTTGTTTCTTTGGCAATTAATATAGTTGTTTGGCACATAGTAGGTACTTAATATACGTTTATTTACAGACTAATTGACTGACCTTTGCATACTCTCCATTGAACAGAACCAACTTTTAAAATTAAGTCTTATTCCTTAAATTCCTTGTTGTTACTATGGGTCTGAAGAGAGAAAAGGGAGTTTTCAGACCAGAGGATATACCAGATGGGGATAAGGGGGAGACCTGTAGGGCCAGAGGCAGGACGTTGACTTCTTGTTTTATGACCTTGAAAATGTATTCTTTCCTTCCCTCATCCCCCTTTTTCATTTGCCAGCAGGAAGCAGACAGAGAGCTAATACTCAGTCTTTCCTCTCCTTCTCCCGTAGTTACACAGACCACATTTTCCCAAGCTTCCAATGCCGGAGATTATCCCAAGCTCCATGGAGGGGCTGCTCTTTTTACCCAGTTATAACGTGAGATTGGGCTTTGTCTTTACATGGAACAAGGTATCATCATTCTAGGCTTTAGCTTATTAATCATAGACGTCCCCTTGTCTCAGGACAGACAGCTTTCACTTTGGAGTCCTGCTATCTTATTTATGTCCACATGTATATATAAGTACACTTAAATGTATTGTATGTAATCCCTCCAATGATTACAGCTTGGGTTGAAAACAAATGTATGATCACACATACAGTTCTACACACACGTATATAATCAAGCTTCTCAGCTTGCATTTCACACATGTGTACACATATACAGAATACACATATATGTATGTAATTATTCTACCCCCTGATATCAACTTGCATTTCAAACATGCACCTATACATATGTATCTATACATGTAAAACAATCTATATGGCCCCCAGTAATAACTTGCATCCACAAACATGTACATATATGTCCATACATGTAGAATATTCTCTGTTCCCCCTTCTGTAACAGCAGTTTGCTTTTCCAACCTGCAGGTATCCACATTTGTCCATTTTCCCTTTCCCCTTGTTTACAAGTAGCTTCCAAGGTGAGGGGCCTGACCTGGTCCTTCTCAGCTTGGCTGATGTGTTGATGAAATATGAGCGAATTTTGCCGTGTCCATGATGAGAAGGGATCTGCCCCACTCACTGTCATTACCCTTCGTTATTTTATGTTATTTTAACCTTAGCTTTGAAGCCTTCCATTCCTGTGTTTGCAGTCTAGAATCTGTGGGGTTTTTGAGATTCATCCCTGCTTAGAATTGTGCTTGGTAAAGAATAGAAAAGCAGCAGATTAGTACAGCCGGATCGAGAGGTCTCTGCCTCAGACAACTCTCTGAGACCCAAACTTGGCAGATCACAAGCCCGCTGAGGTCTCCTAGAACGCCCCTAGGTTGTGGCAGGAAAGCTGGAGAGGTAGCAAGTGTGCTCACAAACTCAGCTGCCACTGTCGGTCACCAAGATGTCAGGAAGCAGGGAAGCCTGGTTTTTCCTGAGTTTAACTTGAAGAGCCTCAGAAATGCCTTTGCCACCCTGGGGAGGACTGCCCACCCAGCCCAGGACTTCCAGACTTGTCTGGACTGTTCAGCAAGAAGCAGTGATGAGACCTTAATGGTCACTCCTGGGCCCTCCAGAGCATCAGGTCCTTGCCCACACAGGAGTCGGAGCCGGTGTGTGCAGCATCGTAAAATCTCTCTCATGTGAAAAAGAAGAATTTGGGATCCTTTCTACTTCCAGAAGCAGCATTTCGCTAAGCAAATCCAGTAAGAAAAAGTATATAAATATGTCTGAGAAGCAGCCTGGTATGGCTTTGAGGAGCTGCCGCCAACAGTGTTTGGCCATGGTCCATCCTTACCCTGGGCAGATCACAGAATCTGCCCCCAGCAACTTGCCAAGTGATCATACTAATAGCTAGATTTATGTCCAGCTTCAAGGTACATAAAGGGCATCGATCAATCAACAAGCATTTATTTAGCACTTACTGATGTTTCAGAGGCTTTCTAGGACCTGGGATACAAAAACATTCCCTGTTCTTTGGGGGTACATGGTCAAACAGGAGAGAAAGCAAGAAAATAACTTTGTCCAAACAAGTTACACAAGATGAGTTGGAAGAATCGATGGGAAATGCACTGGAATTAAGAGTCCTGACGGGAAAGGCTTCCTGCAGAAGATGGGATTTTAGCTGGGACTGGAGGGAAGCCAGGAGGAGGAAGAGGAAGGAGGGAAGGGAGTTATCTAGGCAAAAGGGACAGCCAGTGAAAACTGAGTTGGAATAGCTTGTTCAGTGTTACTGTAGTAGAGTCCATCCAGAGGTGTGGATAGTGTGCTGTACCAAGGTATGGGAAGCTCAGATGGGTCAGAGAGGACCAGGGCTTCAAACACTAAACAGAATTTTATGTTTGATCCTGAGGGGGAAGGAACTATTGGAATTTATTGAGTGGGAGTGTGCGGAGAGGAAGAGGAGTTTGATGTGGGGACGTGTACTTTAGGAAGATCACTTTGATAGCTGAGTGGGGGATGGACCGAAGAGGGGAGAAACCCGAGACCGAGACACCTCCCAGCTGGCGTGTGACCACCCCTGTACCAGGGTCAGAGTGTCGGAAAAGAGGAAGGACCATGTGCAAAAGATTAAATGTAGGGATGGAGGGGAGGGATGGTGACAGGGATGCATCCAGGGTAAGACCCATATTGTGAATCTGGGGACCAGGAGGAAGATGGTGCTCTCAACAATAACAGGGAAGAATATGGAAACGTTTTCCATGATTGCACATGTATAAACTGTGTCAGATTCCTTAATGTCTCAGAAGGGATCAGGGAGCAAAGGACAAAATTTGCAACTCAAAGCTTTGTTAAAAACTCTAAAAACTGTTTTGACATATAATGGGGGGGAATAAAATATTACATTAAAAAGTAGGGCAATCAAGAGGAAGGAAAGGTTTAAGGTCTTTCCATTTTGGACCAAGATTCTGTGGGCCTTCCACTCTGAGATGCCAAAAGCAACTGGAGATGTGAGATTGGCGGCCAGCAGAAAGGTCAGGGCTGGATAAGTAGATCTGGGAATCATCAGCACAGAGATGACCGTTGAATCAATGGGAGTTGATGAGATCACCAAGTAAACAGTATAGACGGGGAAAGGGGTAAAATCTTCCAGGACAGAGACCTGTAGATACTCATGGTTAGTGTCCATGACTGGAGAAAGCTGCGACAGATGGGAAATACAGAACGATGGCTAGTGGGGATGAATGATCAAGTGAGAGGTTTTTAAGGACAGGGAGACATGAGGGAGATGAAAGATCAGTGAGAATGGTCATAAGAGAGGAGGTAATCTGTAGCACAGAGAGATAAAAGGGGGTCTCTTGTGCCCTTGGCCTTGGCAAGAAGGGCTCCCTCATTAAGGGAGACCAGTGTAAAGGAGAACTAGTGGCAGAAGGGAGCTGGATAATGGGAGAAGAAGGGACCTCTTAGCAAATGGCCTCAATTTGTTCAGTGAGATGAATCCAGGTTCTCCTCTGAGAGGCAGTCCTGGGCCATTTGGGGAGGAACGAAAAGGTTTGAAAGAGCTTTACAGTATTTCATTTGATCCTCACAACATCCCTGAGAAGTAGGTGCTATTATTATTCCCATTTTACAGATGATAATGCCGAGGCAGTCATAAGTGAAGTGATATGTCTAGCTAGTAAACGTCTGAGACAGGATTTGAACTCAGATCTGATTCCAGGTCCAACACTTTATGCACTGTGCCACTTGTTTCACAAATACACAAATAAAGTTCTGTTCCCTATGAAGTTACGTTTCCAGACTCCAGAGACAGGGAGAAATCTAAGGGAGAAGCTAGGGCGAACCTTCCCCTCTGAGTGATTCTCTTCTCAAGTCCAGGGGCACCATGTTTGCTCTGCTCTTCAGAGGAGCGGCTGATGGTGGACACTGCCTTGTCATAGGCCGGTGCCAGTCCTAAATATTTGCCAGTGACCAATGCAGTGAGAAGATGGATGGATCAGGGATCCAGAGTGCTGCCAGCCTGGCCTGGCCATCTGGTAGAAGTCTCTTCCCCTATCGAGTCATCTGCAAAACTAGAGAGCTGGCCCAAAGACTCTGGAAGATCCCTTCAAACCATAGCATTATGGGAATTCTATGCATTGTATGATTCCCTTTTGCTGATTTTGTTTTTCCTAAATATATCCATGGGAAAGAGTTTCTAAAGAATACACTTTATCACCAGTGAGTCACAGTAACGCATTTAACCTGAAGTCTGGGGACTAGCAAGGAAGTAAAGATAATATTCAGACCCTATTATTGGAAACTTATCAGTTTGTATTTCTGGACTAGTCACTGGAACATATTTTTAGTTTCTGCCAGCCCACAAGCCGACTCTTCTCCATCAGCCAATTAAGGAACTCTCAGGGAGGTCCGAAGTGTAGACAAGGTTCAGAAAGAGCAACAAAGACTCATACAAACTGATGCCGTGGGAGAGAACTGAACCAGGAAATGATGTACCCAACGACTAAGACCAGGAGCAGAAAGAACCGGCACAGCAATGCAAACAAAGCTGTGTGTGTAATCGTGACGGCTGCGCTCGGCCGGGGTGTCCAGGCAGGCTGTCAGAGTGGGTTGATGTGGGTTAGTTTTGCTGAACTGCTTTTTTTCTGCTTTCTTTTATTTTCTTTGTCATAGGAAATGATTCTGTGTATTATGTCATACATAATCTCTCTTTGTGTGTGTATATATATGTACACACACATATATGTGTTTTGTTTTATTTTTTATTTTTTTGCTGAGGCAATTGGGGTTAAGTGATCTATTGGGGTTAAGTGATCTGTGCAGGGTCACACAGCTAGGAAGAATTAAGTGTCTGAGGCTAGATTTGAACTCAGTTTCTCCTGACTTCAAGGCTGATGCTCTATCCACTGCACCACCCAGCTGCCCCTGTTTTGTTTTATTTATATATGTGTGTATGTAGAAAGAGAGAGATTAGTAAATTAAGAGCTGAAAAAACAAAAGATACCCATAAAAATTAAAACAAAAACATCTAGAAGAGGCACAGGGTTTTACAGAAAGAATGGTAACTCTAACTGATTATTGGACTAAGAGTTGACCTCTCTGGGCTTTGGTTTCTTGATCTGTCAGATGAGGGATGAGAGGGAATGATTTCCTAGGTCTGTGTTAATTCTGTTCCTTTGAATCTATGATCTAACCCTCTTTGGGAAAAGGAAGTCCTTTTTTTCCTTTGGCTTTCTGACCTTCCTTCCTTTACACAATCATAGCTTCCCTCTTTGAACTTTACCCTGTGCCTTAGCTGTTAGGTGGCTCAAGTCGATAAAGCATTGAGTCTGGAGTTCAAATCTGGCCTCAGATAATTACTAGATGTATGAACCTGGACAGGTCACTTAACTTCTGTCTATCTCAGTTTTCATAACTGGAAAATAGGGACAATAATCATACCTACCTTCCAGGGTTGTTATGAGGATCAAATGAGATTCTGTTGGTACCTAGTGCGGTATCTGACATGTAGTAGATACTCAATAAATGCTTGGTCCCTTTCCTTCCTCTTTCTCTGGCTCTTCCCTCAGTGCCTGGGATTGTTCTGGAACGTGCTCCTACCAATCCATCCCCATTGGTGAGTTCTTCCTGCAGCCTCCATTTTGAGACGTGTCTATGCCAACCATCCTTCACCCCCTTCTTGGCTCTGCCTCCAGCTCTGAGTTCTGTGCCTCCTTCTGGGGACCTTCACTGTCCCCTCTTCGGCTCCCTTTTCCTTTGTAAAGTAAGATTTTTGAGGGCAGGAATGTTTTCTTTTTACTTGTGTGTGTATCCCCAGTTCTAAGCACAAGAGCTGGAATATAGTTTAAATAGAATGTGTGTGTTTATATGTATATTTGTATATGTATAGAGACACATGCACGTATATATACACATATACATATATCTGTATGTATATATAAATGTATGCACACTATGTTTAGTAAATGCTTGCTGCCTTCCTACCTTTCTAATTTTATAGGAACCTGTATGTCAAGAAAAATTTCTACCAATAGGAAACTATCCTTTTGTTTCTATTTCATGATTATCAGGACACTGGAGATTTGTTAACTTATTTTGATGATAATTTATGTAGAACTTAACAAATTATAGAAATTCATAATTTTCATCTGATATTGCTATTTTAGAGATCAATAGCTAATCATTGGTTACTCAGGTCATGTTTAATATAGAAAATTTACATTTTGCATTTTAAAATCTAATTCTGCTTCTGAAACAGCTCTCTGAATGTTTTGTGCCTGATTTTAAAAAAAAATCTTAAAGAGTTTTTGTTCCTAAAATGTGAAAATGAGGGAATTATACTCATGTATTTCTTTCTCACTCCCCACTGTGTTTAACATTTTATATTTAGTCACAGGACAATAAGTTTCCTACTTTTTTTTTTGTCCTTTGAAACTAATCCTTCTCCTCCATTGGCCCCTCCTCCATCTCACCACTATATGGGTTGAGAAAGGAGAATGAGAGATGATCATCTTGATTTTGTTTTGTTCATGAAGCTAAGAAGTGGGAGGACTGGTGGAACAGGAAGAAAAGAGAACAAGGGATGAGGTCATGATGTTAATGGAAGAAGGAGAGATCATGTTGTGGTGCTCAGTAAATGCCAGTTGTTAAGGGTGGTACTGACTTGTTTCACCTGGTTTCAGAGAGGACAATTAGGAACAGAAGATGCTAAGAAGCTTTCTTTGCTATTGGCTGTCCAAAATTAGAGCTGGCTGCTTTAATAAGTAGTCAGTTCCCCATGGGAGGACAGAAACTTTTCCATAAATATTCTCTTTTTCTTCAGGCCAGGCATTCTCATGTTCTCCTACCAACACTTTCCTGATGTGATTTTTCATATCTGGTTCACCCCTTCCAGGTGAGCTTGTCAATGCCCTTTCCAATAAAGATAAATAAAATCAACAAATGTTTATTAATATCCAGAATAACCCAGAGTTCTACACAGTACCCTAGATATGATTAAACTTATGTTCATATTCAGCAGTGCTTTAATCTCTGTCTTTCTAGAGCCCATCCTTTCATTTATTCAACCTAAAACAGCATTATTATTTTTGGCTACCATTTCCTTTAATATTGAGTTACAGAATACTCTTCTATTGACTTACAGTGAATTATAGGTCACTTGAAACCACATGTCTTTTTTACATGAATTATTGGCTGGCTTTATATTCCCTGTCCGATGTTTGTGCCATTGATTTTTTTCATCTAAAATTTCAGAATTTACATTTATTATTAGTAAATTTTACATTTTTTGATTTGGGCAACCAAACATTCTTTTAGAATCCACATTTTCTCACCTTATTTGTTAACTCTTCCCTGTGCCTTCCTTCTTCTAGACATTTAAAAAATGGATGGGAGCTGCTAAGAGGAAGAGTCATGTGAGCTCTATATCCAGGGAACTGATCAGAATAATTTGATTTTACTAAGCAAATATTCTCTGGAGATTAGGTAGGCCATTAGGTGGTATATGGATAGGGTACTGGGTCTGGAGTCAAGAAGTTTTTGTTGTTCAGTCATGTTCGACCCCCATTCAGGAATTTCTTGGCAAAGATACTGGAGGGCTTGCCATCTCCTTCTCCAGCTCATTTTACAGATGAGGAAACTGAGGCAAATAAGGTTAAGGGACTGACCCAGGTCACCCAGGTAGTAAGTATCTGACAGCAGATTTGAATTTGGGAAGATGAGGCTACTAGATTCCAGACCAGGCACTCCATTCATTGTCCCAAGAAGGACTAAAGTCAAATCTGTTCTCAGACACCAGTTATGTGACTTTGGGCAAACCACTTAACCACTGGCTACCTTAATTTACTCATCTGTAAAAAGGGATAATAATAGCACCTACTTCCCAAGATTGTTGTGAGGATCATATGAATAATAATTTTAAAGCACTTAGCACAGGGCCTGACATATCATAAGTACTGTAAAAACGTTAGCTATTATTGTTGTTTTTGTTGTTAACTTTGTTATTGGAGATCATCATCAGTATCAACATTGATCCATCAATCAAAATGTTTTAAGCCTGGTGATTCAATTAAGTCTTAATCTATTCCGTCGTGCTGTTATCCAGCCCAAAAAACACAGTGCTTTTCCTACTGTTTCCGGATCCCTAAAGCATAAGGGCTATAATTTCAATATGATTCTTCAGAAAGACCAGCTATAGGACTTTGAAATGGGCATGTCGGTCTTGCGCTGCAGGTTGATATCATACATAAGGATTGACTGATATTGATTGGGGGGAGCATGTGTTCACACCAGGCTTAGTGCCTCATTTTCTTAAGGGTCAAGCTCTGCCCCCACATTTTTTTTTAAACAGTTATAATAATCTGAATATTCTGTCTTGCTAGAATTATATATTCAACCCCAACATTCTGGGCCTGCCTTCATCATTCTGAGTGGTACATGTCACTATGCGTCTCTCTCAAGGGGTTGGACCTTCCTCCAGCAGACACTCACTGAAGCCTCTGGTCAGTTAGTTTCCTCCTCTTCTTGTGGACACGGTTATTATGATCAATTGGTTAGAACAGGCCTGAGCAGATTTCCCAAACCGGTTCTGTTATATTCAACATTCTGAACCCCCTGGATAGACTGATTAGAAATGGCTGCAGTGGTGAACAGCTTCAGGGTAATAAGGGCTTCTGCACTGCCCTGAAGAGAGCTGAGAGCATTGGAAACTGTAAATGAAGGAAGAACAAATTAGAGACTTTTGTTTTCCTTCTAAAAGTGCTTCTAAAGGTGCTTCTAAACAGCCATATTCTATAAGGTTAAAAAGAAATCCTCTCTACTGCACCATTTCTAGGGATCCTGTAGCAGTGTATGCATGGACACAGGGGCAGAGGCCCGGGCAGGAGAAGGGGAAATAAAGGAGGTTTACTTCTGAGCAGGAAAGGCAGTGGGGGAGGAACAGATCCCCTAAACAGAAGCAGATGATCACAAGGTCACTCACTCATTTATTCAACAAATGTGTCTGGGAATCCCGCAGTACTGGGGATGATTAGACACTCCACAGTCCCTGCCCTCATACTTACAAGTAGAATGATAGGATCCACATACAAATAATTTAGTGCATTTCACTTCTGTTCCACAAGTATTTGTTAATGCATACTGTGTGTAAGCTGTACTGGGACCGCTAGGTAGCATAGTGAATAGAGAGCACTGGAGCTGTAGTCGCGAAGACCTGAATTCAAATCTTGACACAGATACTTTCTGTATGATGCTCTACAAGTCACTTTACTCTGCCTCAGTTTTGTTAACTGTAAAACGGAGATAATAGTTACCTCCCAGGGTTATTGTGAGGATCACAGGAGACATCAATAAAATGGTTAGAACGGTGGCTAGCACACAATAGGCAAACATCCCTCCCTCTCTCTCTCCTTCTTTTCCTCTCTTCCTCCCCTCCCTCTTTCCCTCTTTTCCTTCCTTCCTCCCTCCCTCTCTTCCTCCCTCTGTTCTTCCCTCTCTCCCTGTTTTCTTCTTTCTTTTCCTCTCTTCTTCCTTCCCCTCTTCTTTTCCTCCCTTCCTTCCTCCCTCTCTTCCTCCCTCCCTCTCTTCTTTTCCTCCCTCTCTCTTTCCTTCCCTCTTCCTCCCTCTCTTCCCTCCTTCCTTTTCTTTCTGCTTCCCTCCCTTCCTTCCTTTCTATACTGTGTTGTAAGAGACATATAAAATTTTGATACAACACAGATCTGCATTCACAGAGTTTATAATCTACTTTGATATACAAGTAATTGCCGTGCAGAATGATACATAAGGGCACAGTAGAAGCATGAGCAAAGGGCTAAGTGAAGTTTGAAGTGGGAAAAGGTCATTACTGATAAGGGCAATCAATGAATGTTCCCCTAGGAACTTGCATTTGAGTTAGATTTTCAAGGATGGATGGGAAGGGCAGGGCCCTGAATTGCAAGAAAAGGCGATACCATAAGCAAAAGCACAAGATGCACGTGGAGGATGGTGAGGGGCACACTCAAGGAATGAGAATGAGTCCGTTTGGAAGGCCTCAGAGAAGACCTTGAACCTCAGACTGACACATTGGTGCTTTGCCCTGTGGGCAGTCAGATTCTGAGCACTGAGAAGCATCGCCACGGCAGAAGGAAAATCAGGTCACAAGACCCCGAGTCCAAGGGCCTCTAAGAGACAGGCCTTTACTGGCCTGGATGGAATTCAGAAAGGCTTTATGGAGGAGACAGTATTTGATCTGGGACTAGGAGGCTTTTGACAGGTGAGGATCTATAAAGAGAAAAAATGAATTTCAGAAAGATCGCTCCTGTGATGACCTTAGTAAGATACAATGAAAAGAACACTGGATTTAGTCAGACAAATCCAGGCTCTACAACTGACTGAGTGAGTGATGTTTGGCAAATCATCTCCTTATCTATGACATGGGGGTGTCGGCCTAAGTCAGGAATCCTTCAGTGTTTTGTTATGGACTCCTTTGGCGGTCTGGTGAAGAACATAAACCCCTTCTTAAAACAATAGTTGCCTCCATACAAAATGCTAAATTTCCCTTAGAGGTTCCTAAAAAGACAGTTGCATTTTTCCCATCCAAGTCCATGAAATATGTCTTTTGGCTTCTTGGGGGTCCGTGCTCCCCAGGCTAAGAACCCCTGAGCTAGATTATCTCTACAATTCATTGCCATTCTAAATCTCATTATCGATGAATTCCCTCTAGACAAAGGAGTATATATACTCATATATATATGTAGTGTGTGATGGATGAGCCGTGTCCTGTTGGGCATCTCTAGTATTTCTGATGACTCCATCCAGCCCGGCAGGTGTCTGTGTCAGCATTCACAAAGGCTTGTCCATGTGGGATGTGTGTCTGGGTTCAAATCGAAAGGTGTAAAGTCATGTTTTAGCCTGCGTAGGAATCAGTGCCACAGTTGTGGGGTGAGGAGGCACATCACCTGGGAAGGACAACGGCAGGTAGCAAACACAGGTGGGGTACAGTGATCCCATCGGAACCATCTGGAGTCTAATCTGACTTAACATAGAAAGGAGATGGCGTGTCTCCGTGCTAGAACTTGCTTTGAACTAACAGTAAACATAATAAAATTAAAACAAAACAAAACAAAAACCAACCAGCCAGAGAGGAGACAAAGTATCCAGAAGGAAAGTGAAACAGAGGGGCTGGGTGGGTACGGTTAGTTTTTGAAATTTAAACTCTCAGAAGTCGATTTGTTGTCATAGTTACCTGCTTGTTTTTACATGTATTTAGGAGATCTGAAGGCCATTGAGTTGAAGTAATCCTGCTGCATAGAAGCTCTAGGTCTGTGATGACACGTGCCCAAGAGCACCTGGAACACTCCAGCCAGCCGCTGGCAGTTTCATCTCGTTTTATAAAGTCTGGCTGTGCTGCCCATACCTGTTGGGAAGAGCTCATGGTGGGAGAAGCACAACATTGGCTCATCTTTTTGCCACACACACACACACATGTGGGCTTAAAGACACACACTCTCTCTCTCTCTCTTTCTCTCTCTCTCTCCCTCCCTCCCTCCCTCCCTCCTTTTTTCTCTTTCTTTCCTCACTCACTATGACTCTTTCACTCTCATATGTATCTAAGTAGACCAGCCCCAACCAAAAAATAGACTTAGAAGAAAAAAGTTTATAAGGCTTAAAAGTCCTAATCCAGTGGAAGACCCAAAAGCCACCTCATAAAATTATAATATATCATTATTTTTAAACTAAATTTCTTTCTATTAAGTAGTTATGGATTTTCTGACTAAGAATTTCCAGCATAATTAATAGTGGAAAGAGAATTGGGACTCTACCGCTAACTAACTGCAGAATTATAGACATATCACACACTCATCCTGTGCCTCAGTTTACATATTTGTAAAATGAGATGACCAGGCTGGATGATTTTAGTTTTGCTTTAAAAATGATGTGATACTATGGCATATCTCAGTTTTACAGAAAGTAGAAACCATTACTGGTACTGCTGCTTTGCTCTTATAGAATCAGAACTTCACATGATAGAAGTTGTAGTCTTTCCATCATCCATTGGACCTCCTGCTCTTTAAAATAGGGACACTGGATTGGTATGGTGGAAGGGGAAGGCTTCTAAGATTATATACAAATGAGCACTTTTTGGCTTTCTTTTCCATGTTCTGAGATAACCAGAGGAAGCTTGAATTCTAGAATTCTATATATTTGTCAGGGAAATTATTTCACTTGCTGCTGCTGAATAGCTATGTATGAAGATAGCTCTAAGTGAACTTACCCAGACTCTCCACCAGCGTGATTCACCAGACATCCATCCTTTATCAGCCACATATCAGGCAATAGATTTGAATGACGTAATATAGCTTGATCCAGAATGCAGCTTAGAGAGCTATCTATGCACCTGGTGTATCCTGGGAAAGTACTCAAGTAACACAGATGGAGGAGCTAGGAAGCAGGAAAACAATGTTTTGCTGCATTGTATATTTTTGATGTGCACAGACATTTTCAACCAATTACTTGAAAAATAATTTATCTTGCAACTAAACAATTCAGTTTAATGCAACAAATATTTAAGAAGCACCTGCTGTGTGCAAGACACTGGAATACAGATAAAAACTAACCACAATGGGGGTGGGGTGGGAGAGGGGAATCCAGGTGAATCCAAGGGTACATAGACGAGTAAATGTGTTGGGTAAGGTACTTTGAAGAGGAAAAAAGAACCAACAACTTGGAGGATCAGGGAAAGTTTCCCAGAGGTGTTATCTGAACTTCAGAAAGGAAGTGTAGAATGTATATTCTGACCCATTTTCTGGGAACCAAGCTGCTCTACCTGCCTTCCAGTGCCCTAGGGTATCCTGATAGGTTGGATGTCTTTCTCAAGTGCTATGGGTTCAAGTCTCCCCCAGTCCTACCCACCCCCAAGCTGTGTTCCTCTCCCTTATTATTACTGGCCATTTGCAAGTGCCTCAGTTCCATTTTATCACTTAAAATCAGCAAGCTTTTCCAAGGGAATATTTACTTCAAAGATATAAGAAGAATAAAATACAAACATTTCCCCCAGAACTTCAAAGACATATCCTCCCCGGTGCCATCTCTGTGTCTCTTCAGAGCACAAGCTCAGTTTAACTTCATTCTTCCATAGCTTCAGTCTCATCAAGTTCATTCACTACCAAGGATTCTACTGGGTCAGAGTGTCAAAGGTCATTCCCACGCGTCACTCGCTGCTGCTGGGGCCGGGCTCTGGAACACAGGGATGCTAAGGCAGTGGTTGCTACATGCAGGGGAGTCCCCCAGGAGAAGGGCAGCACAGAGGAGTTGGTTAATGTGGGCTGGCCCGTTGAATGCCAGCTCTTTCTTAGCCATCAGCCCACCAGAGCCCGTGGCAGCTCCACATATGCTCCAGTCTCTTCAATGTGTTTCCCATTTGCGTGGCAACGACTTTGCAAAAAGCAGAAAACAACCTCTAAGGTTCAGGAGACATGGAAATTTGAGAGATTGCCTTCTAGGAACCGGAGACAACTTGTACCAGTGATGGCAGCAGGATGTCAACTTCAAGAACCACTTAGGACAATTTGGCTTGAAGACAGAATCAACCAAGAAGAAATCTGGTGAAATCAGGCCAGAAAGAGCAGTTTGAGCTGGCCGGTGAGGAAGCTGAAATGCCCGGCTGAAGAGCTGATATTCGATTGCTCAGTCAATGGGAAGCCATCGAGACTCACTGAGCAGTGCAAAGAAACAAGGGGGCAACAGGTAGATGATTTTGGCAGTTAAATGTGTGGGTGGGGGGTACATAGGAAAGGGGAAGGGGCCGAAGGAGGATTGTCACAGCGAGGGCTTCCCCGGTGGTCTTGAATGGATCGAGCACCTGAGCAAAGTGTCCGAGCTGGGGGAGAAGAGAAGAGGTCAGGTGTAAGACAGGCAGTAGAAGTGATCCTGAAGCAAGTCCAAGGCGACTCGGAGGTTCCAGCCCTGGGGAACTGGGAAGAAAGTAGTACCCTCAATAGGACGAGGAGGGACATCTGCGGGAGGGCCAGGGGCGGCTGTGGTTGGGTTGCCAGCAGGACTGCAGATGGAGGTGTCCCATCAGGCAATAAGGGACTGGCGTCCTGGCAACTAAGCTTTAAGTTATGCCAAATGGAGTTGAACTTTCTCCTCTTGGCTAAATAGAAACTAACTGATTACTAGTAACACTCCTACTAATGACAAGGTGCAACAATAGGTTTAAATTCCTGACCAATGGCTCATCCTGTTTCAAGATAGTTACTCTATGACAACATTGTAATGTTTTCTGGTTGTGTCACAAGCCTCGGAAAGTCCTCCAAATGTCACTGGCTACAAAGTAGATATTAACACATCCAGAACTCTGTTCTGTATCGTTAATGTTGCTAGTATCCCCTCTTGGAACACACTTCTCCCCTCTTGATACAGATTGTCAGATACTCTCATTTCATTCATCTGTTTTGCTTTATGATTTTTCTTTTGTTATAAGAGAGGGTTTAATGGAAATGTCCCCCTTTCTTTTGATTTAGAACATAGGTGGTCATGACCTCCCTGACTTCTCAAGGAGAAGGTGGTCATGCCTTCCCTGACTGTGCAAAAAAGGGGTGAAAACACCATAAAAAGGAAGTGGTCACACCCTCCCTGACATCTCAGGAAGGGAGATGAAAACACCAAAGGAAATGGGAAATCAAATCAAATTAGCGGGTTTCTGAAAGGGTTCACTCTTAAAACAGGTGTACACAAATCTATCAATATGGGAGGCATTACACATAATTACATAAGCACATAGCAATACAACACAGGCTAGCAGTGATGTGACAAATAACATGAATCAACATGAGAATTTATACATGTCCATTAAGTCCTAGAAATAGTCCCAAAGGAATCCATTGTTCATTAGTTCATGTGCCAGGAATCCAATAATTCCTGCAAGTTTTGAAGTCCCGCAACAGTCTCCTTATCAGCCATGTTCTTTCAGTGTTAGATGTTTCTTAAATCTCCTTTGTTTTGAGTTTTTTTTTCCTTTTCTGTCTCTCTCTAGGTGCTCATTGCCACCCATCTGATTCCTTCTCCATCTGTAGAAATAATAGCAAACCCTTTTTCCCAAGCAGGTAACCTATCTAGTCCCTTCCATTTACCACTTTGGGGATTTCTCCTCATCATCTGGCAATTATATTGAAGCTGTTTGCACTGGACACTGCCCTATTGGTTTAAAAAGCCTTTATTCTCCCCAATTGTAATCCCTTTCTGCCAGGTGATTGCTTTTCAGCTGATTGATCACATCAGAATCCTGAGCTTCTAAAGATTTTGGGTATAAATTCAGCTGCCATCATGACCCATTTGTCTTTTGTATGATATCCTGGAGCTGGGTCTCACCTCTCATTTCCCTGGGTCAATCTACAGTCTGAGGCCCAGTGGAAGCCCTTGTGACATTTTGGACACAGGGTTTTGGGTCTTCTCTCACCCTGTCCTATCACTCTATCTCTATATCTACACTGGGCTCTTAGATGTCCAACTTTTCCACAACTGAAAACATCAATGACTCTCTCTAGAAGTCCCTTGCCAAGAGGGACCCTGTCTTCTTGTGTTCATCATAGTTTGGGTATAATAAGCATTTGTGCCCACTGTGGCACAGCGCCTTATGATCTCCTCTAAAGGAGCATCTTTATCTAGTCCCCATATAATTCTTTTGCAAATCTCATTAGCATTTTCCTTAGCCAGATGTCTGGTCATTATTTCTGTAGCTGCATTTTCTCCAGTGGTTCTTGTGACAGCTGTTTGCAAACGTCCCACAAAATCTGCAAAAAGTTCATTGCTCTATTTTTGTGAAGGCTTTACCGTCATCTTTTTCTGGGAGAGAATTCCAAGCTTTTATTGCAGCCTTAGAAATTTGCTCATACACTGGTATGGGATAATTAATCTGTGCTGAATTCTCTGCATACTGACCTTCACCTGCTAGTTGGTCAAAGGTGATTTCTACATTAAACTCCAGTTTGCCTGTTGCATTGGGCTTGCATCCTACACAATTCATGATATTCTAAAAGCCACAAGTTTTGTCCAGGTTCTAAACATGTCCTTGCTATGGATTTCCAATCACTAGGGATTAAGATTTCATAAGGCAAATTATCTAGTAACATCTTAACATAAGACGATATAGCCCTATAAAGAGTGCAACTTTTTTTTCAAATCCTTAATTTTTTCCAAATCAAAAGGAATGTATCTTTTCCTTTTTTGATCTGAAAGGTCAAGCTCTTCAATCACAGGGTATGCATTTATTTTTAAATAAGATACATCCTGTCCTTTATTTTTTGCCTTAACCAATGCCTTTTCTAATCTTGTCATAGGCTGCTTAATAGGTGGTTCTGTGTCACTGCCTCTCTCCCTCCTCCTTCTCCCTCCACCCATGAAGGGTTAATTGAGGGAAGTAGGTCGGGGGATGGGAAATGCTCCTGTTGTGAAGTACCACACTCAGAATTGTACTTAACTCCATTCTTATCTGATTCTTTATCCTTTTCACCAAGTTTAGTTGGCACCTCCCCCTCCTGTTCTTTCTTCTTTTTCCTTATTCTATAATTTATATAATTTCCTAAAGCCAGTTGTATTAAATTATATGTATTAAGTGCATCTTTGGAAATTGAATCAGGTCCATTTTTATTGTAGATTGACAAAGTTGCTCTCCTACTAATTTCCATTCATTTGGATCCAATTCTTTTTCCATAGAGAACCAAGGAGATGTATACTGTACAGTTTCTAGAAGTTCAGTGATCTGCTCCCAAATTATAATCAAACCTTGGCTTTTCATAAGACTGATAATGCTCTCTAAACATTTTCCTTGAAGAGGAAAAGCAGGCTGTTTTCTAAACATCTGTCCCATTTTAGCTGAAATACTATTTTAGCCCTTTAACAAACTTTCCTTGTTTATTTTTGTACTCATCCTAATTTCTGGGTTGAGGAGACTTTTCCACTGAAATCAGGATCAGAGGCTTTTCCACTGATATCAGGATTGGAGGTTTATCCACTGGAATCAGGATTGTGTCTGTCCCACTGCCAAAATGTAATGAAATGTTCTTCTCTACAATATAATGTTCTCTGGGAGCAGGTTTCTTGGGGGGCTTCTGGAGGCAGCCTTCCTTTTAGTTCAGAGTAATAATCACCTCAAATACAGCCAGATGTTAAAGTCCAAATCCTTTGTTGTCTCCTTCCAAATCATATTTCCTTTACTCGGGGCTCGGCTAGTTTTCTGGAGGTCTTCCGGATCTTAGTTTCAGTGTTCTCCACAAGACAGCCTGCCACCACTTTTCTGTCTTCCTTTGTTCTGCCTGACTGCCATCTCTGGCTTCTGAATCTCCTCGGCTGAATCCTGACTCTGAATCTTTGGAAATGCATCCTGGTTGAGGCTCCTAGCTTATATATGCTGTCTTAAAGGTGTGAACTCTAATAAGTATTAAGGACATCTAGAGAACTGTTAAACGCCCTGCTAAACAACCATTGTCTCTATCAATTCCACTGACTTAGCATCTTGTAAGAATTCTAACAGAAATGGAGCAGCTTATCAGTGCATCTGGGGCCATCTCCAGTCATCCTGATCGCTATCTGGCCACTGGACCCAGATGGCTCTGGAGGGGAAAGTGAGGCAGGTAACTTAGCACCCACCTCGCTTCAATCCAATTCATTGATAATGCCACAGTATCACCTTCTTGAGGAGGACAAAGGACAAATAACAACATTAGTTAAACATTAGTAAATGATATTGGAATAAAAAACAAAAGACATCAAGAGATCTTTTGTTTTTGTTTTTAGTGAACACATCCTCTGAGACTAATTAATAATAAATGTAGTGATTCTAACTTCATCTAGGTATCAGAATAAAGAGAGTTTGAATTTTGAGAACTAGAATATTATATATATGTGTATATATATATATATATATATATATATATATATATATATAGTGTTAAAGAAAATTTGCATTATCTTGCAAATGTAGTTGGTTGTTCCTCCCTAGAAGGTGTATTTCCATCTCTTTTTAGAGCCCTCAATAGGGTGAGAGGAAACCAGACCCTCCAGGGGATGAAAAAGCAATTCACTTCTCAGGTTCATTGATTTCAAAGCCACTTGAAAATTTAAAAATCCACAAGCTGTGACTAATTGTAGGAAACAGTTTGGATTTCTGGCACTGAAGAACTTAACAGGATAAATTCAGACCCTCATCTTTTCATAAAGGACTTAGACCAAATTTTGTGTCATATCATTCTTGGAATCAAAAAAAGAAACATGAATTTTATTTAAACCCCATATCAGACTTCATGAAGCTCATTTGCACTGAAATAAAATGGTTTCTATGACCGGTTCATCTTCTGGGGTTTCCTCCCTCACTTTTGTGCATTTGCCATTACCACCTTCTTACTACCTGAGCAATAAGACTCTATTTTAAGAAGTAATGATATTTACCTGTAGATTATGCTATTCCTTATAACTCATCTCGGCAAAGCAAAACTGATGAACAGAAGAAATCTACTGTGCATTTACTAGCTTCCCCAAAATCTTTTTTTCAGATTCTTATTCCATTGCCATGAATATACAACTAATCTGAGATTTAATTACATTTTTAATTTAAAAAAGAACACCTGATGATGTCACTGAATATTTGTTGTTGAAGGTTTTTCTCAAATATTTTGGAGCCACGTCATAAGGAAATTGAGAGGGAGGGGAGAAGATTCAACTCTTTGGCTTCTTCTTATCCAGTTAAAGAATAACTGCCTGAGTTTAGGAGTGTTCTTCCTGTGTCCTTATCAGTTATCTTACAGTGAGACTTGTTTGCCCTCAGAAATCTAAAGGCTGAATAGATTGTGTGTGTAACTTGGGTCAGCAGTAGATTGGTAACTCAGAAAGGAATGTGGTCTTTCTGGCTTTGTGTTTGGGCTATAATTTCTAAAGTCACCCAGGAAACGTCATCACTTCCTTTTTGATGAAGACACAAAGTTATATGAGTAAAACCTCATTGTTCTGATTTCTTGTTCCATTTCTGAGAAAGTTTTCCTCCAGAGAATTCAGACTCTAAGTCTCTGTTGGTCCAGAACAAGAAAGGACTTCAGAGGTTAATTAATTAGTTTAATCCTCCTGTTTTATAGATAATGCACCTGAGGCTTGTGGAGGTTAGGTAGCTTGCCCAAGCTGGCACAGGTAGTATGAGAATAGTACAATTCTGGCTTTGGAGTCAGTCTTTCCAGTATACCGTGTCACTCTCAAGTGAGGCAAATTATGTTATAATAGAAGCAAAATGAGACATATCAAGTAGAAAACAGAGAAGCTAGACAACTGTACAAGTGATTGACTCACCCTTTGACATCTCAAGGAAAATGGATGCCAGTATCTCAGGGCCCAAGAGGCATTTTAAGAAGCTCTATTGAGGTGAAAAGAGGGATCAAAAAGGAGACAGAACTCCTTCTTGGTTAGATTGACAATCACAAATGATTGAGAGAAGGGAACTTTTACTTTATCTTTATTTCTGTCAATGAGTGAAATATTTGTATGGAAAAGGATAGTCAAAGGCATTCAGAAGAAATTTAGGTCCAAAATAAATAAGGAGATGGTAAGAGAGAATCTAGCTACTCTTAATGAGTTTAGGATCCCAGGTGCAAATGAACTAGATCCCAAAGGGCTAGAAGAACTGGTAGATGTGATTGCTGAGCCACTGTAAATGACCTTGGAAAGGTCATGGAGAATAGCAGAGGCACTACAAGATTTAAGAGGAACAAATGTTCTGCTTTTCAAAAGATAGATTGGGCTCTGGAAATTATAGTAGTGGGCTTGCCTAGATTCCTGGCAGAATCCTAAGGAGGATTAGTCTAGAAAAGGAAACTGAGATAAGAAAGAGCCGGCCTGGCTCATCAAGAGTAGGTCATGGCAAACTCATCTCATTTACTCTTTTCTTTATAGGTTTTTGAGACTGGTAAATCAGAGAAATGCCATAGGCATAGTTTACGTGGATTTCAATGAAGCATTTAACAAGGCTTTTCATGATATCCTCATGGACAGCATGGAGAAGTGTCAACTAGACAACAGTATGTCTAGGTGTATTTGGATCTGATTCAATGACAAAAAGTAGCAATTACTTGGTTCGGTAACAAACAGGCTATCTCTAGTGGAATACTTTAGGGAATCTGTGAGATCGAGATATGGACAAAGGCATATCTTATCAGATTTGTAGCTAATATAAAGCCCATCTGTTGTATGACAGAGTCAGAATCTAAAAGATCTTGATAGGTTAGAATTTTGAGAGAAATCTAAGAAACTGGAACTTTTAGAAATGTAGAATATCAATTTTCCAAGAACAAGGCAGAAAAGGAAAGAAGGAAAAAAATAATCATTGGGAATTTACTATGTGCTTCAACACATTATTTTATTTAATCTTCATAACAACTCTGAAAGGTAGGTTCTACTATTATCCTCATTTTGCAGTTGAGGAAACTGAGGCAAACAGGTTAAAGATTGCTTAGGGTCACACATTTGGAATTGTCTTTGAATTCTGGTCTTCCTAACTCCAGGCCCAATATGCGAATCACTGCACCACTTAGTGCCTCTAAACTAAAGAAGGGTAGTTAGAAAGGGCCATAAAGCACAGAGTGTGAGCCTAGAGCCTTTCCTCAATTTAAATTCAGCCTCAGGCACTTACTAGCATGTGACTCTGGACAAGTCACTGAACCCCATTTGCTTCAATTTCCATATGGAGAAGGAAATGGCATCTTTGTCAAGAAAACCCTGGGGGTCATAAGAGAGTCGATTAAATAATAAACTAAAATGATTAGATTATTCAATAACAAACTAAAGAAGGTGTGGCTAAATAATATTTCTGTTTTAAAAGAGAAATTAGTGTCATATGCCAACTAAAAAAGTGAATGCAATTTTAGGCCAGATGACATCCAGGATTATAGGGAGATGGCTCTTCTAATATATTGTTCAGTTGTGAGTGCCATATTATAAGACAGACTTTATTAACTGGAGAGTATCCACAGGTAACTAAACTAGGATGGAGAAGAGCTCTGAAATGGAATCAAAAGAACAAGGGGTATTTATCCACAAGAAGGAGAGACTTAGGAGGAAAATTAGAGAATATTTAGCTTGGAGAAGAAATAACTGTCTTCAAGTATAGAGATCTTGATTGTGTCACAAAAGGATTAGATTTGTCTGCTGGATCTGAGAGGGCAGTGCAAACACTAACAGTAGGAGGTTTCTAAGAGGCAGATTTCAGCTCTGTACATGGAAAAGGTTCCTATACAGTAGATCTATCCAGAGGTAGAATGGACTGGCCAAAGCCGCAGCAGCATGTCCCCCTCCAGCAAAGGCTGGAGGACGAATTGTCAGGTGCGTTCTAAAGGAGGTTTCAGTTCAGGAAGGAACATTATATGCATCATGCTCTTGGAGCTCTGTTCATCTTTGATGATCTGATACTATGAGAAGGAACGTACTTGATGAAAGCAGAGGAAAGAACAGCCATTCTAAGATTGTTTTTCTACAACAGACTAAACTTGAGTCACATTTGACTAAAAAGTGGAGTGAGACACATAAGAAGACTTAAATTAAGCATATGTAGAAAATGGAGAGTGAATTTGCCAAACTAGGTGGCAAAGAAGGATGGAAGTACCCTCATCAAAATAAGGAAGTTTGGAGAGGCATAGATTTAGGGAAGGGGGGAATAACTTCTATTCTGGACATGTTGAGGAACTGCTAGCATTAAAGATGGCAATTCAGGCCTGGAGTTCAGGAAGGAGTTTAGGACCGGATGTAGATTTGGAAATCATCTGCACAGAGGTGAAAGTTGATGAAATAACCAAGAAAAAGTATAAAAAGAGAAAAAAAAAGAGGGTCCAGGAGAGATCTTCAAATAATTTCATTAAAATATGAGTTAAATAAAAGAAGATGACCAAGAAAAAGCAATCAGACAGGAAGAAGAATCAAATGAGAGCAGCATCATGATAGCCAAGAGAAGAATGTCCAGGAAGAAGTATTAGTCAATAGTGTCAAAAACAAGAGAGAGTGCAGATCCCATGGAAAGGTTCCTAATTTGGGGGAGTGTACCTTCAGAATGACTGTACTGCCAAATTCAGACATAATTGAATTGCTACTGACATTTTCAAATGGCAGCCCTCTGATCTCATCAAGTTGAGTATACT
This sequence comes from Sarcophilus harrisii, assembly GCF_902635505.1. NCBI lineage: Eukaryota > Metazoa > Chordata > Mammalia > Dasyuromorphia > Dasyuridae > Sarcophilus > Sarcophilus harrisii. Next base: position 247,908,605 of record NC_045430.1, read on the forward strand.
TTCAGAACAATTTTAGCATCTGGCTTTTTAAAGTGCAAATCTCTGCAGAAATGATACCTGCATTAGTTGAACTGGAAGTTGGTCCAGGTTGGGATCCAGACAAGGTGCAAACTCATTCAGATGCACAGCAGAATAACCAGTGGGGTTCAATTACTCTTGTGACTTTCCCATCAACTTGGCTGGTTGGCTGAGAAATGTTCAGCCTCTACTGCAAACTAGGAAAGACATAAACGAGACCATATCACTGATAAAATGACTATAGCCGGTACATTTGAGCAAAATTTGCTCATTTGCAGCTAGCATTGACCCCTTACACAATTTTGGGGTGTAGTGTCTGTCCTTAATTTTGATGTCGTATGTAGATCTAATGGATTCAACTGATGTTTCATTCATTCGTTTGTTCATATGTTCATTCAGCAAACATTTATTTTTTATATGCTTGCTACTTTCTGACAAATAGGAAATAAATAAATTTTAAATTTAATATGGAAAAAATCATACCAGAACCAAGCCTTTTTTTTTTTTCCCAAATGAATTTATTTTATTGGGAACTAAAACACATTAGTCTTTATTGCATCTTCTAAATAATATTTAGGTTGATTATCTTCAGTGAATCTATGATCTCATTGATATGATTACTTTCCCTCTCCACACTCTGCATCCCTATCCATGTGTAGGCCTTCCCATCTGCATGATTCTTATAATTTTTCCATAAACCTTCATAGAGACTCTACTTCATCTTTTTAGATTCTCAGGAATATTAGTACAACTCCTGGGCTGCCCATATGCCATAAGGTCACCTCTTTGTCAGGTCATACATATCTATTGACACTACTTCTTGTATAATTCGTCTTAGTAATATGTTGAGCTCTGTTTATACAATTATATTTTAGTTTTTTCAATCATCAGCAGAAATCTTTTTTTCCCCTTTTCTCTACCTTAACTCCTCTCAATTGAGAACAAAAGAAAAACAATCCCTATTTCAAAAATGTATAGTAAAACAAAACAAATTTCTGCACTGGTTGGTTCTCTCCTCTTTCTTTCTCGCTACCTCCTTCTCTCCCCCCCCTCCCATATATATATTTACATATATATATATATATAGACACACACACACACACACACATTTGTGTAAGCATGTATTTCATTCTGCACTCTGAATTTATCTCAACGTCTCTTTGAGGAAATGGGTACCATTTTTCATTATGTATACTCTGATCAGAGTTCCCAAGTCCTTCAAGGTTGTTTGTCTTTACCATATTGTTGTCATCGTATAAATTGTTTTCTTGATTCTGCTCACTTCATACTGTATCAGTTCATATAGATCTTCTCAGGTTTCTCTAAAACCAAGCCCCTTCATTATTTCTGAATTTTGATGACTTTGAAAGAGTGAAGCTGATCATTTTGTGCAATTCTGCCTTATTAAATCCAATCACTTTGTGATGTCACTGGTCCTCTTCAAAAACAAGACTAACAGCAACACCAGCGCAATAATGTTCCATCACTTTTACGTTTACCAGAACATTTCCAGCCATTCTCAAATTGATGCTGCCCCCTCAAATTCCCTCAAATGCCATCTCAAAAAGAGTTCTAAATATTTTTCGACATCCTTATGTAGAATTTGTTTTGCTTCAGATTAATCCCTCTTTTTCCCTTTCCTCTTTTCCCTTTCCCTCTGAGTGAAATATGTTTCTGTACTCAAATATAAGTAGTCTTCCCCCTTTTGATCAGTTCAAATGAGAATGAGGTTCAAGTGTCAACTGCTTTCCACTCCCATTTCCTCATATGTATGTGTATAAATGTCTACCTTTGTACTCTGGTTTTGTGGTCATTTTCCCTCACCTTCCTTCTCTTTTCTCTAATATATTCCTTTCCCCTTCTCCTTCCAGTCTTTGTTAGCAAGACATAAAAGAACCACTCCCAAGTCTTGTCTAATTAGATTCCATCTATGGCCCCAGATGATGATAGGTTTCAAAAGAAACACATGTAATATCTGTCCATATTTACATGTAAACAGATTATCCTTGTTTAGTCTCTTATGATTGTTCATTCATGTTTTCCTTGTTATGTTTTTCTTAATTCCTTGGTTTGAACTTCAAGGTTTCTACACAGCTCTGATTTTTTCATAAAGAATACTTGGAAGACTTTTATTTTAGTAAAGACACTTTTTATTTATTTATTTTTACCCTATAGCTTTATACAAAGCTATTCTGAGTAATTCATTCTTGGCTGTAAACCTATATCTTTTGCTTTCTAGAATGTAATATTCCAACCTTTTCACTCCTTTATGATAAGGGGTGCTAATGATAAGTGAACCTGACTGGCTCCTTGGTTCTTGAATTCTTTCCTTCTTACTGCCTGCAGTATCTTTTGTTTAACTTGGAAGCTCTGAATTTTGGCATTAATGTTCTTAGAAATTTGAATTTTTTTTTCCAGGAGGCAATCAGTGGAGATTTTCTATTTCCACTTTGCTCACTAGTTCTGAAGTATCTGGAAAGTGTTTAGGCGGTTTTTTGGTCATAACATAACATAACATAACACACTGATTCTTTTTTTTTTCTTCTCTCTCTGTTTTCTAGGTCAATTGTTTTGTTATAAGACACCTTACATTTTCTTATGTTTTCTTTTGACTGAAATTATGAGTTTTTATTTGGTCTACCCCAATTTTTAGGGAGTTTGTTTACTGGCAAGGTTTTGTAGCTCTTGTGTCCAGATGCTTATTCCTGTTCCAGTTCTTTCTTCTACAGCTCTCATTTCTTTTTCAATATTTTCCTTTAGCGCTCAATGATAAAAATAATAATAATTATAATTTTTTAAAGCTTTTGCTTTATATCTTCCAAAAATCCTAGTTGAATATGTGCTTAAGTTGTATTTTTCTTTGAAACTGTTTTTAGATATTTTGGAGTCATTCTCTTCTGGTTTTGTGTCTTGAGTATCCCTGTCATCATAAAAAGCTTTTCTTTTTTTAATTTACTAATTCTTCCAGCCTATTTTTTGATTTTGAACTTGATGTTAAGTTAGGGCTCTGTTGTACTTCTGCAGGGATGGTCTGGGCTATTCCTTTCACTGTTTTCTTAGGGTACTGAGTGATGTGTTATTCCAAAATCTCAGTGACAGCTTAGACTGGGAATCTGTAAGCTTTCAATACTCCCAAAGTGTTCTGATCCAGGCCAAAGTCTCTCAGCTGTCCCTTACCCCAGTCTGAGCTCTTCAAGTGTCTGAGCAGCAGTAGAAGCTGCTGGATTCAGTTGCTTAAACTTTTCTGCCACAGAGGGAAAGAACTGTAGATTTCCCCTTTGGTCTGGAATTCCTGCCTGGTTATTCCTCCATAGGCTTCCAACTAGGCTAGAAGCCAGAACGGAGACCTTGTTGGGTCCTGGCCGTGTGAGCCACTTTGCTGTCTTTTACTCCTGGACCTGCTTCTCTCTCCTCATATTGCCCAGGACCTGTAGTGGCTCCTTATCCTGGAACACCACTCCTGGGGACAGATCCGCCCTGGATCTATGACCCAGGACTGAACAGTGAGCAACAAAGCTTTCAGATAACAACCATTCCTGTCATACTGTTCCACTATTAACCTGAGGGGGCCCTAGGATGGCCTTGGAACCTGCTCTTGCCCTAGTCCTAGGGCACAGCCTTTTCATGAGTTAGAGTACTCTTGTATAGCCACTTCAGGCCAGATCCTGTCCCCAGGGTCCACAAACCTTATTATTGGTCTCCCTATGTCGACCTGGGCTGGAAAATGACTCTCTGTTGTTTGTTTTTGTTTTTGGATTTTCCCATCAAGATTTGGTCAAGTGTACTTTCTAGATCTGTTTGGAAGTTTTTTTGAAGGGAGTCTTACTGCATTGCTTCCTATATTCTGCCATCTTGGTTCATCTAGCCCATGTAGCTTTCCAATAGGTGCCCTCTGGATCACTTATAGGTCTGTTTTCCTGAGATTGTTGTGTTTCCTCATTCTTACCCCTACGGAGCTTCCCTGGGGTGGGTGGGTTGTCTACAAACATTTGTGGTCTTTCATATGTGAGATATGGAGAAGACAAAGACAAACTTGTCCCCTCCTGGGGGTGACTATGGGGGGAGGTGAGAAAGCACTGCACAGGTCCCTACATTCAACTTCCCATCCAACTCTGACCACCTCTTGCTCTGTGGCAGCCCTTCGGGTGTGGCTGCCCACTGAGCCGAGGGGCGTCAGTCACTGCCCGAGGCCCCTTCCCTGTCCTGGGGCTCATGCGCTCAGCAGCCTGCGGTCCCCAGGCAGGACCTTCCAGGGACAGAAGCTCACCGTCCTGGTGGGCGCCCCTGTCTGCAGGATCCCCCCGAGACAGTGGTGAGCACGGTGGGCAAACATCTGCCTTCCTCCTCTGCGCTTCAACTCTGTGCTTGAGTCTGTCATAGAAACTGGTGTCGGGGTGAGCCCGGCTGGACTGGGGGTGAGGCCGGGGATGGGGGGGGGGGCTGGGGGCAAGGCTGAGGTTTGCTTTACCAAGTCACGTGGTGTTGTAGTAAACAAATCACAAACTCACCGAGACCCTCCTTGCGCCTTCAATTATGTGCTGTGGAGACGTGCCTTGGGGGGCGGGGAGGGGGGGCTGTTATGCACAGTCTCCCACCAGCTCTCTTCTGGGCTTTCACCAGGACTCTTGAGGAGGCCCCGGACCCGACCGTCATCCCCTGGAGATGAGCAAGGAGGAGGCTGGGCGGGCCGGCCTTCTCTCAGTAACCCTTGGGATCGCTCCCACCGTCGGTGGTTATGTCCATTCTTTCCGCATCTTCACCACTTGTGTCTTAAAAACTGATGGCTGAATGCCTGAGATATGACTCCGCCTCGAGGAGGATGGCAACGATTTCCATGACGCTAGAGGGCTTTAAAATGTGTTTTGTGTTTATTGCATTTAATTTTTATCCCAACCCTGTGAGATGTGTAAGTAGGATATATGTAGTTTTTATTTTACTGATAAAGAAACTGAGGCTGAGCCAGGTGGTTAGGTGACCTACGCGGCTTTCCTTTTTACTCCAATGAAAGCAGAAGTGCTTCATCAGTTATAAAATGCTGCGACAGCCTTAAGTTGTGAAACTTTCCATCACCACCGCCATTCATTTTTCAGGAGTCAGCTCCTCCGGAGGCTCTCCTGTAAACCTCTACGTGTGGGATAAACGCCCTTCCTTTTCCCTTCTACTTTTCATGTGAGAAAGAACACACACAGACAGACAGACAACTCTCATATACTCGTTATGAGCGTCAGGGAAGGCAGCCCCTTCCCCCAGCTCTCAGACCCCCCAACTCTGGCTGTTGGTTCATCTCCCCAATAGGTCGAGTTTCCCTGACTCGGATTGAGTCCGTGCGGATCGGGAGGAACAAGGGCTCAGAACTCCTCCCTGGAAGCCCCTCCTCCCGCTGGGTAGGAGCAGTTATGGGCGCTCTCTTTGTCTGCCTGGGGGGGAAGGAGGCACCTCTAGGACTGTGGCCTTTGATCCTGCGGCTTCTAAAGCTCAGCGTTCAAACCACGAGTCCAGCCCACCAAGCCGCAGGAGCGGCAGCGCCTGACGCAGGCTGCTCAGGGTGGGGAAGCCGGAGCTCTCACGGGGACCCTGGGGAGTCAGTCTGCTTCCTCCTGCTCCTTTTGCCACCGCCCCCTCCCCTTTATTTCCCTGAGGCAACTGGGTTAAGTGACTTGCCCAGGGTCACACAGCCAGGAGGCTTGTGTGGGATCAGATTTGAACTCGTGTCCTCCTGACTCCACTCCCTGAGATTATTGTAAGCGCCTAAAGACAGGAACCATAAACCTAACAAAGATGGGAAGAAACGAGGTGCCCGGCCCCGGAGCCCCTAAAACTCGAGGTCCAGGACCCCAGGAGGTGAGCGGTTACTCCTGGCGGATCTCTCGGCAGCGGCCTCTCCAGCAAAGTTAGGCCCTCAAATGACTCACTTCGGATAGGGCTGAATGTTTTCTCTCTCCTATGGAAGCTGCTCGCCCTTAAAACTTATCCCGGGACCCCAACGGCGGACAAAGAGCCGCTTCATCCGCCCCTTTGGTTTATTCCCAAGAAAAGGCTCAAGTTGTTGCAGAGTCTGGCCTGCTTGGGAAGAGAGAGGGCCGAGTCCCTGCCTCCCGCTCCCGTCTTCCCTTCTCTTTTCACCCTCCCCTTTTCTTTCCCTTTCACATCCTTGTGGCCCAAATGAGTTATTCCTCACAAGTCTGAGCAATAATCTATTTAAGAGCAGAACCAAAGGATCTGGGAACAAGGGCCACGCAGCCTTTGGAGCCCACAAGGGTCAATGTCGGGCCCTGGGCTAGGGGAGGGGTGGGGTGGGAGGTGGGGCACAATACACTCCCCTGCTCCTGAGGGTCTTAGCTGGGGGACACATCCCCCCTTCCCATCTTTGGGGAGCTCAGAGATCTGCTTCTCTTGGGATTCTTTGGGGACCACTCCTGGTGCTCACCCCGGCTGGGGCAGAAGGGAATTTGCAGGGGATCCACAGCCCCCCCATCCCAGGCAACACGAGGAGCTCCTCTGGGGCGCCTGAGGCGGCAGCAGCCCACCTGGCATTTCAGGCTTCAGGTCTTTTCACATCCACAAGCAGATCCAAACCATGAGCTGCCGGGACCTGCTTCCCTCTCTCCCCCACCCATGATCCCCTTCTGAAAACTTTTTCTTTTCCTTCCAGATCACTTCAAACGAGAAGGACTTGGAGAGCCTGAAGAAGGAGGGGACTGCCCTTATCCGCTTGCTGGAGGCCATGGCCCCACCTGGCAGGTGAGGGCCCTGGGGCGCTCAGGAATTTCCAGGCACTGGGGCTGGCACCCCGGGTGTCCCGCTGTCCCGAGAGCAGCCCTCTCCCCTCCCACCTCTCAGGTTACTCTCTTGGCAGCCTCCCCCCTCCTGAGCAATCTGGCCTTTGTTGTAGCAGCCGCAGCAGGCTTTGATCTTCCCGGGGGGGATACCGAGGGGCCCCGGGAGGGGGAGAAGTCTAACCAGATCTGGCAGGAAGGCCCCTGTTATCTGGGCCCCGGATGCTCCAGGCCCAGCGCGTGGGCTGCCATGACACTGAAATGGTCTTTCAGAGGCCGGGACTCAAAGTCCTTGTTCCTTTGGCATCTCCAGCACCTTTTACTTCTGGGGGTACAGGTGAGGGAGTGGGGTTCCATGGGCTCTACCGTCCTCTTCCAGACCCCCCTCCCCCCTCCAGGGCCCTGAACAACCGAGGCACGCCGGAGAGTCCTGTTCACTGTGGCCTTGTTCCTCATGAACCCAGGTCCGTGGTGGAGCATCCAGTACCTTAGCTGGGCTCTGAAACCACAGAAAGCTCACGCGGCTCCCGGCCCGAACCCTTCGGCGGCGTCTGAGCCAGTCCTTTTCTTGCCACAAAATATTGGGTCTGGGACTGGGCGGTGGGGGGAGAAGGGGTCAGATGAGCAAACCCTGCCCGTGAATCCAGTACCTGGGCTCTGACCTCCCAGCCCCCGGCCCCAGTCCCCTTTAACATCCTCCTCCCAGACCTTTACAACTGCCCCGAGCTGGGTCCCCGAAGTTCTGTTGGGACTGAGACAGTTCCGAAGGAGCATCTTGGCTCAGAAGTCTCCAGAGCTGCAGAGGTGCCTGGAATGCCAGGGCAGACCATTACTGGGGGCCCTGGGCCCCTGGACTCGGCGCCCGAGAGTCCAGCATTGCTAGACTCTGGGAGCCATGAGGAGTCTGGGCCGGTCCAAACCTTGGGGATGCTTTTTCCGGCACCGAACAATGGCCACTGAAGGCACAGAGTCTGCCTCCTCCTCGACACCTGTCTCATACAGGCGCTGGGGGCGGAGGCCAGCCCAGGGAGGAGGGAGAGCGAGTCTGAAGGAGGACTTGTCCCAGAGGGGAGGAGTGTGTGAGGCTGTGGCCGGGGCGGGTGGAAGGGTTGATGAGGATGCGTTTGCAGCCTTCAGGGAGCACTGGGAATGGAGGCCAGAGGGGCCAAGGGCGGGTTTTGCCCTTTTTGTTGTCCCTGTGCTCACCCCGACTTTGTAAGTTGCTAAGAAAAGTGGGAATAAATGTGGATGACAAAGTGTGTGCTAAGACCGGGAAAGAAATCCCCCCCACCCCAGCTTGTCTCCCTTTTCCGGTTGTTCCTTCCCCCTTTCCTTCTCTGTCCCTCCCTCCTCCCCTCCTGTTTCTCTTTTCCCGTCTGTCCCTACCCCTTTTGTCTCCCTCTCACACACGGTGCAGTTCATCCTGCCCTTTGTGCCCCATGAGCCACCTTGTGCCCAGGTTCTGTAAGCTGGCAACGCCAGTACATGGATGTTTCCTTCTGTATCCCAGGACTAGAGCGCAGACGAGATTTCGTCCCCCTTCGTAGAAGGACCAGCCGTCACCAGGCCTCGGTACAGGGCGCTCCCGGAATGCATCCTTGTTGGCCCCTCTCCCAGGGGCCTTCCCCCATCCCTCCGGTGGCTTGTGCTTTTTGAGTAGTGGGAACTGGTCAGGGCCGTTTCTTCACCAGTAGAATGAGGCTCTGGGGGCCAGGATTAGTTGATCTGTCCTGTGTTCCAGGGTCTACCAGTGCGGGGGGGGGGGGGGGGGGGGGCACTCCCTGAATGCTTGTGGAATTAGAATGAAGTGACATGCCCTCAGCTCTCCCGGCTCCCGAGGAGCACCCGCTTGCCATCTATCCCTTACTTGCCACCCTGGAAATGACATTTTCTTGTTAATCATATGTGAAGGAAGTTTATTTAAAACCCTGGATTCTCTTATAAATGCACTTTTTCTTAAATAAATAGGACAATATTACAGAAGTATTTTTATTGTGGCAGGACCACTGCAGACAGATGTGAGGAAAGCGTACTGAGGGCAAACACTCCATGCCAGGCACCAGGACAGTATGTGGGTGTTAGTTTGCTTACAAGTGAAACGAGGGGACGGGACTGGAGAGGGAGCTTCCTCTTCACAGCCTCAAAGGCCGAGTGATGGGTTAGCGTTTGGAGAAGGGATGAAAGCTGTTCAGACTGGGGGGCAGAGGTGTGTGTGTGTGTGTAGTGTCGGCTCCCCTCCCTCCCCCACTGATGGCACCCACATGATGGTGTGAGGGTCTCGGAGCCCTTTCCATAAGTCTCTCTGTTTGGTTTGGGTGAGCCCCGTCCTCCTAAGGGAGAGTCCTGCTCGCCCAGGAGGATGAGCCAAGGGCAGGGTGAGCCAGAAAGCAGGGGGTTGGGGGGGAACAGAAGGAGAGAGGAGGCTCTCGGGGCTCACTGAGAAGGGGCCAGTTTTGTGGAAGTGCGGGCTAAAATGGAATGAGTGACTGCACTTAAAATCAAAAAGGAGAGTTAGTAGCTTTTCCAGATTAAGGGAAGAGGCAGATGAAGACAAAGCTGGAGGTCCTTGAATGCTGGCTAAGGGGGGGATTTTACCAAGAGCCTTGCTTGTCTCCCCTCAATAATTATCTGTGGGGTTTTTGAGTATGGTCATGATTGAGTGAAAGCAGTAGGTGGATAAGAGAACAGAGGGAAGCCTGGAGTAATGAGGTCCCAGAATACCAGGGAGTCCCCCGTAATGTTCCTATCGCCCCTCATGTCTTTGCGAGGGTTCTAGATGGAGACCCCCGCCCTGTAGCTGCGTAGGCAGCACCCACTCCCCAAACACTGTCCCCAGGGGGATCCCGGGCCTTCCTGCTCCAGTCTCCCTAACCAAATATGTCTCCCCTAACGGGACTATGAGCCATGTTCAAATGCATTCCTGCCGTCTCTCAGGAACTTTGATAAGTGGAACAAGAATGCCAGCTGCCTTTTCTTCTGCCGTCCCGAGGAGCCGGACCCCCGTGCTGTGGGGCCCGTCTGGTGCGCCGAGCTAGCAGCACTATTTCTGACCAGCCGGGGTGCCCCGGACTAATTTTACACTTCCAGAGTTACTGCCATTTGATCTTCCTCCTTTCTTTGATAACAGTTGTCAAGGCACGGGTTTGAATCTGTTTCAAACAATGTGCTCAAATAACGAAGTTTCCATTTTAAGCTGCTAATCTCAAATTGACACCTCCAAGGAGAGCCAGAGGCCCCAGACCGAGGGGCTCGGCCTCCGGCGAAGGGGGCACCTTGTGGGGAGAGGGGAGGTGCCTTTGGTTTGGATTTCACAAAAGCTGAGCTAGGGCGGGAGACCCTCCGGCAGAGGCTCCAGTAGGAACTTAGGCATCAGGCAACCTCAGAACGCTCGGCAGACAGGAGTGCAGCAAGGAGCCAATAATGGCTTCTCACACCCCGGCTCCTCTTGGCTCAGACATCCCTCTCAGAGCAGATTCTGGAGCTGGGCTTTACCATGGGAAGCCCTTGGGCTGGCCAGGGAGCCCCCCCCCACAAGACTGAACCAGGGTGGGACAGCCGATGGGGAACGGGCCTAACCAGTCTTTTTGGTTTTTCCTCCGCAGCCCCTATAACAACAGCGTTGTTTCCTTGGCTAAAGAAATCCTCGAAATAGTCAGACGCCAAAAATGAAGGCGACCAGGAAGGTTGTCCAGCAGCGCCAGCCCCTGGGTCTGGAGGACAGGACCTGGCCCTCTGATCGCCAGCTGCATTTCCCGGAATCTGGTTCCAGCGGTCAGTTCCAGCACTGGTGGCCCACGGCCATCTCTTTGCCTCTGGGCCATCACAGATGGATCCAGAAATTATTCTGCTCGTTTTTAAGGGAACGTGCCATCAAATACAGTCACCCTCTGAGGACCACTTGGCATTGTTTGCCCCATGAAACATGAGCAAATAAAAAGTCGGGTTGGCAATAGCCTCCCCCTCCCCCCTGGTATAGAGTCTGAGATCTTCCTTCTCTGGGGACAGGGGCCAAGGCAGGGTCGGGCCTCTGGAGCCTTTCTCCTCCTACTTGTTCTTTCTGGGAGAGACAGATTCGAGGAATCCTGGAGAATGCCGAGTTAGATGCGGCTAAATGCCTGGGCGGGGGTGGGTGGAAAGAGGGGGCACCTGGCCCAAAGGGAGTCCCAACTGCCAGAGCCAGGTCTGCCAGCTTCTGGCCCGGCAGCTTCAAGTACGTGCGCATGCGCGCACACACACATATACCCCATACACAAGACTTGGGGGGGGGGGGGTTAAGTGGGGTGAAAAGGATCATGCACCTCCTTCACCCATGATCTTAACCCAAGAGGACACTGAAATTATCTAAACACCTAGAAAACAAATGGTCCTACCATCAAAGCATCTTTCAGTACAAGAAAACTATGGGAAAGTTTGTGAACCAGAAACATTTCCAGCATGAAATCAATCAGCTGATGGCTTTCTCAAGCTAGCCTCCCATGCCCTTCATTCTACAATGAGGCCCGTAAGCAGGCCTTTTCTGGAGGAAGCCAGATAGTAGGACGTCATAAATTTGAAGTTTATATATGACTTATAACAACAAGCTGTCTCTTGTTAATGTTTTAATAGTCTATTACTGTCACCTTGGGCAAGTCACTTCCTTAAGTTAATTTGTTGTGCAGGTCATATGTAAAAGACTTCCTCAAGCCTTAAAGCATTCCATAAAATGTGAGTTATTCAAGCTATTTCCATCACTATGACCCTCTATTTTACAAGAGTAAAATCCCCATGATTAGCATTTCATCCTCTTGATTTCTTGAATAAATAAGTGCTGTTTGGCATAGCTGGTAAATTATGTAATTAGTGGTTTTATTTAAAAAAAAAATGATTTTTTAAACATACATAACTTAGACTAATCTTCTTGCAAAAAAATCAAAGCTAGCTTTTGAGTTCTGCTGCCCATCCATGGCTCTCAAACAGAGTAGGTGGTACTCCAATAGGCGAGTTCCAACTATGACAGCTGTGTCAACAGAATGAAGTCATGTGATTAAAAAACAAAAAAAAAAAACACCCTAGCTTTTTGGTTCTCTGACCATCTCGTTCTTGTAGCGCTGTGCGTGTTTGCCCAAGCAATCTAAACACAGGGAAGTTCATGCCATTTGGGTGGGCTTAGACAAATTATTGGGCTATGTTGGCAGACTGGCTTCGCTATCTGGCACAATACCAGATATTGGTAAAATATAAGATAAGAGACTAAAATAGTAGCGTTACACCCTAATCAATGATAGCACCAACTTAACTACCTATTCTTCTTTTGGAGGGAGAAAAGACGCAACAGAGGCTTGCACAGCCAACCCTTTTGCCTTCACTCGATAACAATGCATGTGTGCCAAAGGGCAAACATCACTTACCACAGCATTCAACAGGCTAAAAACTGAGGTATGAGAGCTACTTATTGAGGCAAAAAAAGGTTTTCCTCTAAAGAAACAAGGTAACACAGCAGAATGAATTAAAAGTTTTCTTTAATTCTGAACCATTAATATAACTGCATTTTGTCTTGGAAGCATCTGTATCACAGCAGGTTACAACAACTTTGGGATAAAAGGCAACTGGTAAACTGTCCAATACAAGGTTTCAAATAACAGTTCTTACTGGCCCCTACCCAGACATATCCCAGATAAAATTTTTGATCAAAAACATGAAATAGATCCACCTGCTTATTTTAAGCATATTAAAAAGGAAACTAATCGGACCATTTCTATTTGTCTATTTTATACAAAAAGGCTACACAATGTTACACTTTATTCAGAATACAATTAGAGTGATTATGAATTAGTTAGTGTTCTACACCATTACTCGATCCTTAAAAATCAGAAATTGCTGTAGCAGTATCACTATAACTTAACACTACGAGACTTAAAAAACTAACAGTTACTGCCCCCAAAAAAAAGAAAAAAGGAAAAGCTACTGTCAAAGCAAGCAAAGTCAGTACCATTACAGAGATTAAAAAAAATAATTTTAACAAGCAAGGCTAGGGTTTGATAAATTCCATCTCGTGATCCATTCTTGTGCATCTTCATTTCTTGAGTCACTCCCAAAATCCATTGGTATTGTTACTCCTCGACCAAAAAGGACCAAAACAAAAAGCTTACTTCAAGTGTTCCCATAGGAAACTCAGCGTGGTTAGTGTGTCAGGCACTTTCTGAGATGCCAGCCCACCCCTCGAGCCCTCTCAGCAACTCTACAGGCCAAGCACAATGCAAGCTCACTCAGACAAGACAGCTGTGTAGAAAGAGAGAGGCTGCTATTAATGTTTAAAACAGCAAATGTCACCCATGAGAGTCCATTGCAAAATGCTGTGGTACAAGACACTGAAGGACCATGTAATGACCAGAAAATCGAGAACACTCAAAGACATGCCCTTCAAGGTACTTTGCTACTGCAGCAGTCACAAATACACTGAAATCACTCCCTCCCTACCAAGTGAATCCACACAGAGGGGTCTGTAGGGGGACAGTATTTCACCCAAATGTATAACTTCTTACCTAAAGGATGATTTACAGGTCAGTATCGAACCAAGCCAACTGATTACTGTCACCTGGAGGCAACCCATCCATAAGGTCCTGGGCATGTCCCAGATCTGGAAGCCCATCAACTGGGTAATCAGCACCTGGGTGGTGGCCACCCATTTCATGTTCCATCATAGGGTCCATACCCAAGGCATCCTGACCATAGCCACCAGAGTGGAAAGAACGATAGCTAGGATCTAAGAAAGCAACAAAGGGAAAGGAGGAGAAAAAACAACATTCATGCTCAGATTAATGACATCCAAAGGCAGGAGATTATCAGTCTGGGAGCAGTATTTATGAGCTTTCTAGTAATTTGTAGCTCAGCTAAGTTAGCACTGTAGTGACTGGTTTTTAGCAGTTTCAATGTTCTGAATGGGACAGTCTTGTAATGTGGCTGTATCCCAAGTGCCCAGACATGTTCTGAGCAGCAACTTGATTTCCAAAATAGGTGGTGGGGAAGGAGAGGAAAGGGACAGAGAACCCATTATGGCACAAGTTACTGGAAAGAATTTTCACTTTTTTACTAGGGGGGATCCCTACAGGCTACTGAAAACTTGGTCTGCTCTTCAGAATTTCCAGACAAATCTTTGTGGCTGCATATTGATCTCTCTTCCCTCCGAGAGGGGGAATTTTCACATTTCATTCTATCCCCCAAAACAACACACAGAAACACTATGAAAATCTTATCTTTAAATCCTTTTATTCCTCTTTAAAATACAGAATACATTTAACCTGACAAACTCTTGACTGAATTAACTTGATATTAAAACTTTTAGAAAAAAATAATGAAAAGATTGGTAATTTAATCTCTTAAAATGTTAACTTGATTCCTTCTCCACTAACAACCAATAGTTGAAGTAGTTTTTAAAAACAATGAAATCAAGGTCAATTACTACCAAGAGTATATCGAATCATCTAAACACCTGAGCACTGTAGGCATATTTTTGTCCATTTCTCCCTTCCCAATGTGCTTAAAGGGGCACCAGTGCTGTAAGGCTTTGACTTGTTTATGGTCATTGTACTTAGTAAGAGTGGACAGAATAGTAATATCCTGCTGCCAAAACACTAAGCAAAACAGCATGTAATCAATATATTTAATCTGCTATTCTCTCACTCAAATTAAGTGGCTAGCTCAGACACACTGAGGGATGGGGGTGGGGGGAGTTTAAGTTATTTGAAACAGTTCTTTTGGATTAAGGATTGGGAATTTAGCTTGATTTGAAATTTGTCAAGTAACATAAGACACACATACCATCTGGACGATAACCAAGGGGTTCTCCTTGGGCACCGATATCAAGTCCAAGATCAGCAGTCTAAAGGAAAAGGCAACAACAAAAAAGACAAAAAACAAAAACACCATCTCTTACTACATGCCTAATAGAAAAAGTTTCAACTAGAAAAAGTCACTGCCCTAGTGAATTTCAAGGCTCAAGTAGCACTGTAACACTCCCATCTCTATGTAATGGTTCTAAAGAGGCTGACTTAAAAATCTGGGTGTTAGCACTTTTCAAAACAGGTTTCTGAACCATAGAAGTCTTTCAAACCAGTTTTTTTTAAGGACTACAGCAAAACAAATAGGAGATGAACGAATAAATAAAAACATAAATAAGGTTGGGATTTGGCATTCAAAGCCCTTCTCCCCGCAGCATGCCCCAGTGGTCTGTGCTCTCCCCACACTACTCTGGACGGACTTGACCACGTGCCTGCAGAAGCAGGGACCGTCTGGGGTCTGAGGACGCCAGGGCTACACTACCTCATTCCAAGTCATTGGTTCGGTCCTGAAGAGGGAGCTGGTCAGCTCGACAGAAAGACGCTTCTTGTAGTCCTGGGGCTTGTCCTCGGACATCCGGAACAGCACGGCAGCGGCATACGTAGCTGGGGAGAGGAGCAGAGCTTCCCTCAGGCCCCGGGCCGGCTCCCAGAGAAGCTCTGGGCCCACTCACCTGCGCCCACACTCACCCACGCCCTCGTTCCTTGAGTGCAGTAACTCCGTCAGGGGAGCGGTGGCTCCCTCGGCCTCGATGGCCTCAGCGGCCTCCTTGTCTTGGGCCAGCTCACAGAGCACCCCGGCAGCCACTCTCTGGATGTTCTCAATAGGGGAATACAGCAACTGGGGGGAGGGAGAGAAGCATGGCGCTCTGACATCTGCCCCTGACCAGGACACAGCCCCCGTGCGTCCCTCAAAAGGGGACCAGGGCCACGAGACCTACCTGCACAAACAGTGGAATGGTGTTCAGGCCCCTGATGACGATCCGGTTGTGGACATCTCGCGCCAGGATGTGAAGGGCGCCAGTGCAGCCCTCCACGATCTCCTCCATGCGCACTCCCTCCTAGGGAAGAAGGCAGAGCTCATAGGGGGCTGCTCACTAAATGCTCACCAAGAACCTGCCCTCAAAGGAAAGGAGCCAACTCTTAGGCATCTCCTCTTGGAGATCATGTGAAGGATGATAGGCTCTCCTAATTCAGCAGACTAGCTGAGATACTAACCAAAAGCCATTGTATTACAACATATTTTGCACACGTTAAAAAATTATTCACTCCTCTTAGAAGCTGGCTTTGCCAGAGAGCAATGAGCAACATGTACGGACTCTGACAAACCACAGAAAGCAGAGGGGAAAAAAACATGCAAATCTTATGAACAATATAATCCCTTCTCAAACTGTTTCAATTGTTCCTAACATTCTACCTCTCCACACACTTTGGGATGCTCCACATTGTAATGGAAAAATTAAATATGTCAATAGCATACATTCATTATAACTAAATTTGACTAGACTGAAAATACTTATTCTGAATTTGTTATCGAGCTTGTGCAATGTGCTGATTGAGTTTATCAATGGATAAGAGGTCCCAAAACTCTGGAATGATTTATGTCATTAGGAATCTGTTTTTGCTTTTTTAACTTTTTAGTAGCATCTATAAAAAAAGTTTCCGTAGCTAAGTCATTGGGAATGTCTTTCCCCCAAACACCCACATACCAAACCCTTCAGAAGAGACCAAAAGGTCAAAAAGGACTATTTAGGACCCTAGAATCCTAGATCTACAACTGAAAGACTTTGGAGTTCATCTAAGCTTAATTCACAAGGAAGATAAATGACATGCCCATGGTCATACTGGCACTAAAGGTGTAAAGAGACAAATGCTGAACCCAGGTATATATACTCTATCGTACAGATGAAATGACAAAGTTGAAGTAAAACATAAAATTCTAGTAAAATGTCATCTAAATTAAGAACTTGCGATCTATTTTCCCTAAAGTCCTTCTTAAAACTGCATGTTTGTTTTCATATAAAACTTAGTCAAGAAGCAGATTTAAATCATTTTAGAAAAAAATTTAAGGATCTTGATGGAATTTGGAAGTTCAATCTTGGCATTAAAGAAATCAGAGACCTGTTTAGAAAGGCTCATTTGAGAAGGATGGAGGGTGAAGACCTCACACTTGACAGCAAAGGACTAGGTATAGAACAGAGCCCTGTGGTTGCCCATCTAGTTCATTTTTTCCACTTGCTTATTATTGACTCAAATCATACCGATTTTTAAAAATGTCCTTCCGTGAACGTTATTTAGGATTTGGAAAATACCTTTCAAATGGCAGATGTTTCTAAAAGACAATAGCCTTTGGAAGCTTAGAGAATGAAAAATGCAGGATAAAATTATATTAACTTATTGTTACTCAACTATTTAAGGATGACCTATGATCTTTGGCCTTCTTATTCTGCTTAACATTCAGGCCACTTTATTACTAATTTGTTTCTTCTTTGGAGAGAAGTAATATATTCTTAAGTAGATTAAAAAAAGAAAGAAAAGCCAATTAAAGAAGATTCTGAGTACAGTAGTTCCTATTAAGATCTAAGACTCAGAGCTAAAAATAGCTTTGTCCAACCCCTTTAATTTAACTTACTTCCCCCTAAGGTCAGAGAGGTTAATAGCAATAAAAGATTTGAACCCAAGCTCTTCAACTTCAAATTCAACATTCTTCCCATTTTCCCCACAAAGCCACCCCATCAGAAACATAGAAAAACTGACATGTGACTGCACAAGGATTTTTTCCCTTTGAAAAAAAGATAAGTAGTATGGAGTTTTATTAGTTTATCTGGGGTTTTATTCTTTGTTTTAATCAAATGTTTAAGCACCTTTTTTTTGGGGGTGGGGGGGTGGGTAGTTAAGTTTAAAGTTTACAAACCACAAACTGTTGCTGTGTTCCACCCATTGAAGTCCGGCGCTGGGTGTCCTGATGTGCTCTCACCAACAATTGAACTAACCGGGGAATTGCACCTTGCTCACGTAAAGGTGCGTGATTCGCTGGGCAAAGGGCAAGATTTCGGATGAGACCAACAGTTGCCTGTGAAAAAGGAGATTAAAGAAATTGATTAACAAATTAACTTTGTATGTTTACCCTTAAGTTTCCTACCACCTCCAAGACCTAGAACTAGTAAAATAAATAAATAAAATCAGCAATTGCTCAATAGGTACACGTTTAAAAACAAAAACAATCTAAACCCCTTTGAGGTCTAACAGTACCAGTCACCCCGACTAGCTTATTTTAGAAACTATGAAGAATCAAGTTCTTACACCTGTAAGAGTAGAACATTGCAAAGAGCCCTTTTCTATGGCACTCATTAAAGGGCTTTATTCTTCACAACTAGCCTGTGAGGTAGGTAATAAAAGTCTTATCACCAATTTACTGACAAGGAGACCAAAGCTCAGGGTAAATAAGCAAACTCATCCTTGGCCACATCACTAGGAAGTAGAGCAGCCAGCCAACACGTCTCCTACTAGACAAGCTTTTCACAGTCCACACAACATTGTTACCTGGTTCTCATAGCCCTAAAATGAGGTAGGCAGACGAGGCTAAATCATAAATGGCAAAAAAGGCTCAGGGTTGGACAGTATAGCCAAGACTGGAAACGAGAGTTTGGGATAGCCTAGTATACCATTATATGCCATTCTATTGCTTACAATTCAACTAATCAACACAATAAGCATTCTCTCTGTGCAGAAGCATCAGCTGATATGTTCCAGTCATTTACCTTTATCAGCGGCCAATGTGATGGCGGATGTAAGAGCTTAACCACCACTGGGAGTCCATAATGGAGGCGGACGGCGTTCTGCGCCATCTCAGCCTCCTGGTGTCTGCTAGTCAAATGACGAAGTGCACAGATGGCAGGTTCAGTGATATCCTCCCTATCACCAGCACGAAGAACAGTGCGAACGAGGGCTTCAATTCCACCAACTTGGCACACCATCATCTTGTTCTTATAGTTATTGCAAGTGAGGTTAGAAAGGATGCCAGCAGCACAGGTGACAACATTTATATCATCTGAGCCTAAAAGCTGAACCAGAGTCCCTAGAAGACCTTCCATTCCTTCCTATGGAAATATAAAAAAATAAAAAAAATAAAAAATCAAGACACTTAGTCTATCAATCAAGAAGCTACAACTCTATCACTCTCTAACAAAGAAATTACCTGTTTAGTTGCAGCATCTGAAAGATTCCTAAGAGTCCAGAGACAATTCTGTACGAGACGCTGACTTGGATCTGTAAGGTGAAGTCCTAACGCTTGCATCCCACCTTGAAAATAAAAATAAATTTGCTGATCTTCAAGAATTTACTATTTTCCCTGCTGAATGTTAGTAGGGGACTTGAGTGACTAAATTAGCAGTCTTCCTTTGAGCAAATTATACCCTTTCCCAAAGTCCCCTAACTCTACACCCTCTCAAGAGAGATGGCTTATCTCTTCCCATCTCCTTTTGGGAAAAAAAAAATCATCTCTTCATTTAACATCTATTGTCTTGTCTCCACGCTAAAATACTTTCCTCTAGTGAGTGGGCTCACTGTCTGGCTTCTTGTATATTTCTGAAAATATTCAAAAGTTTTCAGTATCTTATTTGTGAGCAAGAATAAAGAAGATCAAGAAAAACAAAGCATGAATTTTTACAAACAGGAATATTTTGCATAGTGCCAGAGGACCGGATCCAATACAACAATAACTTTAGAACGCTCTGAAAGAATGCTGTCAGATTCAACCTTTCTGGATAATAATTTGTAATTATGCAAATAAAGTCATTCAACTAGATGTTCTTGGACTTGCAAACTAAGGAACATCCAAATATACTGTGATATTACGATTTAGATAACAGTAGCATTATGTGAGAGAAAAGATGAGTATGGGAAGACTTGTATAAAGAAAGGAAGAATCTCAAGAATAAAATCAGCAATGATTATAATTATGTAAATGATAATCCTAAAAAGCAACCAAATTGTTAAATCATAATGAATAATATCCATCCTGGAAAACAAATAAGGAAAACAGTCCCCTCTCAGGTAGAGGTGGTTGGGGATGTCAGGGTACATACTGTCAGATGTGGGTACTGATAAACAACTGTGTCAACTGATTTGGCTTAAATGGTTTGCTTTGTTATAAGCAAGAATTTAAAGAGTAAGAGTTTAAGGGAAAACATAAAAAACAAAACAATAACAGTTGTCTAAAACAACAGTGCAGAAATCCTGCCCAGATTGTGTTGGCTACAACATACTTACCAGCTTCCACGATAGCCGGTTTGTTACTAGAGCAGACTGACAACACTTTCAGTACTCTACTTGTGGTCCATAGGAGTTTTTCATAAGTATAAGTCCTCATTATATTTACCAGAGCCTGGGGCCCACCACTAGCCAAAATGATCAGCTAAAAAAACAAATACGGAGTTTTAATTGAAGAAGACTACTATGTATATGAAAATTTAAGTTCAGCTGTGATCCTATAGAAAGCTGAAAACTATCTTGCAACTTATCTAAATAAGGGTCCTGTCTTTTTTTTCCATGGTCTTCTCTAACTGCTACTAAATCAATTACTTCTGACATTTTATTTTCTCCACATCATATAACACTAAGCTACTTTAATTTAGATCCAGAATATACCATAACATGAACTTTTTAACTCTTTACTTTTATTAGGAATCATTGTTACATTTTCTTACACACACATACACACACATGTGCGCATGCGCGACATCCTAAGGCATCACCCTTCTTGGTCATACTCACTACTCAAAATTAAAAGAGGTATTATCAACCAAAAATATGCCTAGACCTAGAGATGAAAAAAATTTGTTAGATATGGTTGATTTTTCTGTGATGTAAGGGAGTAGAAGTGATGGTGATCAATAGTATTTTGGGGCATATTAAGACAAATACAATAAACACAAAAGCAAGTATGTAGGTACTGATATGCTCTTCCAAGACTTTGAATCTTCCGTCACATCAACAAATTCTATCAGGTATAATTTGTTCGGTTCCTATCTAGTCTAGGGATTTTATCCTCTTATCCTCACAGCCTACATGTCCCCATATGAAGCATTAAGGAAGTCAAACTTACTTTGCTTTCCTGATTGCCATAAGCCAAAATCTGAAGACAGTCTGTTGTGATAGCCAAGAACTTAACGTTTGTTTTATTGAGCAAAGCAACCATTTTCTGCAGTCCACCAGCAAGACGCACTGCCATTTTGGCTCCTTCTTGATGTAATAAAAGATTGTGGAGAGTTGTGATAGCATAAAACAACACAGAGTCCACTGGGGAGCTGAGAAGAAAACAAAATCTATCAGTATTCTTAGATCAACCACTCTCTAGTTCTTTCCCTCTCCATTCACAAGCATTTGCTCCCAGGTTGCCTTACCCAAGCATTTTCACAAGGGCAGGAATGCCCCCAGACTTAAAGATAGCCAATAAGCCTTCACGGTGATGGGAAAGATTGTGCAGTGTTCCAGCAGTACAACGTGCTGTTTCTACATCATTTGTATTTTGCATGGTGCGCACAATAGCAGACACCATCTGAGGAGAGCGCATTATGGCGTGTCTGGAGGCTTCTTTCTTAGATAGTTGGTGAACCATAACTGCAGCCTTATTAACTACCACCTATAATAGAACATAAAAGAATACTGTTTTGTTCCTAAAATACTTTGACAGGCAGCAAACTTAGAACAAATCACCTGATTCTTGAGCATAGTGATTAATCTCAGAATTACATTGTTCTGTGTTTTCTTTTCACAACAGCCTAGAAGGGAAACATCCGCCCTTACCTGATCCTCATCATTCAGCAGTTTAGTCAATTCAGGAATTGCACGAGTGGCCAGCTCGGCATCATCCTGGTAATTGATCAAATTCACCACAGCATGCTTTAGCATCTGGGAAGGTTCAGCCAGACGCTGAACGTTAGTTGGGTGAGCTGCATCAAACTGAGTGGATGGGATCTGCATGCCCTCATCCAAGGTTTCAGGGAACATGGCAGCTCGAACTCTCTGTGCTCTGGTCATGGCGTACTGTCCATCAATATCTGGAAAAGTTAAGTCAAAACTCACTATTCACAGCTGAAAATTCAACCTGATCAAGTAAGACAAAGTTCAAGTCCCAACAAAAAAGAATCCTCTTTTCCTTCACTCCAAAATTTAAAATCACTGAAATTGTTACACTTTCCACCTTTAATTAACTGAACAAGCCCCACTCCATTCACAAAACACCTTAGCTTTACTTACCAGCTACCTGTTCCTGTGTGAAAGACTGAGAAAATCCCTGTTCCCATTCATATAAGACTTGGGTGGTATCCACATCTTCCTCCTCAGGATTTCCTTTGCCACTCAGGGAGGGAGCTGTTGTTGTGGCACCAGAATGGATTCCAGAATCAAGGTAAGATTGTTGCTGCCAGTGGCTAACAGCTGCTTTTCTATCTGGCTCCATCGCCATGTCTAATTCCATCAAGTCAGCTGGAAAAAATGAAATAGTAAAAAAAATTACAACTACTTAAATGTTTTATTACAAATACAGAAATTATTTGTGATATGGCTCATTGAAATTTTTTTTCCCCAGAAATAAAGTCTGATCTGAAAGATAGCCAAGGAAAATAGAGTAATAGCCAGGATCAGCTCAGTGATGACGTGTTAAGTCCTTGGGGGACCACCTAACAGTTACTCACTGAATCAATGGAAGAATGGCACTGCATCCAGGCTCCAGAAGCAGTCATCCAGACTGTATTCCTGCTGGTGGCTTGTTTGTTTGCTATTTCACCAAGCCATTAGTACTGGTCAGCAGAAAATGGAGCAAAAGGCAGCCTGACAAGTAAGCAGGGAGAGAGGAAAGCAAGGGGATCTGAGCCAGACTGGGTTAGTGGCAACAAAGCAGAGCCCCAAATAGAGTGACTGAAGAAATTTATGATACAAACCTTGAGTGGCCATTGTCCTTGTGGTCTTTTCAGAATTGTGGTCTATTTTACGTCACAGACCCTAAAAAGTTAATTAAGTGCCATTAGAAATGTTTTTCAAAAGCAATTATGGTATAAAATTTAAACTGAAATTTTTTAAAGTAATAAATCAGTAATTATTTGTAAGTAATTATAAGTAATAACAACCCCTTTAGTCCCTTCACAAAAAGTGCTCATGAAATTAACCTAAACTATTCCTTTGTTTGATCAGATTTTCATTCAAACAAGCACTTCTCAACTCCCTAGGATACCTAGGAATCCCTTTCTAGGTACTAAGAGAACAGTGACAAAAAAAAAAAAAAAAAAAAAAAAAATACTGCCCTTAAGGAACTTCATGATCTATGGGGAAGGAGGAGGAGTGCCAAAGAAAGGTAAAGATAAAGGTAAAGATTCTCACCAGGAGTTGACATTTTTCCATTAGCCAATTTCCTTTCCTAATTCACTATAACATAAATCGATCTTTAACTAACTGGGATCTAGTGTGGCACACTGGAAAGAGCACTGCATTCAAGGATCACAGAGTTGAGATCAGTGCCCAATTTGGCTTCTTGCATGCCTCTAAACAACCATGGAGGTGGGGGTGGGGTGAAGGTCATTAAATTCCCTTCCTGCTCTAGACCCTCTGATCCTCCAAAATATTTAACCAAAGCAGATACTGATACCCACAAATCTAGTTCAGCAAATAACAATTACAACAGATGAGAAATACACATATACCCCACCATGTTAAAATATGTACTGAAAGTTGATGTTATGAAACCATTAAACTATGCTTATTTCATCATAAATCACAAGACAGGAACCATGCATAAAACTACTTCTACCCACAGTGGACAATGTTAATAGTGATTTATCAAATTAAGAAATGGGAACTCAAAATGGTTATCTAGTGTTTACATTGTTACTAGCTTGGTTACTAGCTTGGTTCCTTTTTTCCAGATTATATCAAACTTTTTGCTGTCTTGTTTTCTGTGCAACATGAAGTTGTACAATTTGCTTAATGAAGTTTTCCATTCCCTTTTCTAGGTGAAAATATATACTATAGAAACCAACTTTTAAAATACTTAAATCAATTTTAATTTGGCTTTAAAAAATCCTCCTGTTTGTTAAGAAACTCAAGCAGAATCAACAAGTTAAAATTATTGCAAAATCAGAGAAAGGTTAAATTGTGAAAATACGTGAACACAGCTGGAAAAGTTAAAGCCCTTTTGACTACTTAGTTTTCACACTTAAGTTAATTACTTTTAAACCATTTCCCCCCCTTCATTCACAACTTTGGCCCCAAAACTTCCTATATAAATTTACTCAATGGCAAATTATAATCAAGCATGGATAATATAATTCAAAAATAAGTCTTATAAAGAACTACCCTCAAAGCCAGATTCACTGCTTAGTCATGGAAATTTTATAGTACCATCTTTATATTGTTGAAAAAAGATAAAAACATTAGGCATAATATTAAATAGGTATAAAACATTTAATAATGTTCCAACAGTAACTTTGAAAAAATGTATTGCTATTATGTAAACATGAAATATACTTCCATACACCAAGCATTCTAAACTTCCCCACCCCTTAGAAGCAATTAAACAAAAATGCCCACGAGGGTGGTTTCAACAAATGTCACTCTTCCATTTCTAAGTTCAATGACTGTTAGTTACCATTTATTCTATCCAATAAAGGGGAATCTCTAAATTGCTCTCCTATTTTAAATTTTAAAACAAGTTAACATAAATATCATCAATGAAAAAAAAAAAATCACACTCAAACTTAGCATTTGTTTTTTTAATTTATGCATCACTTTCCCCTCACTCATCATGTTGAAGAGACCTACTGGAGCATTTACATCCCTTATCCCTACACCCAGGTATGTATTTTTACCACCAACAATTGGTACAGTGGCTGATATGTTGTAAGTGGCTTAATAAACGCTTGTTGATTGACATTTGTAAAGCATTTGCAATTAGTCTTACACGAATCACATCAGGTAGGCCCCTACAAGTATTATCTCTTTTGCAGATGAGGAAAACAGATTTGGAGAAATAACCCATCACTCCCTTACTCAGTTAGATATTAGAGTGAAAACTGAATTCAAGTGTTCCTTGAATTCTGCCCATTAATACAAATTCTCTCTGGATATTATTGTCTATATTTCTAATTTTGATTTCAAATTTGGCTTTTAGTCAACTATCTTTGTGTACAGACAAGTTTGCCATGCTAAGATGCCATAGAAAATCTGAGAAATTTCCAATTGGTTAACTTTCTCTTAGCTATACCCAATCCTGCATAGGTTTTCTTTATTCTCCCCATTTTCTATCACTTAGTAACTTTATTCCAAATCATTGGGGAACATTTTCTTTTTTTCTCTTGGACTGCCATGGATTACTTAACCCAAGATCTGGATTCAATTCTGCACAAAAATGTCGATAAGAGGATCAGGGCATCATGCTGAAAATAGAATGCACCTGACAGTATTTCCCATGAAAATATTATTTAAGTGCAAAGGAGTTCTTAGTCATATTGTCAGTATAAATCATCTTTAGCAGCTAAATCTAGATTATTTCAAAACCACACCATTTTATTTCTATATTATACACTAACAATTCAACTATCTCCATATTTCTGCTTAGAAAAATCAACAAGTCAGTACTGAGTTAAGCAGTGGTTAAATAAGAGGGACATGAGATGACAATGAGTATGTAATTGCATATATTGTCAGTTATGTGCTGTTTAGTTTTTCTGACCTGTTTTTTTTGTTTCTTTTTTGGTTATAAGGGATGGCTTATTGACTAGCAGAAAGAACAAATGTTTCACAGATAATGAATCAAAAGATAAAAACAAAATATATTAATATGAATTAAAATTAACTGCAAGGCTCAGATTAAGAATCAAAAGATGACAATTTGGTAATCATTAATAAGTTATAGAAAAGACTATAAAATGCATCCATACACCTTCATATAAAACTCCATTCTAGAAATATTACATGCTACTGTTTCATCATCATTACATTTGCAACAGAGCAATAATACTTCAAACAAAGTGGTGTTCTCATTGTTTTAGGGATGTTAGTTTTTCCAAATATCTTTTGGAAGGGCTTATTAAGACTAGTAACAAAATAAAAAGCCAACCATTTCAGCAAATTCAAAAAAGCAATAACAGTCATCACTGGAAACTATTAGATCAAGAATAGAAATAAGTAAAATATAAGTAATAAAAATATTACAATAAATGAGGGATCTGGGCAAGATTCACCTCTATGCTCACAGACCTAATTTTACAGAATTAGACATTATGAACCAAAAAGATGAAGTAATTTGTTCATTGTCTTGTATTTACTTAGCAGCAACAATAGCAGACTAATGTAATGAAATGCTTATTAACTACATATATGGGATATAGAATATATATACATTTATCAATTTCCTGATATGAATCAAACCAATCAGCAAGTATTTAAGTGTTCATATGCCAGGCACTGTATATAGAGATGAAAATTAAAGTCTCTGCCCTCAGGAAACTTATATTCTTTAAGAACAGGTGTTTAACCTAAGTTATTTGACAATTGTATTTCATTAATTAGTTTCCTTTGTCATCCTATATCTCTTATGTATTTTAAAATGTTATAAGGAATCTTTAAAACATTTCCAAAAGGATTCAAAACACACTCAATACAGGAGAACCTCTACTATAGAATACAAAAATACATTTATATACATACTAAGTAAGAAGGTAATGGAGGGTTGGGAAGAAAGATGTTGTGAGTTAAGGGATAACTAGCTGCTAGGGAAATGAGGGAAGGTCTTATCTAAGTACCAGCCTTTGAGCTGAGGTTTGAAGAAAAATATGGATTTCAAGCAGCATATGTGCAAAGAAAGTACCTTCTAGGAAATTCATCAAAGACACTAAAATTTGCTGTTCGTGAGGAACAGCAAGAAGGCCACTTTGGGGGGACATTAGGAGCCCAGGAACAACACTGGAAAGACAGGTTAGAGCTACATTGTAACGAGTTTTAAATGCCAAAAGAGTTTTGATTCTAGAAAACTACTGAAATTCAGTCAATCATGATGAAACATCATCAGTGAACCCATGCTTTACCAACTGTCCCTTTAGGAGCTGTGTGGAGAATGAGTAGGCAATGGGAAAGACCTGAAGCAGGGAGACCAATTGGAAGGTTACTACAAGTATCCAGACAAGAGATGATGAAAGCTTGTACTAGGATGGTGGTGATGTTGTGGAGAAACAGAAATAGAGACACTCTGGTAAATGATTGGTTATGTGGGGAGAGTGAGGAATTCAGGATGCATACCCAAACTGTGAACTTGATAACTAGAAGGATGGTGGTGTCCTTGACCACCACAAATGAAGAAACTGGAAGAGGGGTTTCGAGGAGGATAAGGTTTTTGTTTTGTTTTATTGGCAGAGATCAGCTTTAGTCTAAACATGATGAGTTGAAGAAGCTTCAGAAATATTCAGTTCAAAACACCAAAAGACAGCTGGTGGTAAAAGATTGCAGTTCAGGTGAGAAACTAGAACTGGATATACAAATATTGGAGTTCTCTGCCAAGATTGTATTTGAACCCAATGAAATTTGATGAGGTCATATAAAGGAGATTATTTTGTACAGAGCTCTTGAATATATTACAAGGCATCAATGACACATGTAGTACAGCAAGTAAAATACACAGAAAACTCATTATTAAACTATAATTATCTTAACCCTAACCCTAAATGCGCGTCTCCCGACTCCAAACCCCTTTAAATACAAATACTGGAACAAAAAGCAGCATTCAGAGGGCTTTCTCTCATTACACATAATTAACAATACGTTATTTGCAACATTATTAATTACAATATAAGGGACAGCTAGATGGTGCAGTAGATGGAGCACCAGCCCTAAAGTTAGGAGGACCCAAGTTCAAATCTGGCCACAGACACTTAACACTTCCTAGCTCTGTGACCCTGAGCAAATCACTTAACCCCAATTGCCTCAGCAAGATAATAATAAAAAATAATTATAACAAATATATTAATAAGAAAGAACTTAAACCTACTATTCTCAAATTCTGTGTTTCACAAATTAAGAGGTTGTAGGGAGGAAAGGAGGGGAAGGAACAGAACAACACAAATGTACATCTCTCATCATTGTTGAAAGATGCCTCTAGTTTCACTAATGACTGATTATATTGTGTAGGACAGAAAATTCCTAACATTAAGTTGTTATTTTCTTATGCTTCCCTATTTACCAGTCAGTGTGTGTGGAGAGACAAGATTAGCTCTTGAGGCAACTTATTAATTATTAAAGCAACTTGATTTTTGTTGAGAATTCTGCAAATCCATTTTTAACATTCCAATCTACCTTTACACGTCTAACTTCTAGAATGAATTTTTACACCAACTCCTCCCAATAGTTCTCTAAAATTGTTACTGATTGTAAGTAGCCCATAGTCAATAAAATACTAAAAGTCAAATCCATAGATAATGTTAATTGGATTAACTGCAATTAATTATACCAGTTTTACCTGCTTCTTGTTTTAATCTTTCATATAAAGAGCAAAGGGAGAGAAAATGTCACTATCATATCTCTCTTCTATTCTAAGTCACAAATCTATCTTAAAAGAAGTAAGTAACATGGCAAAAGAAAAGAATAAACTCAGAACAGTATGGGAAAGATTAGTCCTGCCATTTACTATATTGCCATACTCAAATATAGGATTTAATTTCTCAACATCAATTTTATTACCTATAAATTATATTACTGATCTTATGGGATTGTTGAGAGCTAAGAAATCTATGTGGAAAGTGCTGTCAATTTAAAATGACATTGTTATTGATGTATCATCACCCCAAATTTGGAGTATCCTTAAGATGGGATTCCAACTCTGATTCTCCTGATTCCATGTGCATATATGCCTGACCCTAAGTAATGGTAGTGGTGGTGAGGAGGGGAGACAGTGAAAGAAAAAGATCAAACAAAAGGACCAGATTCAAGATGTCTCTGCTCTCTTGACCCTTATAATTGAAGGCTTCAATGGTGCCCTTCAAGTATTCAGGTTATGAATTCTTAAACCTAGCATTTTTGAACTTGTTTTTCTCATGTTTTGATAATTGTATAATAGCAGCTGACATTTATATAGTGCCTATTACCTGCTAAGCACTTTATAATTATCTCATTTGGTCCTCACAACAACTTTGCAGAAAAGGAAATCGAGGCAAACAGGTTAAGTGACAGGTTAAGCTTAGGGATACACAATCAATGTCTGAGGACACATTTGAACTCAGGGCTTCCTAAATCCAGTACTCTACTTACAATACCCCTAACTGCCTCCAAATTCCAATTTCTTTAATAATCATATATATTTTTTATTTCATGCATCTAAAAATATTATTCTAAAAGCAGGTTCATAGACTTCACCAGAATTTAGAAGGTTTTTAATACATCATATTCCAGTTTGCTGAAATTAGAATGAATTAAAATGTTGCATTCCTTGTATGCAAATTATAAATCATAATTTCACTAAATCAAGTTCAAGACTCCTAGTTTCCACTTGAACATAAAAGTTGGGACAGACCAAAAAAAAAAAAAAAAAAAAGAGATACACAGTGTGAGGTGAAAAAGTTGATGCAAATTCCAGACTTCCAGTTTCCACATTCAAATGTAAAAATTTGTGGCCAATATAAAAAAGGAAAAAAAAAAATATCAAACTGTGTCCCTGAAATGTAAATGACCCTAAATATGAGGTGTTTGAAACCCTTTCCAGGATCTTTCAGTGGTACTTTTAAAGCCATTTTTCAGAAGTCTCATTTTCTGACAAAGATCAAAACTAATGGTGATTGACCATGTTTTAGTTCTGAATGTCCTAACAATCATTTTAATCCTATAAGAAATTTAAATGCTCTACCTTTCTAAAAAGTTCCTTTTAAACGATTTTTAAAATTGGCCAACAGGCAGTTCTGATTAGTGCTACACAATACATTTTTCAACTAGCACGCAGGCATCAGATCTTAGATCTGATTCTGATTATTGCCTAAAAAGGGGGAAAAACTTAGTAATAATAATTACTAATTATTTCATGAGTAATAACACTACATAGAGATAAGAAAGTCTTTAGAATTCAATATAAATTCGGGTATAGGAAAATTCATATAATTATGTAGGTCAATAATATACCCAATAATCCCTTATTCCTTTGTAATATAAAACCCCACAATCAATTCTGTTTTTTTATAGGAGAAGAGTTGGTCAAGCCAGCAATTGAAAGATGTTTTTTAAGGTCTGAAAAAAGAAAAATATTATGATGTTTGGAGAACAGGGAAAGAGAGGATAGCAGAAACAAGGCTGGAAGAATAAAAGCACTAGTCAGAGCTACATAAATAGAGAAGCAAGGATAAGAGTAAGATAAGAATAAATCAAGTAGAACTGGAGCTGCCTAGAGCAATTTGGAGACCTTGTTTGGGCTCAAGTAAATTCCTTGTATTATGGAAGGGTTTAATAACTTGATGACATTACTGTGAAATGATGCACCTATGAGGAAAGCCTGTATATCACATCAATGAAATAATGGTAGAGATGTTGCTGCCACCAACTCTTTCCACATTACTGCTGATAATCCAGCAAAACTTCAATTTTGCCTTTACTTATTGATAACATAACTTATTTGAAGCAGTGTAGGCTGAGCATAGTATCCAGTATCATGACACTGTGGAATTTAATTACAATTCAACATTATGCCTAAGTGTAAGACACAGTAAGAGCAAAACAAAACATAAGCAGCCTCTATTTGCTCTCAAAAATTTATATTATAATGGTAGTAGATTAACATGCGGGATTTGGAGCAAAAAAGCAAAAATGATATACTCAGGCATGTCTTTTTTTTTTTTTTTTTTGGCGCAGAGGCAATTGGAGTTAAGTGACTTGCCCAGGGTCACATAGCTAGGAAGTGTTAAGTTTCTGGGACCAGATTTGAACTCGGGTCCTCCTGACTTCAGGACTGGTGCTCTATCCATTGCACCACCTAGCTGCCCCTAGGCATGTGTCTTATTAAGATTATTTTAGTAACTATTGAAGAGGAGAGGAAAGAGAATGGAAGCCTATATAAGTCAAGAAATAGAAGGCCCTGAGGTGGAAACAGTTAAATGGTCAATTATAAGAGGCAAATGATCAGAGCTGGCTGTTCGTTCCCTTTGATCTCTAGAGTATTAAGGAAAATTTAGAAGGTAACATTTCTTTAAATGTAGTCTGTATTTCAGACTCTCCCCACATTCTAACTGGTCTACCCCTTTTAACTAAGTTCAGTGAGGTTTTACTTTAGTTTTTAATTCTCGTATACTATAAATAGGAATAAACTTTATCACACGTAGTGAAGTAGCCATCTAGGGAATGAGTAAATATGTCTTTGTCCTTGGGAATCCAAAGCCAAAAATGAAAGCTCAAGGAGTTTATATTTTATCCAAAGAACCAATGTGTACAACAATACGCACAATCTGGTACAGGTACAACAGAAAGAATATCGCTCAGAACTGAGGAGAAAGAAAGCAAGAGGGATGCAATTGGGAACTGTGCAATTCTTTTAGCTATCCCAAGCTGTTCCATGACACAAAAAGTCCATGTAAAACAAATATTCTCCTGCTGAATAAAGGTTACAAATCTTACAAAAGAAAACAAAAAAAACACCCGCAATTAAAACTGAAGGTGAAGCAAAAGTCAAGGAAAAACAACATAGTATTCACAAATAAGTTATGATACTATTTCCAAAGTGATCATTAAAACTACGAAGAAGTGAAATTGAAAGTACTATTTAGGAAATGTGAATAAACAAGAAATCAGGCTGTTCATGTACAGAACGCAAAAGGTAACAGATGCAAAGTCTGAATGCTGGCTCTGAAGAGTACCAGTAAAAAGAACAAGAGGAAGATATCCTGCATAGTGGAAGGAGTATATGATCAAAAAACATATATGGCTGAATGAGTTAGAATTTTAATGATAAAAGAAATATCATATTTTAGGACACAGATACACCAGAGTAATATAACAAAACTGTCCATATCTAAAGATGGGTCCATCTATAAAAGTCTGCTTAACTCAGAATGCAAATGAAATATATTGCAAAACCAGCATCACAACACCTCATTTAATAACCAGAACATAGACAAAAACGAAGAAGCAAAAATGGGATGCAAAAAGTCAAAAGAGGTCACCAGATCTATGTACTGAATTTTTTTTTTTTGCTCAGAATTACATAGATTTTTGCCCACAATTGTGTATTTCAAATTGTTTCAAATTAAGTTTTTTCTTAAACTTGGCTATTACAAACGTGAATATATATATATATATGATTAGAATGCAAGATTTTTGTTCCTTCTGTAACAATTTTCATTTCAGGAGTTTAGACAACTACTCAAGCAAGAGACCAAGCTAACAACTCCTGTGTAACGTCACTTCACTTATCACTGTTTTTACTCAATCAAATTAATTTGGACAGTTTTTTAAAGTTCTAGAAACTTGGATGATCAACCTTTGGATGAAGAATTAATGTTTAGTTTTAAAATCAGAAATATTTTTATACAGACTTCCCCCCTCCTTCCTTCTCAAAGGGATACTTGATTGAAAATGGCAACAGGGTGGTCACAATATCAAGCATTAGAGAGACAAGTGGAGTAGCATACCAGAACCCCCTGAGACTGGAGAAAAAAAAATGCATGGCAGTATTGTAGAAAGAATATTACTGATTTGGCATCAGGGGATCAGGATTTCACTTCCAGCTCTGTTGCTCATTACTGTGTGACAGGTCATTTTACCTTCCCTAGGACTCATTTGCAAAATATGGAAGTGAAGGGAAGCCTAAAGGATCCCCTAAGGTTCCTTCCAGTTTTAAATCCTATGATCCCAAGAATATCTCTGTGCTCTGGGATGAAATCTCTTATAGAGAAGATATATAATAAAGAATGAAAAAGTACAGCACAAGTATGGAGGAATTTTGATCTTTGTCAGCAGAGGGAGTACCTACATGATGAAATCACATAAAATAGAAAACTGTTTCTAATTTTTTAGCTTATGGATGGTATGAACACATTCAGATAATCTACAGCAATAAATATACAATGGTTATATCATTAATACAGCAATTATATGATATATGCCACTGAATAGCATAACACTACAAGATAATACTCGAGAATATTAAAATACTCTTCAACCTCCAAATGTGAGCTACATCTACTTTTACCAAGAGATAAAGTGAAACCTACTACTTACTTTATAAAAAGTACTGCCCAGAAAGGCTTTTATAAAGAATGGCTGTTCAAGCTCTATTCTCAGAGCTCTGTATGGAAAAAACAAGTAAATGATTTAAATTACTTTCAAGACCCATGAAGATTGACTATTTGAGATAAAAATGCTTTAGAGAACTAAGAACCTGCAAATATTAACTATGACAAACATCATTTAGATGCTCCCTTAGTATGATCTCAATGACCAAATTCTACTAGATTAGATAGCCTGCATATGTCATGTTCCCTGAAAAGGTTAAAAGGTGAGGTTAAATATTGAATTTTTTGACATTCTAAAATATTGTAAGATAGATTATAGGTAATTGTTCTCCATTAAAGATAGTTTTTCAAGACCTTGGAAAAAGATGGACTAAGTTATGTTTCCCCTTAAATACTTAGAAGTTTCCCAGAAAACTCATTCAGTTTGCTCCACAAGATGTTTTATCTAGACACACCCTATCTAATTTTGATTAGATTATTTCAAATAGACTATACGAAATGGAAATGTTCACTAGGCATTTAGTAAGTCAGAAAGCATTTAGTGAGCACTTAGGTGCCAGGCACCATGCCAAAGGGTGGAAGTACAAAGAAAAACAAAGTTTCTGCCCTAAATTTAGAGGTTCACATTCACGGGGGAGATATAGAAATAACTACAGAGTAGATGGGAGGTAATCTTAAAAGGGAAGAGCACTTAAAGCTGAGGGAACCCAGAGAAGTCTCCAGCAGAAGGTTGGATTTGTGCTGAGACAAAGGAAACCAGTGAAACTGAAAGATAGAGGTGAGGAACAATATAATTCCAAGATTGGGGGAGAGCCAAGAGTGCAAAAGCATTCCATGTTCATTCTATAATACAACCAGAAATCTTAACCAGCATTGACCTCTACACACTGAATTGCATCTCATGCCTGAAATACGCACACCTGTCTTACCTCCATCTCTTAGAATCCCTAGCTTCTTTCAAATCTCAGCTCAGGAACCATCTACTTTGTAGACTTTTCAGATCCCTCAATTGCTCGTATCCCAACCCAGTAAAAATGATAAAGAGTTGACATCTATATAGCACTTGAAATGCTATGTTATGATTCAAACCCCCAACAAATCTTTAAGTAAGTATCACAGATAGTCTGTCAGTTTACAGACAAGGAAACTGAGGCTCAAGCAGATTAAAGGACTCGGGAATGGGATAAGGAAGCTCCTTCAAGGCAGACTGTTTTAGATTTTAGCCTAGTGTCAATTACAAAGTAGGTATTTTGAAAGTGTGTATTGGATGGAATCTACTCGGGGAAAAAAAGAGGAGTGGGGTAGAAAATGAATCCATTCCATCAGTGTAGATGAAGACCCTCTTCCCCAACACTCTTGACTGACATAAGCAGGTCAATCCTACTCTCCCAATGATAAATGGAGTTTATTGTTTTATAAAGATTAGTACCCTTCTCCCATTTACCCTAACTTCTAACATTTCTTTAATATAAGTCTATTTTATATTATAAATCTATATTTATGTTAGCTATATAATCTATATTAGCTTTCAGAAGAATGTAGGCTCACAATACTTCAAAAATAATTCTCAATAGAAATCTCATTTTCCTTTGTAAAAAAAAAAAAAAAAAATAGACTGCTATATAAGGCACTTACAGTAAGCCAAGAAATTTTCAAAAAGGTAGCTATGATTTCCCTAGGTTATTCTCATAAAGAAGTTCAAGGAACTTAGTCAATAAAACAGGGCATGACTTAGGTGCTAAAAAACCTCATTATAGAGGTGTTTCCTTGTACATTATATATTGAGCTTTCTTAATTTAGCAAAGATAAATTAAAGGGTTACTGATGAAACAGTTTTCTCCCCCAAGTAGAGAGGTGAGGAGCTGAAGGGCATAAGATTATATATGTTGCCAGACTCAGGTATTTTGCTAAATTAGGTTGCCTGTTTTATTACAAGGAAGGTGATTATTTAGAAGTCACCAATAATTTTTTTAAAAATGGTTAGCACATTACAAAAGAATCTTTTATTTTACAGTAATATTTCCTACAAAATATTCTGGTTTTTGTACATTTTCTACAACCTATCTACTGCATAAACCAAAATATTCTCAGAGACCTGACTGTATTGCTATTCATTCTAAAGTTTTTCTTTCAAGACATCTTTCTTTCATGTGTCAGGGGTAATCTGTAAGTATTATTATGACTGCCTGGTTTAGTAGTCACTGCCTAATAACACTCCATTCAGATAGCATAAAAATGAAGGTTTTCAACTACATTTAACATGAACTGTCTTCCAAATAACACCTGCCAATTTTCAGTCTCATGTTAACTTCTCTATACTCAATCCTACCACAAGGTAAAAAGTGGCTCTATGATTTTATTTTTATAAGGCTGTTCTTTCCATGCCTAGATTTCTCCTTTACTGTTTTTCAAATTCTGTGATTCTATATGACTCACCCTCATGCAAGATAAATTTTATCATCTTTAATATAAAAAAAATGTGAATATAAGCTAAATCAAACATTATTTTTAACTTTGTCATCACTCTCATAGAAAAATGATTGTAGACAGGAGATAAAGTTTACAGAGCAAAAAGTGCTAAGCTTCAACTTCACTTATTAAGAAACAACACAAAAAAATTAGTATAGTGTCTTTCTCAGAATAGCTATGAATAATACTTATATTGAAAGTTTCTACCTTTATTTCTAAATAAACTGTTGTATAAGTAAATTTAGATGTGACTGCATTCTTTCAGTGGCTGTGAAAGGTAGTTGCCTACGTCAGCACTTTTCTACACTGCAGTGAAATGGAACTCCATTTGGAAGTCTGCAGTTAATTTTCTAACACTCCAGTGTCTCCTCCCTTATACATATGGAATTCATTTACAGAAAACTTCAAAGACAAGTGTTTTACTACACCCTTACATCCCCAAACCAACTCCTATCACTTTAAAGCATGGATAGTTGAAAACTTCTGTTACAATTCTGAACCAGTTTACTTGGTGTTAAATAACCTTTGGGCAGGTCTGCAACAATCATGTCTTCAATTAAAAAAAAAGCCATCAACTGACATTTCCAGCAAGCTTCACCACAATATTAATCATTTAACATTTACACATAGATAGTATAGATTCAACATCCTTCCATGCTCACAATATTTTAAAAGTATTAGTTGATATATTTCAACGTTTTATCAAAACAT
Source organism: Sarcophilus harrisii (assembly GCF_902635505.1). Taxonomy (NCBI): domain Eukaryota; kingdom Metazoa; phylum Chordata; class Mammalia; order Dasyuromorphia; family Dasyuridae; genus Sarcophilus; species Sarcophilus harrisii. The sequence goes on from NC_045430.1 coordinate 247,944,644, forward strand.
ATCTAATTAGTATGCTTTCTTCACCTCTTCTCTGAACTCTTAATTTTGTATCCTGTTCTATAAACACACACACACACACACACACACACACACACACACAGATATTTAGCAGAAGTACTCGAGAACATTTAAATTTTGGATTTATATGGACAATAATTTTATTAGGTCTTTTCCAATTATCAACAATTAACTCCCAGCACTAAAGGAAATCTTCTATTCTACCTAAGAAGTACAGACCTCTACTAATTATTAATAGGTGGGTTCTCCACGAAACACCATAACAAGAAATAAAAGGTTATTTTGTTGTACCCAGTCCTTAAATTACTCTTTCAGTTTCTAGGAAAAGTGATAACTAAATTTTCATCTAGTTCAATAAATCAAATCTACAAAACTCTTTCTTTAGCTACTATTCCTCAATATGCTTTAATACAGGAAATAAAAAAATAAAAGGCAGAAATCAGTCTAATTTCAAGAGTTTAAAACTGAATTGGGAATCAAAAGTAGAGAACTATGTTGGCCCAGAATTACCCAGGATTCTAGATGGCTAGCTCCCTTAGGAAAAGGCCATTTTTTTTTTTTTTTTTTTTTAACAGTTACTGGCCAATAAATTGCAAGACCTCTGGTCCTCAAGATCTGTTTTTAGATATGTGATTTTTGTTCAGCATCCATTTTTTAGCTCACCTCTTCTAAATGTGTTTAAACTTAAATGTGACTATTTACAAGGCTTACATAAGCTGATTAAGTATATGAAACAATTTGGGCAACTTAATTCTCACTCTCAAAAGCCACTTTCTGAACTAAGAAGCATAAAACAATTCCCATTATCCTATTCAGGACCCTGGGATAAGTGACTTGCTCTATTGTCAGGTAGTCCAGTCAACTCCTCTAACAATATACAATGATAGTAATTCCTCTGATTCAAAGACAGTCATATGATAGAGCCTATAATATATTTAAAAAACCATATACCTTTTGATATACCCAATTCTTATTCTGCTAACTTGTAGGAAGGTGTTATGTTGCTATAATTTCTTATATAGCAACCAGTGATACGCTTCAATCATAAATATGCAAATATATTTTTTTTTAGAATGCTCAAATCTAAAACACTAATCAGTAAATATTTACTAAGCACTTACTTTGTGCCAGATATTGTGCTACATGCTGGAGATTAATAAAAAGGAAAACTAGTCCCTGGCCCTATAGGTAAAGGCCCAGAAATAAAGCTTTTGTTTGAAGAATATAATTCCTTTGATTTCATTAACTATAAGGCCCTTTTAAACTTTGGATATAATATCCTAAGTTAAATATTTTGAACAGGCAAAAAATCATGAAAAAGTAAAACTGAGTTGGGTTACTATGGCTTTTTGAATATGGAAGGGAGGCAGAAAAGCAGAGAGAGAGAGAGAGAGAGAAATTACCAAAATAAAATTATTTTCCAAACCCTAAAAATGCATCCTTTATGATTTGTAAAGAAATCATACTAATTTTAAAGTATGTTTTATAAATCAAATTTTCTTCTTGTATAGTTACCTTTTATGAAACAAAATCTGATAAGACAAACGATTTCTATGACTAAATATTAAACATCAATAAATTTTTAAAATCAAATTAATTTTTTAAAAAGTACAAGGGAGGAAATAAAATAATGACGACTGCTTTAGGGCAGACACACTGAAATTAGCTTTTGACTTAATTTCATTAGGCACACAAGGGAAACCATAAGGAGTATAAAATGGCATTTTTGAGATCACAGGTATGACGACAGGTACTGAACCTATGATTTGACTTATCAAGAACTCCTAGAGAGGAAGATTCCTCTCTCCATGCAGGATAGTACCTGTTCTGCAACTTATATCCTGAGATTGCCCAGAGAAATCAAGGGACTTTCCAGAAGCAGGATTTATAATCTTCCAGCCCAGCTCTAGCCATTGTGAAATACTGACTGGCCTCTCAAATGATTGGCACACAAAACATATATTCAAGGGTTTGAATAAATAACCAAAGGCCACAAGTTAATAATGTTACCATGTGCCCACATGCTTTTCTCAACATACTGCTGTTGTTCTATGACTAACTATATTTGTTTCCTCTATCTTTTAATCACCCCTAATATAAAATTAAACTGCACTTTCTATATAGTAGAGAAGTACTGGAAACAAAGTGGTTGTCCATCAACTGAGAAACAGTTAAACAATCCATGAATTAATGGAATATTATGCTGTTAAAAAAAAAAAAAAGCAATGACTCAAGAAAAACATGGGAAAACTTACAAAGTAAGCAAGCAGAACTAGGAAAACAATGCACACAATGACGCTAACAGGAAGATCAAAATTGAATGCTAGAAATAATGACTAAGTTTAGGGATAGCTAGGTGGTGTAATGTGGATAGAGAGCTAGGCCTGAAGCCATGTAGACCCAAGTTAAAATCTGGCCTCAGACGATATTTGTGTGACCCTGGGAAAGTCACTTAAACAGTATCTCAGAAAGGGGGGTAACAACAGAATCTATTTTCCATGGTTGTTATAAGGATCAAATGAAATATAATTGGTAACATGCTTTAACAGCACAGTGCATGGTATATAGTAGAAATATAATAAACACTTCCTTCTTTTCTTAGCCCCAAAGAAGGGTTTTCAAAAGTCACCCCCAACCATCCTTTGCAGAACAGCAAATTTTAATTAAACTGAGTTCATCCCTCTTTTTTATCTTTATTTATAAGGAATAAATCTCTGGGAAAGGTAGAGGAAAGGATACATTGTGAAATGTAAATAATTTAATATATACCAATTAAAATGCATTAAAAATCTCCTAAAGCTGTTTCCATCTGGCAGTTCTTCCAATTTTATCCTCAAAAATTATTTTAATATGCAAGCATTAAATCTTTTTTTAGAAAGAGTGAGCGTAAGCTTTAAATAAAAGGTTTTTTTTTTCACATTAGGTCGTTACCTGTACATCTAAAAATTTTTAAACCAATTTTTTAAAAGAGAAAAACATTATGATACATAGAAAGGGTTACAGAAAAATAGAAGTTCTATTAGCTCATGCTATTTTGCAAATATTGGATTATTAAAGCCTTTTACAACTCCAAAAATCTGTGAAATTATTCCTTCACAAATTATTCTGTGAAAATAAGAAGCCAGTATGATAGTTTTTGGTTTTTATCTTGAAAGGCTTATTTTTACACTACTCACTTATGCTCAAGATCTTTTAAAAAACCTTAAGGATTCATAAAATATTAGTTATTATATATTCCTTTAAAAAAAATCATGCCGCACTGTAACTAGTAGAACCAAATAATCCCCCTGGAAAAACAAAGACTGGCTAATTGTTAAAAAATACTAAATGACTTAGGGTAAATAACTTCACATCTCTGGACTTCAGCTTTGGAATGTATAAAAATGAGAAGTAGACTAAATATCTCTAAAATTATATTCAGTTCTAGAACTCTGCAGTCTGATTTTAGGATTCATCAATCTCTTGCAATAAAAGTACTTTAAAAGATATCACATTAGTTTCTCAAAACATTTTAATGCTGTTCCAAAAACTTTTGATTTGTTAAGCATAGAATACACAGTGTTACTACTACAAGATTAAACAAAGGGTGTTTCATCTAACACTGCCTGGTACTCGATCTTATATCATATGTAATAAAACAGCCCAAGTGTTCTGGGGTTAGTAAATCCTAAACAGCAATATATTATCTCGTGTTCTTGTGATTAGAAAAGGCAACATAGATCTGAAAAATGTGGTAACAATAAAACTATATTTTTATTTTCAGAAAGCCACTACTATTGTGACAAGTTGTGATATTTTTACTGTCCTAAAATCATTAATTTAAATTTTTAAAAAATCATTAATATTATTAGCAAGAAGGTTCACTAAATTAACTGAAATAAATAATTCCCTTCAAAGTTTGCAAAACTAAGCTATCTAAAGTCTGTGAACTATACCTTATTATTTTATCATAATTTTCTTAGGTCCTTTTGAGGAAAAAATGGAAAAAAATGAAAGGGACTAGTTCATGTGTTACTTTCTTTTGTAGAAATTCTTAACTAGTATACCTTAAAGAAAAAAAGCTTAAAAAAAGACAAGCAGCTGGCCCAAGATTTCCCAACACCATATGTGTACTTATTTTAAACTTTTGATTAGAAATTCTAAGGCCATGTGGACTTATTCAGCATACAGTACACTGTGGTCTTATTAATTCAGAGTAAGGACAGTTTAATAGGTTACAAATAATTCCTAAAGCACCACTGTGCCTTCTGCTTAGTAGATCCAGGAAAAAAAAAAGTGCTTAATTGGTTATATTTTTAATCAGGCTTCTTAAAACTTTTCCCACTTTTCACCCAAGCAATTTTTACATGGCCATATATGGGTATATAAAGTAGGTATACAAATCAAACATTTACTGATGATAAACCATAATTTCATGACCCCCAGACACATTTAGTTATGTTACCACATATGGGGTCATGACATACAGCTAAAGAAGCTTTTGTTCTAGGGCAATGGTGCCAAACTCAAATAGAAACAGGAGCCACTCAGCCTTTCATGAGGATCCTCATAGGCCACATAAGTTTTAAAATGTAACAATCTGTTTATTATATTCTTATTTTGTAAAACATTTCCCAATTACATTTTAATCTGGTTCTGACTGCACTTTGGAGTGCTTAGGACATATGTGACCTATGGTGTTTGACACTCTACCATGGGTCAACCTTTCGCCTCTATGGTTCCAGCTCCAATCCTTAATAAACCCAACTTCAATTAACAAAATGGTTGGCAGGAAAATCAAGTATTGATTTAAAAAAAAATCTGATAAAGATAGCATAAAAATATTTTCCAGGAATATTGTTTCTATTCATTTCTTAAATTAAAAAAAAAAAAAAAAAAGAAAAGAAAAACAAATGGGGTAGAGAGGAATCGAGAAGAAAGTCTTAATAAATATTGGTAAGATCCACGAAAAATGTTAAAGAGAGGGAGAGTGTAATTTGCTAGCTTAAAGATTTTTTTGGAATTCTGAGATTAAAAAAAACAAACAAATATATATATATATATATGCATAGTTCTTCATTTTGAGAGAGCACATTGAATAGTAACCATTTTGAAGTGGTTTTTCACACAACTGGTGTTCACCTGAAATTCTAAAAATTCAGGTGGCTCACATAATCTTTAAATTGTTTTTTAAAAAATTTTGGGGCAATTGTCAATGCTGTAAAGTTACCCATACATATAACCTGTAAATAAAAGGCAATTAAAATTTTTTTCATACACAAAAAAAAAGGAAAAAAAAAAGAAAAAGAAATGTAGATGGGGTTTTAGAACAGGTTTAAAAAAAAGGATTTAATATCCACAACCAAGATCCACTCCAAGGTATTTTCCCCCTTCCTCCTGCATCATGCAGTAAATTAAATTCTGATTAATTTATACCATTAGATCAAGATAATTTATCATATGGAACTATAACACACACACACACACACACACACACAATTACCACAGCTAAAAAAAAAAAAATCAAAGAAGTGACAAGACATATATATATTTAAAAACACTTTTATCATCATTTTTATCTATTTAGAACACTTTCTAACAAATTCTCAAAGGAAATCCAAGTCTTCAACAAGTAATGTTAATACATTTTAGAGAACTTAAGTTCAATTTAAATACAAAGCCATTTGTACCAAGTTTTTATAATGAAAGTCTTGCACACAAATTTAAGAAATTGAATTTCACAATGTATGAAAAATAGTACAAAAAAAGCAAAAAAAAAAAAAACAAAAAAACAAAAAACTTCAGAATGTTTTCCACATTTTCTACACTAATACACATCAGCAACCCTGCAATTTACAAGCTTAGAATTGCCCTGTGGTCACGTATCCAGTTTGTGCCAAAGGCAGAATTTTAACCAACATCCATTTAGCTTCAAGGATGGTGCTCAAGCCACCAGACCACACCTCCTTTCAAAAATATGACTGGTTAAAAAAAAAGTACTTAATTTTCCTCCCTTTCTAGGTCACCATATACCAATCTAAAGGTAATATCAAGATGATTACTTTATGTTCCCTATGAACCTAGATTTAAGTCTGCCAACAAGAGCCGCTGCCTCCTCATTCTTCCTACATACACAAAAATTACATGAAAAAAAAATGCCATTAGATAATCAATATTAACAGATAACTACTGACTGTACCTATAAATAAAATATATTTTACATGGTTTGTAAAAGCAATCTTATATTAATCATAACATATATGGACATGCGTTATTATAGTCAATTTGACAAATAAACAATCCTGTGCTAGGTTATCTGTCTTTACTACATTGGAAATTATCTTATATATTATGAAAATACTTTTGAACTCATCTATCCTCGTGAAAGGGATTCCTTGGACAGAAGGAGCAGTCTCTGGATCACACTGACAACTGGTGATATAAAACAACAGTGAATAGAATGCCAGGCTGGAGTCAACAAGACACCTTCCCAAGTTTAAATCTGGATCCAGATATGAAGTAACTGCAGATATTGGACAAGTCAGTTAACTCCGTTTGCCTCAGTTTATCCATTTGAAAAGTGAATTCAAGAAGGAAATGGCAAACCACTTCAATCTTTGCCAATATCTCCAAAATCCTGAATAGGGTCATGAAGAGTTGGACATGACTGAAAGCAACTGAACAGCAACAAAAGGCTTAAAAAGATGTTAAAGGTTACCTTTAACAAACAATCCTTAAAAAGTTTCTAAAAAGTAGAGAACAGGTTTTATATCTATTAAATGTTCAATTCTGGGCTCTAGTAACTCAGAATAGGATTCTTTGTAAGAGAATATAAACTTCTTAAAGGTAGAGACTATTTCATTGTTAGAACATCTCTAGCATAAAGTAGGCACTTAATATTAAATTTAGTGGAACAGGATTTAGAATCCGAAAACTTGAATTTCAATCCCCACTGTGGAGTAACAAATCTTGGCCATGTCACTTTCCTTCCTAAGTCTGTTTTTCCATTTGTTGAATGGAAACAATACAAAGTCATTGTGAGGAAAGCAATTTATTTAGAAGCAAAGCCTATCCCTAAATGCTCAAGCAGTTTTCAAACTACCTGTTCATTAGAAACATGTGACCAGATTCCACCTTGCTATTTTCATAGGTATACTACTCCAATAAAAAAGTCAAAAGAGGGGTAAAATTTACCATGAACACTAAGTGAAGTAGTAGTACATACCTCAAAAATTATTTTCAGTGAGTCTGTACAAAGGCACAGCTTAAAATTAAAATGCTTGCCACAAATTTAGACATTGCTGTTATATTAGTTGATAATGCAAAAAGTTTGTACATTTCTAATACAAAAAAGCAGATTTAAACAAACCTTTAATGTTACTAGCTAATAATTCTGTTTTGTTTATAATTTACAAAAATAAAATGTTTAATAAAAATTGCATGAAATCTGACATAGGAAACTAGAGAAATATAAAAAAAATTGACTTTATAGTCAAAATAAAACAAGCACATAGTATCATTTCCCTTAGGAATAGGAACTGAGGTGTTAGTTTTTTTTTTTTTTTATTGTCTTGACTAGCTTGCTTATCTTTCTTCTTAACATGCATTATAATTTTTTTTTAGGCAAACAATTTTACCTGAGCTTTTTTACGTTTCTATTTGTGTTGGATAGCATAATGTGCAACTGATTTTGTATTAACTGACATATTAGCTTTTGGCTATTTTAGCATTAAATATGTGATTCATTTGAGCCTTTTACTTTATTTTCTTTCCAAAACTAATGCATTTAGAATCGAAGACCAAGATATATTAAAATAATCTATTCTTCTATTGAATAATCTGGGTGAAAACTTCCTCATTTTTAATTAGATCTTTTTCTGATTCTAGAGAAGCAATACTGATAATGTCTAAATGAGTCTTAACACGTTAGCTATCATGAACTCAGAACACGCTAAATACTGTAGAAAGTGTTTCATGATACTAATATTTTGGTCTAAAGCAAAGTATTAGCTACTGCCACAGAATACAAATTAAAATGTCAAATGTCAGATTTTAAGTGAGTAGCTTTTAGAGATTTCAATTTAGTTTGTTGAAAGGACCTCAATGGTACAAAGGTTCAAGAAAAACCAGATTATTCAAATACCTACTTTCTTAGAAATAGGTATTAGTCTGGCCACTGGAGGGCACCCACATTGACCAATAAACAGAATACTCTCAACTTTTATAGCAACCTGAAGGAGAGCAAGGGAAAAATGATCCCTCACATAGAGCCTTAAAAATTCCAACATATAAAATTAGCCTACCTGAAATAAATTATGACAATATGCTTAAAGGATCTGACACTGAAATGTCTTTTGCTCTAAGAAACTATGATCCTAATAAAATTAAATCTCCCCAACATTTCCCCCCTCTTCTTAAAAGAAGAGGATAAAAAAGTCAAACAATGATGACAGATGAAATGGTATCAAGTCTCCCAAGACTATACAAAACTCTAATGCAGCTTGGCCTGCTAAGCAACAACAAAAAAATTTCCTTTGAAATAGAACATTTATATTTCTAAATGTAGTGACAACTATTATGCCTGTTCTCAATTTCATAAAGCTCTTCTGTCAAGAGGATGGGGGCAAAGCATTAAAATCACTTCTGCAGATCTGAGCTAAGAAAAATCTTTGTTCAAAACAAAGTACTAAATCAATGTATTCCAGTTCAATTAAATTATTCTCATAATTCAAACACTGAATAATTTAAAAACCAATCCCTTCCCATTGAGGGAAATACAAAGGAATACAAAGTTTTTTTAAGCAACTAATTCATAACTAGTTACTTTGCCCATATTTGCACCTACAAGATAGAAGCAGCCAAGATATTTCAGAAAAACAACCATGTTAAATACAACTGAATTTTAAAACGTGTTACAGTTGTCTGTTGTAAAGACAGGTGATTAGTATTTTATTAGGGGCCATTTGACTTCTATAATACAATTATAACTTGTTACAAGCAACAATTTTTATTAGATACAGTAGCATTTTACTATTAATTTAGAAAATTACATAAACTTGATAAAGCCAATTCTTGTCTTCCAACAAAACACCATTTCTTAAAGGTCCACACTTTATTAAGTTTATATTTATTTACTATAAATTCAGGAAGCAGTTTAGTCAGTCTTTGTTAGCTTGTGACTACACGAGTCTTCTCTTTTCTCTAGTCAAATAAACAAAGCACAAATTTCATTTCACTTATTTATTGAACACTAGCAACAAGTTATCATCTCTAAAACATACTGATAGAATAAGATTTTTTTTTTAACAATTGGATTTCAATATTCCTTGAAAAATTTCCACTAACACATTTTATATTCCTAAAAATGGCGTAAGTACCCATACCTATTCTCAAATTCATTAGGCTGTCCAGTTTGTAGAATTAATCAAATTCATTGCTCTGTGCCAACTGTATAATGGCCATTCTCAAAATTCTCAAAACTCTTACACATTTGATATCTTTAGTCTTCTGCTCCCAACCATTAACCTATCTCTCAGCTTCCTAATTCACCTTAAATCACCAAAGGGTAGCAAAGCAAGAGCATGGATGTTAGAAGAGGTCCCTTTATTCCTCTCTGCTACAGTTTATTATTACTTTTACTAACATCAGTTAATAGCTGGTTTTAGCAGTAATAGCTGGATTCTCATGATTTCAACAAAATATTCATTCATCAAAAATTATTAAGTACCCTATATGGCAAATAGCAGAGGAGAAACAAACCAAATACAACAATCAGTGCTCTTAAGGAATTTAATCTACTGGGAATAACACCCAAATGCAAACAAAACATTATGAACTTGTTTTAAAGAAAAAGGTTTAGAAGAAAGAGAACTATCACATCAAAAATATTGGGAAAGGGAAAGAAGCTGAAGGGAATCAAGATACAGAGAGGAAGCCTCCAAATAGTAGAAATGTCTTGAACTTTAAGTGAGGAGAAACCCGATTTCAATTGGGGATCTGACACACCAACCTCACACATCTCTCTGAGCCTCAAATTTCTTAAATAGGTGAAAAATATATTTTTACTAGGCCCATAGCCCAATATAAGCTCCTGGAGGACAAGGACATTGTCTTTCATATCCTATATTATGCACATGTTTTATAAATAATACGGTTTAATATTTGTGGGATTAAGTCCTGAAAGTCAGTGTGTTGGCAGACTGCACAACTGGAAGCATTTCCAAGCATAAAAACCAAGAAAACCAAAAGGTGAGGTAAGAAGAGGAATTACTAATGTAAACCTTAAAAAATTCATGGCGTTGACTTCCATTTAAGGCCTACCAATACCTCACTGTGACATAGAGGGCATCAATAGGAAAGGCAAGATGTTTAATTCTTAGGTGTCAAGCCATTAGAAAAAAGATAATTTTTTACATAGATTATACAGAAGAGGTTGTGATCTTTCCTACAGGAAATCAAAAAATTTAAAAATAAAATCAACTTTGTACATTGATATACATATTGTAGGCTGCCAAATAGCAATAACTGCTTTGTTAAACTCTCTTAGATTCTTCAGTAAGCCTCATTAAGAATCTGAGTAGTTGTTCTCTAATAAACTATAAAAATGACTGGTCTGGCCTTTAGGTAGTTTTTAAACTGGGCCTTTTATGAGGACTTTAAATCTTAAATTTACTTCTCAAAACCTTCAGATTTAACTTGCTTCTAAATTTAAATTTCACAAAATACGTTTATCTTCAAACTTTTACAAGTCCTTCAAAATAAGGCCATTCTAACAGCTTTATTCTGCAACACTGTACATATTATAGAAACCAAAAGTTCCAAATATGGGCACAAATCAATCACTTTAGAAATAAATGGTCTAATGCAGGGATTATCTTAAAGTAGAATCTGTAAACTTTTTTTGGTAGCATTCTGAGAATGTATTTCAATAATTACTTTCTTAGATAACCTTGCACAGTATGTTTTAAAACACTCTGAAAGGAGATACTCAAGTTTCAAACAGCCAAAGGAGTCTTACAAAAATTAAGAAACCCTAATGGAGTCACAAAGAAATTGGAATAGACACAACAGTCACTAAATCTTTAGCTGGTGATTTCTGCCTTAAAATAATTTATCAACAGATTTCTCATTTTAAAGTAAAAATTAAGTGTAATTCAAGTACAAATGTATTCTTTAATTCGAGCAACCAGCAGACTGCACCATTGCGTAGCTGCCTTCATAAGATATACAATAAGCTTTTTCAGGAAAGATGAAGCAAAGAACTTGAAAACACCTGGAAGCCCTCAAATCTTACCAAAAACTGTGACTGAAACTGGGCAACTAAGAGATGTTTCTAATCGTAAACATACCTATTAAAGATAACGTCCCTGAATTAAATTTGAAGACTCGTTGCTTTTGACTCAAAGAAACCCTCGAGTACCCAAGTTTCTGTCTAGTCTACAAAGCTCTCATTTCACTAAAACCACTCCTAGATTTCCTTTGGCCGACCTCCGCATACCAGCAGCGAGCCTCTCACTCCATGCACCACTCACATACTTTGGGGGAGGGGGAGACAGATGTCTGTAAAATACAAAGTAGGGAACAATGCACGTTTCAAGAGAGAAGAAAACGAAGGGAACCATTACAGAGAAATGCAAAGCGTTTCAAGCTGGAGAAAAATGTTAAGTAGAGAGTTGATACTTAAGACTGTGGTGGGAACTTCCTTCCCAAATCCCCTTCGAAACAGTCTCTACCCAAGACAAAACATTCAAAGAAGTTGCTTTGTATCGAGTTTCACCAAGTCAATTTAATAGCGGAAAAAAAAAAAAAATCAGCACCACAAAAAGCTCTAAAAGTTTCGTAGTCACTCCAACGACATAAAAGAATTCCCTGAATCCGTGCGGAAACAAATACAGTCACGATCCCTAATAGGCAGAGATCAGATTCTAGTAGATTGAAACCAGTCGGGCAGTCCCCAAGTGAGCAAACCCTAAATCAATCTCGGCTGTTTCTGAGTTTGGCTCAGACTAAAAGTTGCCTGGTTTTCGGGCTCCAGTGCCAGATGCAGCAGAGAAAGCATCTCCGGCAGGAGCGCTGCTCACTCCCCCAAAGCACTCAGAGACCACAAACTGAGGATCTTTAGTCTTTAAAAAATTAAATAAAATACAATTGTAAAGGACACAGACCCGAAATTGGAAACGACTGCAACCCAACCCTAACCAGGAGAATTGGGGAATTCCCCGCGGGCTGCCAGCAAAAAAGAACCCCCAAAACTGGACTGAAAAGTACCCGGCTCTCAGAACCAGGAGCGGAACCCCTACTTGCACACCGCGCACGGCTGCATTCCTCTCCCACAAAGTGATCCCCTTCTCTCCCACTTCTCAGAGACCTCGGGACACCCCGCCTTGGGGCGCCCCCTCCTCCCGAAACCCCTGCCCCCCCCCCATGGAGCATCGCCCGCCCCTGGAAGCCCCTGCTGCCCCCCACGGAGCGCCCCTCACCCCCCGCCGTGTGCCCCTCTCCCCAAGCCTTTAACCCCCCGTGGCGCGCCCCCTTCCCCCGGAAACCTCAGGCTCTCCCCGGACCGTGCCCCTCTCCTTCCCGAGTCCCTACCCCCTCCCCGGGAAGCACCGGCCCCTTCCCCGCCCCGGGCGCGCCTCCTGCAAGCCCCGGCCCGGCCCAGCAGCGAGGGAGGCTAAGCGCCCCCGAGGCTCCCCCTCCCCCCGGCTCCCGCGGGCCCTCCCGGCCCTGGCTCTTGGCCGGGGCCGGGCCCGCCGCAGCCTCCCGAGCCGGGCCGGGCCCGCCGGCCACCCCACCCCGCCCTCCCTCCCACTCGGGGCTCGCGCCTCCGAGGAAGTTTCGCTCCGGAGAGCGAGCGAGCGCCCAAGCACCTCAGGGGAACGGCCGCCGCCCGCCGCCGGGCTCCTCTCGCCGCCGGGCTCCGGCCGCTGCTACGCCGCGCTCCGCTCGCTCGCTCGCCTACGCCGAGAGCAGCGCCAGCGCCCTCCGCCTTCCGCCTCCGCCGGCTGCCTTCCGCGGGATCCTCCTCCTGCCACGGACCGAGAGGCTTAAAATGGCGCCGCACAAGGAGCTCTTATACGGCGCGCAGGCACCGCTGTATCCTGCCGCCGAGCCGCAGCAGCCGCCGGCGCCGCGCGGAGCGTTCCGGCGCGCGGGGGAGGGCGCGCGGGGGGAGGGGCGGGGACCAGAGAGGGGAAAATAGTCCCCACGCCCTGCCGCGGCGGAGCCAGCCGGGAGGCGGCCCCGAGCCGCACTCGCCGCGCACGCCCGCGGGCCCGGGGCGGCCTCCTCCACGCCAGCCCACACCCCCAGCCTCGGGCGACGTCGCGAGGGGGTGGCGGAGGCCGCGACCCCGGCTCGGCGCTGCCCACAGCGTGGGGGTGCAATGATCTGGGGAAGGGGCGGGGGTGTGATGAGGCCCGGAGCCTCTCCTTCTGGAGGTGGGAGCCCAAGCCTAGTTCCTGGGAGGAGGGAGAGGGGGAGAGGAGGGAGAGGGGGAGCGGAGGGAGGGCGGCCTTAAAGGGGCAGCGGTGGCGTGACTGCGCCCCCCCCCCCCCGTCTTCTTCCTCCTCGTCCCTGCCCCCCTCCCCCCCAACTCGCGCGGACCCCGGCACACAATGGAAACCCAATACTCTCTCCAGCTCCCCTCCCCGCCCCCTCGTCCGGTCTTCCTGGCCCTGGCCCGCCCCCTTCTCCATGCAAGGTCTAACTTTCCGAAGAAATAAATAAATACGCCCGCCAGTCTCGGGCCTTGCAGCTCCCGGGCGGGAGCCTTGGGCCCCGCGGGGCCCCTCGCCGTTCCCGGGGTTCCGGGAGGGAAACTACTGTTTTAGCCCCGGGCACCGAGGGCGCACCGGGCGTCCGAGTGCCGGGCGCTCAGCGCCCCCGCGCTTCTTCCCGAAAGCCCGGGGGCGCGAGGGGAAAGCCGGGCTCCAGCCCCGGGCACCCCTTGGGGGTCCCCGCTAGCGCCTCCCCCCGGGAGCTGTTCTGAGAACTTTGGCAGCCCGAGCGCAGGAAGGCCGGGAGACTGGGGAGCCGGAGCGGTGACCCGGGGGCCCGGCTGCATCCCTTCTGCCCTCCTGGAGCTGCCCTGGGGGCCCCGGGCACTCCTCCCTTTCTCCCTGTGTCTTTTCCTTTATTCTTGTCTTCCTGTCTCTATTAGCTTTTCCTTCTTCTCTTCCTTTATTCCTCCTTCTCTCCTTTTAAACTTTCTCCCGTTCTTTATTGCTCTTCTTTTAAACTTTCTTTTTTCCTCTTTTTATTTGTCTTCCTTTACTTATAAACTTTTTTTATTCCTCTCCTTTTAAGCTTTTTTTTTCCGTCCTTTATTGCTATCTTAGTCTCCTTTTAAATCAATATCTCTCTCTCTCTCTCTCTCTCTCTCTCTCTCTCTCTCTCTCTCTCTCCATAGAAAAGTGCTTGGCCCCCTTCACTTTTCTCCGCGTCCCCACCCCATCTCTCCAGTCCCACCGGCGACTCTCTCCTTTTTCTAGCTCGGGCAGAATCTGATCTTCCTAAAAGTGCACTTTCCACTACCCTGCCCCACCCGCCGGGCGGCCGGATGGAAAAAACAAAACCAAAACAAAACAACAAAAAATGTGTTTGGGTGGCTTAGCCCAGAGACTTGGTGCCCAGCTCTGGCGGGAGGCGAGGGCTGTCTCCAGGTTCCGCCCCGCATCCCGCCGGCTTCAGCCCAGGTTTGCCGGGACGGGGTGCACGCCCCAAGCCGCCCCCGGCTGCGTCCGCTCGCGGACGGCCGGGGGAGCCAGGTGGCAGAGAGCGGAGTACGCGGTTCCAACTCGACCCCCGACGTCTCTCCTGCCCTGGCTCCACCGTCGCCGGGCCGGCCTTGCACCCCCGCTTGCTCTGCTACTGAATCCTAACTCGGTGCCCCGGGGATGGAGCATCCGAGGGCAGCGCTTCGGGCTCCAAGGAGGCTAAGAAAGGGGTGCCCAGGCCGGATTCGTTCCCTGCGTCCTGAGCCAGCTTTGTGTCCCGTGTGCGCACGTACCTCAGCCAGCCTCCGGTGCAGGCCGGGCAGGGCGGAGGAAGGCGGCGTCTACCTGCCCCGGGAGCTGCTGCTAGGCGGAAGGTGGCTAGAGAGAAGTTGGGTCCCTCCTTCCCTCCCGTGGGACTCGCAAGGCCGGAGCTGAATCCCCGGACAAAGAAGGGCTGGGGCCTCAGGCCCTCTCCCCGCTTGGCCGAGCCAGGTGGGCGCTAGTCTCTCAAAACGTCGCTAAGGTTTTTTCAGGGACGACTGGCTTCTTCTCTATTGGGGTCCTTCAGGTGTGGTTTGATCACAGCACAAAGTCAAGCATACGTGTTGCCTTTATGGAAATGTATCCGTCTTGACAGCCAAAATAGATCATTCATACGCCGAAGAATTTTTTTTTTTATTGGTTTGAAGTGTCATTCGGGATACTCATGTTGATCTAATTTATCAAGTGATTGTTCAAACACAATTTAATGTGACCCTTACATGTATGTGTATATACACATATGTAATAATTATTATATATAAATGACGAAATTATATGTGTCTGTATTTGAATGGATAGAGAGATATAATATTCTCTGAAAAAATTATGATTTTCTTGGGAAAATCCTGTAGAGTTCCCTTCATCCTGAAGCAATTCTATGAGATATTCTTTTTCTAATGGTTTATTGATGATTTGTTTCCTATAACATTGTTATTTTCCAAAACCATCCCCAAACCTCTCTTTTTAACAACAATAACAAAAAAAACCTTTTAAGTCAAACCCAAGTTCAACAAACCCATTGGGCATCATGTCTGACATATAATATAGAATACAATACAATATTCTTTTCCCAATACAATATTTCTTATCTATAAGAAAAGTAAAAGTATTTCATCTTTCAGCTTCTGGAACCTAGATTGGAGAAGACAAGTATTTTTATTTCTAGATATGTATAACCTGGTGAGGCACTCTTTTAAAATAACAGCTTTTTATTCTTACTATAGAAGTATGAATTATTTTTTAAGTAATCAAGAAATCTAAATTCAATATGTCTTTATTGCATGCCTGCTATTGAAGCGTAATTTAGGATCATAGACTAATTTATGAATTACATTTGCTTTTTTGATAATCATTCTATAAATTTCATTTTTTTTTTTTAGTTCAACGGTGATGAGAAGTTCATTATCACATCTGTGGCTTTATTTGTGAGTTTAGGGATGTGGGTGTGTGTATGTATACATTTTTGTAATACTTCTTGTCTAAGTTCAAGTATGTAGTTTATAAATATCCTCTCTTTTAATATGCAATCTCTACTTATTTTCAAACAAAATCTACTAATCCACACACACACACACACACACACACACACACACACAAAAACCTATCTTCTTTAATTTGTTTTGACAGGCTGAAATTAGGGGCATTTCCAAGAGAAAAAATGGAGATCCATTAGGAATCTAACAGTAGAAGTATTTATCAAAGCTAGATCATATGATAGAATGACTTTCATAATCTTTTGTCTTGAGCTTTTTTTCCCCATCTAAAACACAAAGAAGAGAATGCAAAGACAAGCAATAAAAGTTATCTTAGCAGCAATATAGAATGCAAAGCTATAATTAATGCATTCACAAACAATGGGCCTTTGCACATAGGTAGTGCCCTGGAAATCTAGTTATTCACTTTCTCAGGATTAATTCATGATATAGTTTTTGTAGTTTCAGAGTATTTCAGATCTGATTTGTTTTTTATACAAATCTATTTTGTGACTGCACTAAGGATAATTGTTGCATTCTCTCTCTGTCTTTTTTTTTTTTTAATGTCAAATACCATTTAGACAAATATATGTATGTTTCTGCAGTGAAAGTCTAACTCCAAAGATGATAGTCAGATAATGACTTAAATTTCCCCATCTACAATAATATTCTCCCTGTTTCTATGACTGACTTTGCAGAGAGTTTTATAGATTTTTCTTATAACATCACACTTGCCAAAGAAAAGATAAGCTTAAATCATATAGGTTGAGGTAAACTTAATTGATCATAGTTCCAATGGAGCAAAATTAAATATAGCACCTTCTATAATTTTTTAAGCAGCAAAGTTCCTGACAATTTAAGACAAATCAGATATCCTTTTCTCAAATCTTTGATCCTATATCCCAGGCTAAATATACATGTAAGGAATAATTTTTTTGAATCATACACATTTAAAAAAATTACTAAATAAATACCAAGTGATTTTTTAAAGACATCATGCCATTCACGTTATCATTTCTAAGTGCATTAAGCTACTATATTGAAAGAGATGGCTTTCTTTTATTGCCATTTAAAAGCTAAAAAATCCACACATTTACACTTTGTTCTCCAAAGAGGTGCTGGTCTGCTTCTGCAATTTATGTATTTTAATCCAGCTGCAGGAATATGCTCTTCAATTCTTGAGCATAAATAAATACTGATTGTTAATATAAATCAGAAACATTGCAGTGACAAAGTAAGTGATTATTTATCTCAATCAAACTCCAATTATGAAAGAACCATTGTTCATGATCACAGTAAAACAAGCTAGCTGGATTTGACAGTAGCGGTTCCAATTACTTCCTTGAAAATATGAGATGAATAGTATTGCAATGAAGATAGATACTTTTATCATGTTAGAGAGAAGATTAGGGGTCGAAATATAAGATTAGTCAGTCAAATAAGTGATATTAAATATTATTGTTATTGGCTGTGGACAGTTGTTTCAGAAATATACATGACTCATTTTTATTCAGTTTTCTGTTCTAGAACCATGCCTATATATCTGACAGAAATTAATTCAATTTGTGAATCTTCAGCAGCCATTAAGTTTTGAATTTCAGGGTGTGTTTATAGAAACCAAAAATGTCTCCAGCTGATTTCACCATGGAGGCATTACTCATCGTAATATCTGATTATTGGCTTATCTAGTTGTAGTTATAGTGGAACATGAGTGTAAAGCTTTCTGTTACTAAAACATGTGTCTTTTAATCACTAATAGGCAAATGAATAACCAGATTGTTTTGTAAATAAAAGAAATAAACATTAATTCAGCCAACATTATGAGCAAAAGGCCCATTTTGAGTTTAGTTAAATCCCATAGAAGTAAATATTCTTTCTGTATTTTAAAAAAAATCTTTTTTGTCACATTGTAATACCTTAAGTTAGTGCACATTTCAGTAGTCAGACTTACAGATGAAAGAATTATTGAATCAGAAATCAATAATAACAACAACCAAGGCGTGACACCTCTCTCTCTCTCTCTCTCTCTCTCTCTTTCTCTCCCCTTGTGTCTTCAACTGCAGAAGTCTCCTTGTTTCATATTCGGGAAGCTCTCCATTCTTAATATCTAAATGAGGAGAGTTACTAAGATTCAAACCAGAGCAAAGACCATATACTGGCTTTGCCAATAAACACTTGAGTCTGCATGGAATAGAAGGCCATATTTGCTTGTTGAACGTGCCCTTGTCCTTTATGGCAAACCTGAAAACATTAGTCAACCATCAGGATAAGCTTTTTATTGAACATATCACCAAGTGGGCTATGTATGGATTGCAACTTTTGATTTGCAATACATCATCTCAAGGCTCAGTTTAATCTTTTGATTTATTTCCAGCTGAGCAGACTAAGTAGTTGTAAATATCCTTTATCAAACTAGACCATTGACTACACTTATACACAGAATAATCTAAGAATCCACTGGACAAATTCAAAGTAGAGTTTCTGTGAAAACTTATGTTTGGTCTTCAGTGTAGCGAAATAGAATCCTAGTGATGGTGATGGTAACTGGGATTGCAGTAATGGCGGCAATAGCAATGGCAGCTCTATAATCATACAAAGAAAACAGCACATTTCATTGCTTCATGCCTCTAGTACTTCAGCAGACTGAAACAACGATCCTAGTCAGACCCAACGAGTAAATATTTATGACCACCATTGAAAGTAGAGGATGAGCAATGGACACATCATCTAAGATACACAAAACACAAAATGGTCAAGTTCTTCGAGTATTTCTAAATGCAACATAAATATCATCCCATCCCTTAGAAATCATGATTCTGGCCCCCTTTTTATTTCAAAATGGTTGCAGATTTTTCATTCACGAAAAGGTTAAAGGCGTTTCCCCATCGCAAGAAGGATTATCTTACCGGAGGATTCTGGGACTGCAGATGTATACTGCGGCAAAATCCTAAATTCATCGAAAAAAATCATTTCTGGACTCCAGCTGCCAAAAATAATAGAATTATAATAAATCATTGATAAGATTAAAACATCAAGCCATTTTTAGATTCCAAAGTGTTCCAAAAACATGATCCTTTTCTTTTAATTCATTTCTTAAACAATGCAAATTTTAAAGTAGCCTTTCTATCCCGAGCACGCAGCGCCATGAAATCGATAATTTTTGATCTTTCGGTTAGTAGGCAACATGGTGAGCTATTGCAGTGACTGCAGGCAGCAGACATGTTCTTGTCAGCTAAAAATTTTCATATTGTTTTTTGAGTCCATTGAGATTTGTAGATGAGATATCACTGGTTTTAGTCTCAGCTCACACTTGACTGTAGGGACACAAAAACCACATAGTCTAATCATCATATACACATATCTATATGTCTGTTTGTCTCTATATTTTAAAAACAAGGAGTCTTACTGGATCTTAAACAAAAAATTATGTAAAAGGGGTGGCTGGTGTGATTATAATCACATCATGCAGGGTCCACGGTTCCCATTTAGTGAAATTTCGCAGAGGGCAACTTCTTAAGAACATCCCTGCTGTGCAGAGTGAAAAGCATGAACAAACCAAAGACAGAATTCATCTGTGTTTATATTTTACAAACAATGAAAAACCTACTCTTTGTATGCCTTTTTTTTTCCACCTTATTATTTCATGAAAACTGCAGCATTTTCCCCGCCCCCATCCGAACACTCACCACCCCAGCACTGCGGTGTTTCGTGTGCTTCTTTTTCTTCTTCTTCTTCTTCTTTTTCGCTTTCACAAATTCTGCACGCGCCATCTTTATGTGGGCTTATTCTTTTCTAATTTCAGTTGCCCATTCTCTTACAAATCAGTTTTAAAAAAAGAAAATTAGAAGGCACTTCGGGACTTGTTTGACTAAATTTCAGTTTTTTCTACTCAGACTGAAAAATTGAAAACAAGGGAGGAACCCCCCCCCCAAGAGATATTTCTATTATTGCCATAACCTGTTGTATACAGTGGTGATAAAAAATATTATTAACATAATAGCAACAGCTGCAGCCTAAATAGAAGCTATGAGATAATTAATGTGCTACAACAAATTAATTTGCTGCAGGTGCTTGTGCTCTGAACTGCATAACCCAAGCCATTTAAAGTCTGAATACAATTATTATTCCCCCCACATGCTAAAACAAAATACAGAACAAGATGTCCTGTTATTGTCAATATTCTACATGCCTATTGTCCAAAAAGCATCCCCCCCCTTCCCTACCTCTACCTCCATTCTACTCTTCCACACAAACACAGAAAAAGAATGGTTTAGTCATTAGAGATATGTATGGAATCAAGGTTGCACATAGAAAAGTGTAGTTTTTTTTTTTTTTAAAACATGGAGGCTTTATGAGATGTCCTAACTGGAAAATTCAGATGTGACAGTTATTTTAAAGGAACTAGCCTATTGTTTTAGAAGAGCTCTCTTGATTAAAAAAATTAGATGCTCTTAAGTATTCATGTGTCTAGCTAAAGGGTAAAAAACAACAGCAATGCTAAGCAGTTACGATATGAATTCATAGATTTCAGGATCAGTTATTCATCTTATGGCAGAAGGAGAAAAAAGATATATTTACAGTTTAGCCATCTTTCTTGAGGTGAAAAAAATTTTTATTCTCACCTGCTGACAAATGCTACTGTTTATGGAAAAGTGGTCGATGGTTACCTTGCGAGTGGATGCCAGAAACACACTGCAGCAAGATAACAAGGGCAGGAAATTGAAAGAAGGAGCCAGAGTGCCTAGAAGCAACTGTCCATTTTCCATTTTGCATCACTTCGCAAAAATAATTTTGAGCCTATTTTTAAAGGAAAAACATACCAGTTTCCCCCTATGCTTCTGAAGGAAAGACTCCCAAATTTAGAGCAAAATTCTCACAATTTTCCCCAGTGAACATTCTTGATACTACCAAGGGAAAAATGACATTTGTTTTCATTACAGCTCCATGAACTGCAGTTGAGTTTGACTGGTTGTTGTTGGTTTTCCAAAGTGTGACTGAAAATTATGAAATCCATCATTGACCATTCTATTTTTCAAGGTTTTTTTCAAACTTGACTGAGGTGAACAGGAAAGAAGTCTTCAAACCAAAGCCAGGACATTTCTAGCATATGATACTGATTTCCTTAACCTTTCACTCTGAATTCCCAGCAATTCTAGTTCTAGAGGGGAATGGTCAGTATGCCCCATGCCATAACTGTGGCACAAAGTAAAAGGCAAAACAAATTTAAATATGTGTGTGTGTGTACAAATACTATATATGCATATATATGTCCTTTAAAGGGAATTTTTTTCATTTCTTAAATACTCTTTAAGTTAATGAGAAAGACTGCTATGTAAGCCAGTGTTTCCACATATAGATGCTATGTAGATTTGTGCCAAGTTCTCACTGCTTGACTGACAAGAATGCTACTCCATCTTCCTTTTGTTTATGTTGATGCTTTCTCCTCACAGTCCATTTTCAAGCCTGCTTATATTTTAAAATTTATAACGAGGGAACTGGAATTTTTTTTTAAAAAGGATGAAATAAAGAAAGAT
The DNA here is from genome assembly GCF_902635505.1 of Sarcophilus harrisii. Lineage (NCBI taxonomy): Eukaryota > Metazoa > Chordata > Mammalia > Dasyuromorphia > Dasyuridae > Sarcophilus > Sarcophilus harrisii. The sequence goes on from NC_045430.1 coordinate 247,966,406, forward strand.
CACATTGCTTTCTGCTGAAATACAGTACACTCTGATAAAAATGGAAAAGGTTGACAACTATATAATTTACACATCTCCCACTACCTACAACTCCTTTGAGATTTCTCAGTAATTTTCAAGACAGTTGATTATGCTGTCCCATACAAATGAAAGATTATCCCTCAACTCACTAAAAACACATGAGTTCATGAGCAAGAGGAAGTTGAAGGGGAAAAGAAAACATACTTTCATTTGTGGAGTTGCAAAGTCATTGCTGTTTAAAATATTTTCCCTCTCCCCCAGCAAATTTTATACCAAAAGTATCCAAAACAATAAATACGAAACAATGGATCTGACATCTTTTCATGTATGTGCATCCACATAAAATATAGATCTGTGTGTGAACATACATGGATTACAAATGTATGTGATATGTGTATGTATACATCTGTATGTCAAAACAGAGAAATGATAGATGAGAGAGATGATAGATGATAGGATAGATAGATTAGATAGATAGTGAATAAAAAAGACAAATAGATTTCAGGATGTTCACAGCCCCTAATAAAAATGAGTATTTATTTTTTATTTCCCTATAGCTATAAATTAAGAAAAGTTATCACAGGTTATATATGAGGAAAATATAAAGTCAAAAAAGGCTCATAAAACTTACAATGAAGTAGAAATGTCTAAAATTGTAATTCAGCTTTAATGTAACAGCTATATATACTTGTGTGTTAAGAATCAGCTAGATCATAGAATCTTAGTGTTGAAAGGGACCTGAAAGGTCAGATACTCCAACATTCTATCAAAAGCAAGAATCCCTTCTTAAACAGTTGAACCATCTCTTCATGAACACAAAGGGTTATAGATTTGATCCCCAGAAGGACCTGAGACATCATCTAGTCCAATCCCTTCATTTTATAGATGAAGAGACTGACGGCCAGAGAGGTACTTCATAAAACATCATAAGATCATGGCTATAACTGGAAGACACACAAAAGGTCATCTAGTCCAACCTCCTCCTTTTAAAGGCAAGGAGACAGGTGAAATGATTCATCTGAGGTTGTACAGGTAGTAAGCATCCGAGACTGGATTTGAATCAAGGTGCGCTGACTTCAAATCAACAGCTTTTTCATTGTACTACATGGTGTCCCTATGATTGGAGGGGAGCGAGGTTTTCATTATTTCAATAAATTATAAAGACTGTTGACATTTGCATCGTACTTTAAAGTTTGCAAAACATTGATATAATGAAAAACTTCCTAAGAATTGGAATTACTCCAAAGTGAAATGGACTGCCTTGGGACATAATAGGTTTTCCCTCTTTGGAAGTTGTTAAGAAAAGGTTGGATAATCTCTTGCCACATATATTGTAGGGGACTATTTTCATGTACAAGTTAGGTCTCTGGGATCCCTTCTAATCCTTGGGATTCTGTGCTTTAAGATACATACATTATCTCATTTGTTCCTCAAAATGACACAGTGAGGTAGATAGAGATGGTATTACCCCATTTTATGAATGAGAAAAATGTAGCTTGGAGAAATTAATTATCTAAGGTCACCCAATTACTACTGTTAGAAGTAGGATTCAAACTGGTCTTTTCTGACCCCAGATGTAGTATCTTTTTTGGACAGTTGTCATTGTTAGGATTTTTTTTCTATATTAATGTAATCCTTAGCTCAAAGGGCCAATTGCATGGGACTTTTTCCGTATTGGTGGAGAATAATTGTTCAGTCAATCTGAACAAGTCAGAGTTGGTGGTAATGAGAAAGAAAAGGGATCTTGGGTTCTACTATCTTCCAGCTTTAAGACAAAAAGATAGTCATACCAAACTCTCTTTGGGTCACTGAAGGGAGAGAAAGATTCTGGGGAAAAATCAACATGAGAGGAGCTGGCAGTCTATCACATTCTCATCTGCAGTTTACTAGTCTTGAGATTTCTGGGAATCTTCCACTTGGGTGAGATCTAGAGATAATTCTCTTTCTTGGTTGAACTGAAATGTCTTACTCCTAATATGAGGACTCCATTCTGTATTGTCTAATATGTTTTCTTATCTGTATATTTTCTTTAATATATGTGTTTTGCTATTGAGTTAGATAAGTGAGATTATTTTCATTTGTTTGTTTTTGCTATTTGCTATGTATATTCATTGAGGAACTGGCATTTGGATGGGAAAGGGGTAAGCCTTAGATATAAAGCTTAGCTGTCCCCTCCTTTTTTTTTTATTATAGCTTTTTATTTACAAATTATATGCATGGGTAATTTTTTAATTTATTTTTTATTTTAATAGCCTTTTATTTACAGGTTATATGTATGGGTAATTTTACAGCATTGACAATTGCCAAACCTTTTGTTCCAATTTTCCCCCTCCTTCCCCCTAGTCCCTCCCCCAGATGGCAGATTGACCAATACATGTTAAATATGTTAAAGTATAAATTAAATACAATATAAGTATACATGTCCAAACTGTTATTTTGCTGTACAAAAAGAATTCGATTTTGAAGTAGTGTACAATTAACCTGTGAAGGAAATAAAAAATGCAGGCTGTCCCCTCCTTTTCTATTAAGCTATAACAATCAGGAGTTTAGCTTGAATCTAACAATTACTTCCTCTAGAATAATAACATTTAAGACAACAGTTAGCTTTAATTATAGTACCCCCACTCCTTCTCCTCCTCCTCCTCCTCCTCCTCTTCCTCTTTCTCCTCCTCCTCCTTGTCTTCCTCCTTCTCCTTCTCCTCTTCTCCCCCCTCTCAGGATAGCACAGTGGCCAGCCTCTTATCTTCCTTCTTCTACTCCTGGCAGGAAATTAAAGTCTTTTTTGGAAAATTATTGGTGGGTGGGGGAGGAGATGCTATAGATGTCTATTCTTACCTCCTTATGAACCACATTGAGACAGCCATATTAAATAAAGAAGCCAAATTTGCATCTCTGTCATTTCTACCTATTGGTCTATTTTCTGGTGCACCATATAACAAATTCTTTCATATGGCAGCCTTTCAAATGTTTTAAGACATATCAGACTAGAGGAATTAGATTTGGAAAGGAATTCAGTGGGGAAAGAGACAGAGACAGACAAAAGAGAGAGAATATATGTGTGTATACATGTGTGTGTATGTATATATATGTGTGTGTATAATATATGTATATATTACATATATATAAAATATTATGTACACACATACATTTTTATTTGTGTATACATAATATGTGTGTTAGTATAGCTCCCTTAGTTTTCAAATTAAAAAAAAAAAAAACAACAAACAATACCCAGAACAGTTACATATTTATCTAAGGCTGATCCAGCTCAGATAAATGTTAGAGTCAGCATCTGAAATCATTTGCTGTGATTTCACATCCACTGTTGATACCTCAGAACCACAATGAGCTCTCGCAGTCTACTAAAGGTGTCCTTTTAGTATTCTGAGTTAAATATCTGTGAGTCGTTCAACCATTCTTAATTCAAGACAGCTTCTAAAACCATCACTATCCTGAATGCTTTCTTCTAGATACATTCTTAAAATGTAATGTTTTAAATTGAGCACAACATTCCAAGTATGCCTGACCATCGCAGAGAACAATGGAACTAGATTATTTTTACTTTTTTTTTAGCAGCCATGTTCCATTTGGCGTTGTTCCATTATCAGGGTTTTGGTCAACAGGAATATCTGAGTCTTTGTCAAACAAAGTGCTTTAAAGCCAGGCTTCTTCAATACTTGACAAGTGCAATTAATTGATTTTTTTCAAAACTTAAATGCAAAGCTTTACATTTCTGTCTTTTAAATGGAATAGGTACATTCTATTTGTTGACCATTAGCAAATCCTTTAGAAAAATAAACCTGAAACTGTCCTGCCAAATCAATTTGGGCAAGATCCAGACAAAAGGATAAGCTGTCATGTCTCTTTTCTTTCAAATGATAGCAGGAATGTATGGTGAGGCTCCCGTATAGGACCAGTCCACTGTCAGTTAATGATTTCCCTAAAGCTGTGGAAATTAAATCCAGGGTTTAAAAAATACAAAAAAGGGTATTAAAAAAACAGTTTAAACAACTAATTTCATGAAAGTTTTACTTTTCTTTAGTTCAATAAGGTTTTTTTTATTAGTTTGTATTAAAATTATTAATATACTTTAAATTTTCTTACTTGTTTTTAACTCACTTCATTAGAACTCATTAAAACTGATGAGTTTTTTTTTTCATTAGTTTCTTTTTTTTTTCAAAATAGAAAGCACATTTTAATCTATACTAATCTGCTTATTTGCAGATTGGTTGGCCTATCACTTGCCAATCAATCTTTGTAATTTAAACTCTTTTGGACAGATAATTTATTAAGTACTGGAAAACTTTGTTGAGCAACTCCAACAATTCTAATATTTCCATAGATTCAAGCTGCCCTTAAAATCTCTTCCTCAATGTTTATTCCTATTCAAGTTAATTCTGCTTTTCCCTAGGCCCACTGCAATCTTACCTGCCCCTCACCTGGCCCTTTCAGGAGTGCCCTTTGTAACTACAATCGATCATTTTTATAGGGTATAGAAGTGCAGATCTGTGATTTTTATCGGTGTAGGAAGCTCCTAATAGAAGAAACTCTCTCTACCAATTCAAATCAGCAACTCTTCAATTTATATGAATTGCCTAGAGCCTTAGGAGTTAAATGATTTGCCCAGAGTCACACAGCCAATATGTGTCAAGAAACACTCCCTCAATCTATTCCTGTCCTATAGCTTTTCCTCAAAAAGCTTCTTTCAGTTCTTCATTTTGACTGAGACTTCTTTTCCCAGAAGAAATTGAGTCATTTTCAATTATGTCCCGCTCTTCATGATCTCAGTTGGGGTTTTCTTGGCATTCTAGAGTGGCTTGTCATTTCCTTCTCCAGCTGATGAGGAAACTGAGCAATTGAGTGATGGGTCTTGTCAAAGATCACTCAGGTAGGAAGTATCTGAAGCCAAGTTTGAGCTCAAGAAGATGAGTCTTGCTGACTTCAGGCCCTCTCCCAGAAGATACCATATTCCTGAAAACCTCCATTGGGAGCTTCTTCATACATCCACTCTTTCTCACTCCCAGGACCAGGATATTCCTTGCTTCCCTTTGCTACTTAAAGACTATCCTGCCCTCACCCTTACATTACTTTTTCTAATAAAACTGGATAATGTCATGCTCCCCTATCCTAAATTCCTCTTCCATGGGCATTTAGTATCATGTTGTTGGACTCTGATCAATCCCAAAGACAACTAGCCTTACATCCTACTTTCCTCTTCTCCCCACCCCCATTTCAGGCACATATTGATGGAAAATAGAATCTAAGGTACACTTAGACTTTAATTTCCCATAAAATCAGTAGTTTTGAATTTTGAAATTCATTTCTCTGATCACAATCTTTTAATCTTCTATCTTTCCCACCTACTCACTCATAACACATGTTGTTTTTGTCCTTCGCCTACTTTTCCAGTCCATCTCCCCATCCCTGCCTTTCCTTGCCTTCAGACTTTTTTTTGACTCCATTATCAGGTATTTCTTTGATTTGCTAAGTATTATTCTAAAATCTCTTCCCTCCCTAAAGTTGTCACATTTCAAATCTGTAAATCTTCAATCCTTGTTAACAACAACAACTAGCATTTATAAAGTTTTTTAAGGGTTACAAAATACTTTATATAGAGAGTCTCATTTGATCCTTCCAACTAACTCTTCAAGGTACACGATATTGTTGTCACTATGGTTGAGTAGAGTTAATTGACTTTCCAGGACCACATAGTTAAATGTCTAAAGTAAGATATTTAAACCTGGGTTTGAATTTTGGGTCTTCCAGATTCCAAATCCAAGACTCCATTTATTATGTCACCTGGTTCCCATCTGATTTCTCTGTTTCTGCTTCCAAACTGCTGAGAGAACTTGGAGGCAGTATTTTTTTAAAATAATAATTATTAAAAATTTTTATTTTCAAAATACATGTAAAGATAATCTTTAGCATTCACCCCTGCCAGGTTTTATTTTGTTTTGTTTTGTTTTGTTTTGTTTTAAAGATTTCACCTAGTTTTTTTTTTTTTTTAGATCCGATTTTTCTTGTGTAGCATGATAACTGTATGGATATATATATATATATATATATATACATATATTGGATTTAACATATATTTTTAGCATATATTGGAATACCTGCCATCTAGGGGAAGGGATGGGAGGAAAGAGAGGAAAATTTGGAACAGAAGGTTTTGCAAGGGGGTCAGGGTTGAAAAATTACCCATGCATATGTTTTGTAAATAAAAAAATAAAAATAAAAATAAATAAAAGAGAAAAAAAAAGATTTCACCTAGTACAAATTTGTATTTATATAAACTTTAGAACTTCTGTCCCATTCTTTTCCTTTTCCTCTCATTCCCCAAGCCAGTGTCATAAACATGTCCCCATACTTTCAAACCTAAAATCACAACCTCTGTGGCATCATTAATTTAAATTACATCTCATCATTCTTCCAGCACCAAACTTTTGGAAAAGATAGTTTTTGATATTTCTACTTTCTAACCTCCTATCCCCACATCTGTTTTTGTACCCTTTTCAATCTACTGCTCCACCAAATCCTTACTCTTTAACTAAAACTGCTCTTTTAAATGGTTCCTGTCTCATTAAAACTAATGGCTTCTTTCCATCTTCTTCTTCTTATGCTTTTTGCAGTATTTGACACTTGTTAAGTACCCTTTCATTCCAGATACTTTCTTCTTCCTTGGCTTCTGAGATCATCTCTATTCACTATTCACCCTGTGATCCAAACCTTGGTGCCATCTTTGGTTCCTCCCACTGGAGCAATGGTATTTTATCTGGGGTCCATGGATAGATTTCAGAGGGCCCATAAACTTGTACTAGAAAAAAATAAGATCTTTATTTTTCTTAACTGCTAACTGAAATTTATAATTTCCTTCAATAACTTAAAATATTATTCTGAGAGTGGGTCAAAAAGCTTTCCCAGACTTCCAGAGGCACTGATGACAAAGAAAAAGTTAAGAACCCTTGTGTTTAATACAGACTCCTGTTAGAAAGTGAAACTGGAAACAGGTAGAACCTAGAGGTAATTAAGAGTTCTAGTGAAAAGCTCCTCTGAAGCAATATGGAGGACCTACTAAATCTGAGAAAGGAAAGCCAGCAAGAATTCCACTCTTAAAGGAATTTTAAATTAATTTTGCTTGAAACAAGAATAACATTTATCTCTCATATTTTCCCCACCATACCCATAATCTTCCTTCTCCCAAGCTACCTCTAATTTTCCCTTCAATGAAAATGGGTAGTTCCCAGAAAATAATTAATAAATTAGAACATCAATAAAACATTTTTAACATATACAAGAAACAAAAAGGAGCTCAGAAAGAATCCAAGCCCAGGCTCTAACACTTAATGCTTAGGTGATCTCTGGCAAATTATTTAACCTCTGGACCTGAGTTTCCTTATATGTGAAAAGATTTTCTAGATGGTGTCCCAGGTTCCTCCCAGCCTTAGAACTATGATTCCATGAGCCTGAGAATAAAACAGTGCACTTTGGTTACATCCTTGCTAGCCAACTTTAATTCATACTCTTTTTTTTTTTAAAGTAACAAAAGTTGACAGTTTTCTATACAATAGTTTTCAATGTGCATCATCATATATTGAAATGTATCTATTTATTGATGATTATGTTTCTAATAAAAAGAATAATTTTTCAACGTAACTTAGAAGCTAAAGGTTTTTAAAATGAAAGTGCAAGGCTTAGATCACCTTTGAAACATTCCTTTGAAGATAATAGAATTCTTTTCTTGTATATAAACCTCTATCCTCATGATATTTTTTCCATCCTCAAAATATCATGCTTCTCCTGAGGAAGTAGGCAATGGTAAAAAGTCACAATTAGAGCTTTTCAGAATAATTCCTTTTCTTTGTCTTGACCCCACCCTCCCCCATCTCTTTGGCTTTGATAGGAAGAGTTAGGTTAGGAGGAATAAATGAAATGATGTGACCAGGCCCTTCTTCATCCTTCTAATCTTCCTATATCTTCTGCTAGATTCTGACAACACATCTATATTTAAATAGACCAAATGTACTGAATTTTCTAGGACAATTTCAATTCCAAGAAAATAAAATGTTCTTTCAATGAGGCTTTACAAATGAATTAATCTTTGTTAAAACTTGTGTTCCCAGTTTGGGCTTCAGAAAATATGGACTCATATATCTATATGCTAAGAAATTTTCCAAGTACACCACACCCACCTCATCAGAATACTCTCCTTGAGTGTCAACCAGCGGCAGAATTATAAGACATTATTACAACAAAGGTGACAATGATAGATCTTAAAATAGCGGGACCGCCAAAGAAAAGGAGCGGCGGCGCATCAGAGAGAGAATCTGAGCTAAGAGACTGATAATGAGGATGGAGAGTACTTTTTCTGCTTATAGGTGGAAAAGGCTGAGAAGTCTCTGTTTGAAGACAAAGCACATAATAATGTGATCATAGACATTTCCTAATGGGGACTATGTGATGTTCAGTAAATGTATTCCTTTCCCTGCATTATTCTTATCCTGTTAGGTTCCTTTGAGAGAGTTTCTCAAGTCAGTGTTTATTTCCAGCACCTGATTACGTCTGCAAAGGACATCCACTTATTTCTACAAAGTAAAATTACTTGTAGAGAATTGTGCTTAATTGTCTGGATAAACCTCTGTTTAAAACACTACTTTTTTCTCAATTCTACTCATCTCATTGGAAGGATGGGGGGTGCTGGGGGAAAATTTGGTAATCAATAAATCATCTAATAACGTCACCAACTCATTTCTGAAAAACATTCTATCATTCACTGTAGGAATTGCCTAGCCTTCTCACCTCCAAGAAAAAAAATATTATACATATATAAAGGAAACCCATGGTCTGTGCCAATTGTTGAAAAGAATGGATTTCTTTTCCTTTACAAAGATTTGTTTGGGGGATATCTCATGATTCTAGGGGCTCAGCATGCTAATCAGTGATCAGGAAGGGGAAAATTGGACCCCACCCATTACCCTGTCTGGCTTGGAACAGTGCAGGAAGTCAAAAGAAATGTCAACATCTGACTTCATATTTCTATTGGAACTAGGAAACAGAAGGCAGATGCATTAAGGCAGCCGGACTAGGTCACCAGGACCTTTACTTTCTATTTGTTCTGCTTTTCAGAGAGTCAGACAATGCCAGAATAGGCAGCTGGAACTACACTCTGATGTCATGTACCTCCTTAGTAAATGCAGATGCTTGGGGACTTTCTGATAGCTCTTCATTTCTGCAGTTTCCTGTCTGGTTCTGGACATTTTAATGACCCTCACTTGTGTCTGCTTCTTGCAGTTGGATTATGGAACACTTACAATAATGATGATAAGATTTTTGGAGGGTAAGGTGCTGGAGAAAAAGTTTCTGCAAGTAATTAACAGGGCATTGGACTATACTTTGTAAAGGCATCTTTTCTGTTGCTGAGTCATTCAGTTATGCTGACTCTCTATGACTCTATCTGATCTTTTCTTGGCAAAAATACTGGAGTGTTTCCTGCTCCAGTTCATTTTATAGATGAGGAAACTGAGGAAACAATTTCCTCAGGGTCACATAGCTGGTGTCTCAGGCCAGATTTGAACTCAGTCCTCTTGTCTTCAGACCCAGCCCTCTACCCGCTGCATCACCTAGCTGTCCTGTAAGAATGATTTCCAATACTAAATATGGACCTGTACTTAATATAGTATGTTTTATGTTGTAGGCACTTAAGAACTATCTCTTGATAAACATAACAATTTTTATACAGGTGTCCCAAAAGTCAACTGTACTTTGGCACACCCTGTATAGTGTTTTGAAATTTACAAAGCACTTTATATGTTATCTCATTATATTAAAAAAAAAATCCAATATGGCAATGATAGGGAGAAAACAGTCAACTTTTCCTCTTTGTTGTATTTCTCTGGATGAATTTATATGATCACTCAAATTCAGATTCTTTCTGCACTGTATACTGTAATGGATGTGGTACCTAATTTTGTCCTTTTTTCCTTTCTTTTTTTTTCTTCCTTCCTTCCTCTTCTTCTTTCCTTCTTTTCCCTTTCTTTCCTTCCTTCCTTCCTTCCTTCCTTCCTTCCTTCCTTCCTTCCTTCCTTCCTTCTTCCCTTCCTCCCTCCTTCCTTTTCCTTTTTTCTTTCTTTCTTTGTTTCTTTTTCTCTCTCTTTTTTTTCTTCCTTTCTCCTTTCTCTTTTTTCTTCCTTTCTTTTTTCTTTCTCTCTCTCTCTTTTCTTTCTTTCTTTCTTTCTTTCTTTCTTTCTTTCTTTCTTTCTTTCTTTCTTTCTTTCTTTCTTTCTTTCTTTCTTTCTTTCTCCTTCTTTCTTCCCTCCCTCCCTTCCTTTCTTTCTCTCTCTTTCTCATCTTCCCTCTCCCCTTCTGTCTTTCTCTGTGTTACCTCTCTTCCTCCCTCCCCATCTTTCTCTCCTCACTTTTTCCCTCCCTCTTTCTCTCTCCTTCTCTCTTTACTTCTTTCTTTCTCTGTCTTGTCTCTCTAACTCTCTGTCTCCCTCTTTCTCTCTCTCCTTCTCTTTTTCTCCTTCCCTTACTAGCTGGACAAAAGAATCAACTTCCTTTATGTTCTTGGCCTCAAGGATGATAAAGTCTGTGGCATATGATATTTTTATTTACTTTCTTAAGTATTATCCAATTACATTTTAATACAGTTTGGGTCCTAGTCAAGAGTGCTGTTGCCACATTAACTCATGTTTGACAATGATTATTAGCTTCATTGTAGATGTAAAGCTACAATGTATAGTATAACCAGCCTACTTGACCATATTAGGAGGCAGAATTTCCCTACTTCCCCACCCTAGGCTTAAGTATGAAGGGAAAATCACCTGGAGCCCTGTTCCCAGATATATAGTGGCCATATTAGTTCCTTTCTAACTGTATTTTATAACTCCTTCCCAAGATCATACAGGTGAAATGAAGCTGATAATTGTATCCCAAAGCAGAGGTGTCAATCATGGGCCAATAGAGCAATAACACTTTTGACTAAAATCTAAACTATTTTAAAATGTAATTGAGAAAAATTTAACAAAATAAATAAAAATAGCATTTATTATAGATAATATTATTATGCAATTTTGTAAGTCAATATGACTTACTCAGAAGGATCCTTATCTATAAATTAGTGATACCATTCCTTTTTGAGTTTGCCAACAAAGCCCTAAAGATTTCTTATATGTTTTATGTAGTTATATTTTTTTAAACAATATTACATATTGTTATATATTAGCAAAGCTTTTAGTACAGTATGTGAGATATAGTAAACAGGACATGAATGTGATAAATATTATCAAAGGAGTGTACATATCAGGTGCTCTTGACTTTTCTGCCATTCCATCTCACGCCATGTCTCCTTTTGGTTTTGTCTTCATAATTTTGGGCATGATATGCAGATACTTTGCTAGCATGTAGCATTTTTTTACTTTTTCATGAATAGATACCAGCAAGAGATGCATTTTTGTGTGAGCCTGGTCCCTGCTGATTCTTAATGAATTTCAATGTGTCCCTTCAAGAATAATTGGCATAAAGGAGGGGGGAAGTTATACCATATGAAAGTCTTACAAATATGAAAAGTCTAGTTGTTCAGTCATTTTGGGCCAACTCTTTCATGTCCAACTCTTTATGACCCCATTTGGAGTTTTCTTGGCAGAGTTTCTGGCGGAGTTTGCCATTTTTCTTTTCCAGCTTATATTTGAGGAAAGAGGCAAACAGGCTTAAGTGAATTGTCCAGGGTCACACAGATATTAAGAGCCTGAGGTCAGATTTGAACTCAGGAAGATGAGTCTTGACTCCAGGCTCAGCTCTCTATGTCCTGTGCCACCTAGTTGCCATGGTTAATTTGTCCTTTTTTTTTTTTTAAACAACTATTCTTCTCATACAGAAGAGTTTCTACTCTTCAATCCCAAATCTGACTCATTTTTAATAATGGCCCAGTCTTCCTTTCTAGACAACTACCCCATTTATAAAATAGTTTCTTTGGGATACTAAGATGTTTAGTGTCAGTCAGTCCATTTCCTAGAATTATTATGGACAGAGACTCTCCATAAGCAAAAGACTGAAAACCCTAATGTCTAAACTGTAGTGAACTTTCACTTCTCCAGCAACTTCCTAACAACTTGCACGGCCTAGTGGCATCTCCATTTACTAGATGGCAAATTCAGTGTGTGCAAGGATCATGTCTTGTAACCTTTGCAACAGCATCCAGTGCAATGTATTGCATATAGCACCTAATAAAAATATTTAAAAAATAAATCCCTTTCATGTTACTCTCAATGGATGGGGGGGACTTTCCAATTCCATTCTTATATCTTCTTTTACACTAGCCTCTAACCTTCTTCTACATCACTACCCCTCAATAAATCAACCAACAGATATTTGTTAAATATTTACTATGTGCCAGATACTGTAGTAGATGTTTAAAAAATGCTTACATTATAGTCATAGTTTACCCATTTTACATCTTACAATGCTATCTCTTGTGTATTCATAACATCTTCTTGGGTTCTATACTTTTCTGGTTTTCTTGTATCTCCCTTTATATATAGATCATTCATCCATTTTGGCCTTATCTTGGTAAATGGTGTAAGGTATTGATCAATACCAATTTTTGCCAGACTTACATTTTATATTCTGCCAATGTATTTCAAGACCTAAAGTATTCTATGACCAAGTTGGTTTGGGAAATACTGCTTGCTATATTGAACACAACAGTGTGATTCCAATATCAGGTCTTGCAAAGAACAACTTTCATAGGAATAAGATTCTCCTGAATCCATTCAGCTCATCCTTTATTACCAACATCCACCAATATCCATCCTGATGATGAGCCGGGAATTCTGTATAAGTTGTATTATCACAGGCAGTAAATTAACTCTTAAGTACACCTTGTAAACAAGTATATTCTTCCTTACTTCCCCAGTCCCTAAAAGGGTTTTTTTGGGGCACTGAAGTATTTCAGGTCAATTAGCTTGCTGCCTAAAATTATTATGTAGAAAGACTCGTTTTCTTGAAGAAGACAGGATTGTGGATCCTAAATGTTATGTTCCTGTAAGTCAATAGAAACCAAATATATACCCATAAGACCCATCACCATCAGCACTCAAGTCTGATATATCTGATAGGTTCCTGGGATTTTCTAACGGGTCGTTTCTTACCAGCACCATGTCATTGTTTAGAGATGTAAATGTCACAGTCAGAATCAGCAGCCTAGCAAGGGAACCATGGGGTCTCATTACCGAGCTGTACCATTTGTCTCTACACTGTGATTTGGGAGGATTTCTTGGATAACCTTAGCTGAATTACCTGGTATGTGGAGCTCTTCTCCTGCTGTGCCCCTTAACTGAACCAAATCTGACATTTATGAGGACACAAGACAAGGACATCGCCAGTAAGACATCACTACATGTCCCAGAAATGAAAGGAACAGCTTTAACAGCACTGCTGTTTGTAACATGCAGGCACAGAGCTCTTGCCATCAGGGTCAGCAGAACACAGGAAATGTTGGACGCTTCACAATATTTGCACAGAACTGCAAAGGGTTACATTGATGTTCTGCCTACCATTTCAAAGATGCAGGGGATAGAGACGGCCGTTAAGCAATATCCGCATGCAGTGTCTGCAGTCAATCAGCTCCTTGCTGTTCTTGCTGGAGGGAGAGGTCTTTACTACACCTGACCTTACCTTACCCAGACTTCTCACTGGCTGATTGCCGATGATTCTGAGGACAGGCACATAAACACCGAGGAACAGTCTATTTTTAATGTTTCCAGTTCAGAATTTGTTGAAGAATTGGAAAATTCCAAGGGCACAGAGAACCATTCCTGGGATTACAGGTACCCTGTTTTGATGATGTCCCAACCAGGAGCCCAACCAAGTATGTTTTCATAGAAAGACCTCAGTTGAAAAGGAGATGATGAAAGATTTCAGAAAGACATTATTTCACTGCAGCATTTGGAGTCAAATAACCCAGGTCTGAATCGCAACTCTGCCTCTTAATAGCTGTGGGTGATACCTCAGTTAGCCTCTTTGAGCCTGAGTTTCCTCATCTGTTAAAATGAGAATAATACTAGCACCTTCTTCATAGAGATGTTATAAGGTTCAAATGAGGTAATATATATAGAGTTCTTTGCAAACTTTAAAGCATTCAGAAAAATTTAACTATTACAATCACAAGATGTTACTTAATCAATAAGTATTTAAGTACCTACTCTGTGTCAGGCACTGAAGGATACTAAAAAAAAAAAAAAAAAAAAAAGGCAAAAGTCAGTTCCTACTCTCAGAGAGCTCACAATCTCATGGCTTCAGAGGTCAGTTCTCTATGTGTTGTTATTCCATTATATTTAACTCTGTAACGCCGTGGACATCAATACTGTCCATGGAGTTTTCTTAGCAAAGATATTGGAGTAGTTTGTCATTTCCTTCTCCAGTGGATTAAGTCATGCATTAGTAAGTGTCTGAGGACAACTTTGAACTTAGGTTTTCCTAAGTACAAGCTCAGCACTCTATCCACTGAACCACTAAGCTGCCTAATGATCCTATGATTCTGTGAACATTTTGAGCCTACCACATTCATGATCCTGATACGCACTCCACCAGGTATATGTGATCATAAAGCAACTACTTCAAAATCAGAGTGAAAATCCAGAATGTTCAATTTCTATCAGGTTTTTCCATACATACACCCACCCACCCACCTCCACAACTATAGCTGATCCATTTCATTTTTTTCTGGGAAAGAGTGTTAAATGGCTTTAGACTCATCAGTCTGAGGGGAATTTCTGGAATATCAAACTATTTGTAGCTGCTGAGTCATTATGACCAACACAAACCATGGCTTTGCCATAGATTCTTCCTTTTATAGTGATGAAGCTATGTTTATCTGGAAAATGGCACATGATACTGGGGCACCAAAAATTCATAGAATATACTGACCAGCTTTCTATTTATTAAGGGTCATGCACAGAAATAATGTTCCCTTATGTCCTTATTCCAGGAATAAAGAGAATGACTTTTGCAAAAAGACCAAATCAAAGGTTATCAAAAATAACATAACTAGGAAACAGCATACAAGTTGATGAAACAACCAGGGACATGAGGTCAAGCTGAAAATTGGGACACTCACGGATCCAATTCCACTATTGATTGACATAAAAGCTTTGTTCTCTTCTCCAACCCAAACAAACTGAAAATCTAGGTTAAATCCAAAAAGAACTAGTTACAGTTGGAGTCATGATCAGCATGAGTTGTTCAGTGACAGTGATTGTGGTACTCAATAATTCCATTTGATTAAGAGGTTAGCATGTTGACCATATTCTCAATTTCTTCCTTCCCAGACTCTAAAAGTGCCTTTGAAAGTGTAGGTTCTGACAATCGAGCACTGTAAACTGTATGTTATTCTATACCACCTCAATTATAGGTTCTAATGATGGAAAAACCTCCTGACCACCAAGGTTGATAAAATTGCCATTTTTTCTATAGAAACTCAAGTTGGACTGGATCTTAAAGTGGATGTGGAAGAGGTAGCCAGACCAGAAACTGCCTGGGCAGTTTCATTTATCCACAAGCAGTCATCATGAGTTATCTGCTCACAAAGAATGCCCTTCATAAAGAAATCATATTATTAATTAACAAGCATTTATTAAATGCTTGCTATGTACCTTGCTTAGCACTGGGTATATTAAAAAAGTTTATATTATTGTGACCACACTATATGCAACTCATTCAAAATCATTTACTTGACATCATTATCCAGATGCTATATTCAATGCCCTGAAAATGATTTTGCCATTGATGAGACTCTTAAGGAGTATAGAATATGATGCTAAGCTATTAATTATAAACTGTCAAAGATATCACTTTTTTCCTAGGAAATGACCAAGAATACAGACTGATTTTGTTGGACTAAGTCAAGTAAAGAACTTCTTAATTTGGTAGATTCTTGAGATAACTCTCAATGTTTCTAGTTTCATCTTGACCCTCCACTCCATTAATCACAGCTCATTGTCATTTATTTACAAACACAGATTTGCAGACAACATAATTTCCATCAGTAAGTCTATATTAAGCTTTATGGAGTGTCAAACATTTCAGCAAAATTATTAATGTTGTCATAATCACACCTTAAGAACCTTAAAATGATCAAGCTTAAAGGTAATAAAGTACATAGAGCTCTTGGTTTCAGGAAGATCTGTGTTCAAAAATAGACACTTACTAGTTATGTCATCCTGGACAGGTCACTGAACTTCTCTGTAACTAAGTTTCTTCATTTATAAAATGGGAATAATAATAGCACCTACCCCCTTCTCCCCCAAGTTGTTGTAAGGATAAAATGAGAGAATTTTTTGAAAGCACTTAGTAAACCCAGCCCAAACAAATTTTCCCCTTAGGTATCCCAATGGTCCCCTATTCCTGGGCGCTTACTATAAATGGTGCCAGACTTAATGTGGATCCTCAATTATCTTTAACCCTGCTGAAGCTAAGAACTCCTAAGCTGAATCGCTCTCCCAACCTTAGCCTCTTCAGTAATAGGATTAGAGGCATGTGCCTTTATTCCTGATTCCTTGAAGACTCTCACAGAAAGGGAGGTTATCATTTCCCCAGGTAGCCAGTTCCTCCATTTTTAGGTAGCCTTAATTCTTCTAGAGTTTTTTTCCCCTCAGAATCAAGCCTAAATTTACCTCTTTTCAACTTTTTCCAGTTGCTCACAGTTTTGCCCATGGGACTAAGAAAAACAAGTCTAATCTCAGTTCTGTACTGAAAACAGCTGTCATGTCCTCCCCTATGTCTACTCTGCTTTAAGCTAAAAACATTATACCCAGTTGACTGAATGACAGCAGAGCTACCAGAAGTCTCCCCTCTAAAGCCAAAAGACATTGATCTTTTGTCTATATCTCATAACAACTTGTCAGAGCCACAAAGTAAAGGAAGCGAGAGTCTTCCCTAGCCAGCCCATTTATTGGAGTGGGACCACCTTATATTTCTCTACCCACTAGTACAACATAGGGATGGCTTCAGAAAGGGGTGTACTCTTGTGGTTAAAAGATTGATTGCAAGCTGAGGGGGTAGAGTTGCTTATATATCTCTAGGGGTACTGTAAAGCAATATGTTCCCTTTGATCCATTCCAATTTTGAAGTTCTTTAAACCTTTTGAAGATTGTTGAAGGAATTTATTTAAAGACCACAGTGTGATTATAAGCTGGAGTTTTGGAAAGAGGAGTTTCTGTAGTGATAAATCTCAGTTATGTTGAAGGTCTGCTTGTCTCTTGCCTATTATTGATACCCAACACGAGAGTCCTGCGGAGACAGCTCGTGGGTCTGTAGATTTTTTGATTTGGAAGGGAACTTAAAAGCCAACTATTCCAAACCTTCATTTTATAAATAAGGAAACTAAGATGTAAGTGAGTTAGACAAGGTAAAGTGGGAGGACCTGGGTTAGATTACAGTATTCTGACTCCCAATCTCTTTTCAATTCACCATTCTAGTAACTGGAACAACTGAAATTCAAACTTAGGCTTTCTCGCTCCATATGGGGTAGCCAGGTACAGTGTACAGAGCAGTGGGCCTGGAGTAAGGAAGATTCATTCTGAATTCAAATCCAGCCTCAGGTATTTCTTAGCTGTGTGACCTTATTGACCTCAGTCTCCTAATATGTAAAATAACCTGGAGAAGAAAATTGCAAACACTTCAACATCTCTGCCAAGAAAACCCCAAATGGGGCCACAGAGTCAGAGATGACTGAAAAGCATCTGAACATTTTGTATACATAGAGAGAGGGCATGAGTATAAATTGACTTTGAAATATTAAAAGGTTAAAAAAAAAAAGAATTGTACTAGAAGAAGAGGAAAGGGGGAGAAATAATGGGGTAAATTATATTACAGGAAGTACAAAAGACATTACCATAGAGGGAAAGAAAGTGGGGAGGGGGTGAACATTTCTTAACTCTCATCAGATTTGACTTAAAGAGGAAATGACATACACACTCAGTTGGGTTTAGAAATTTATCTTACTCCGTAAGGAAGTAGATGGAGAAAAGAGAAAGAAAAAGGGAGGGAGTATCGATAGGAGGGATGGCAGATTGAAGGAGGTGGTGGTCAGAAGCAAAACACTGGTGATGAAAAGAAATAGGATAAACTCTTTCATAAAATAGAAGCAGGTAACAGAGTGGCTTAAAAATCAGGCTCCTATAATATGTTGTTTACAAAAAACACATCTGAAACAGAAAGATACACACAGAGTAAAGACAAAAGGTTGGAGCAGAATATATTATATTTTAATTGAAGTTAAAAAAAAAAAAGGAGCGATGTAATCCTGATCACAGATAAAGCAAAAGCAAAACCAGATCTAATTAAAAGAGCTAAGAAAGGAAACTACATTGTCTAAAAGGTATTTTAGACAATGAAATAGTGTAAATATTGAACATATATGCATCAAATTATATAGTATTCAAATTCTGATAGAAATTAAGTGAATTACAAGAAGAAATAGATAGTAAAATTATATAAGTGGGGACTTTGACCTCCCCCTCTCAGAACTAGATAAAACTAACCACAAAATAAACATGAAAGAAGTTAAGGAAGTGAATAAAATTTTAGAAAAGTTAGATGTCACAAAACTCTAGAGAAAATTGAATGGGGATGGAAAGAAATATACATTTTTCTCTATGTCTTTTTTTTTTTTTTTTTTTTTTTTTTGCTGAGGCAATTGGGGTTAAGTGACTTGCCCAGGGTCACATAACCAGGAAGATTTTTGTGTCTGAAGTCACATTTGAACTCAGGTCCTCCTGACTTCAGGCTGATACTCTATTCACTATACCACCTAGCTACCCCAAAATATTATTTTTTCTCAGTACTTCATGGAATCTATACAAAACGTGACCATGTTTCATGGCATAAAAACCTCATAATCAAATGCAAAAAGCTAGAAATATTTAGTGCATCCTGTTTAGGTCATGCTGATATGAGTTACATGTAATAAGAGGCTATGAAAATTATATATAATTTATAAAGTTACATGTAATAAAGAGCCATAGAAAGACAGATTAAAAATTAATTGCAAAACTAATAATGTAATCCAAAAGAATAAATGGGTCACATAACAAACAATAGAAACAATAATTTCATCAAAGAGTGAGTGAAACGACAAGTCATAAACACAATAATTTCAACCAGGAGAGTGACAATAATGAAATGACATCCCAAAATTTTTGGGATGCATCTAAAACAGTACTTAGAGGAAATTTTACAACTCCAAATGTCTAAATGAGTAAAATAGAGAAAGAATAGATCGATGAATTGGGCATGCACCTACAAAGTTTAGAAAAGGAACAAATTAAAAGTCCCCAATTAAATACCAAATTAGAAATTCTGAAAATCAAAGGAGAGGTTAATAAAATTGAAAGTAAGTAAACTAATGGACTAATAAATAAAATTAAGAGCTGCTTTTATGTGGAGAAAAAAACCAATACAATAAACTTTGATTAATTTGCTTTAAAAGAAAAAGGAAAACCAAATTACCAGTATCAAAAATGAAAATGATTACTTTCACTAAGAGGAAATTAAAGTAATAATTAGAAGATATTTTGCCCAATGAATGCCAATAAATCTGACAATCTAATTGAAATGGATATTTACAAAAATATCAATTTTCCAGATTAACAGAAGAGGAAATAAATTACTTAAATAACCCCCTTTTAGAAAAAGAAATTGAACAAGCCATCAATGAAATTCCTAAGAAAAATATCTCCAGGACCAGATGGATTTACAAGTGAATTCTACCAAACAATACTTTAGAAAAATAAGCAAAGAAGGAGTCCTGCCAAATTGTTTTTTATGACACAAATGTGATGATGATACCTACACAAGGAAGAGCCAATATAGAGAAAGAAAATTATAGACCAATTTTCCTAATGAATATCAATGCAAAAATTTTAAATAAAATATTAGTAAAGAGATCACAGCGATTTATCACCAAGATAATAATTATTCCAGGTGGAATTTATATCAGGAATGTAGGGTTGGTTCAATATTAGGAAAACTACTAGCATGATTGGCCATATTAATAACAAAACCAATAGAAATCATGTGATTGTCTCAATAGATGCAGAAAAAGCTTTTGACAAAATATAGTACCCGTTCCTAGCAAAAACACTAGAGAACATAGGAATAAATGGTGTTTTTCTTAAAATGATAAGTATATGATAACCATCAGCAAGCATTATATGTGATAAGGATAAGTTTTCCCAATAAAAATGTAGTGAAACAAAGATGCCTATTATCACCATTATTATCCAATCTTGTACTAGAAAAGTTAGCTTTAGTAATAAGAGAAGAAAAAAAATCGAAGGAATTACAATAGGTAATGAAAAAACAAAACTATCACTCTTTGCAGATGATATGATAGTATACTTAGAGAATCAACTAAAAAACTACTTGAAATAATGAACAACTTTAGCAAAGTTGCAGGATATAAAATAAGCTCACATGAATCATCAGCATTTCCATATATTACCAATAAAGCTCAGCAGCAAGAAATAGAAAGAGAAATTCCTTTAAAATTTACTATAGATAATATAAAATATTTGCCAAAATAAATCTGCCAAGGTAAACCCAGGAACTATATGCACATGATTACAAAACATTTTTTCACACAAATAAAGTCAGATCTAAAAAACTGGAAAAATATCAATTGCTCATGAGTAGGCAGAGCTAATACAATAAAGATGGCAATTCTACTTAAATTAATTTACTTATTCAGTGTCATACCCATGAAAGTGCCAGAAAATTATTTTATAGAGGTAGAAAAATAATAAAATTAATCTGGAAGAGTAAAAAGTTAAGAATATCAAAGGAATTAATAGAAAAAATGTAGAGAGGTAACCTAACTGTACCAGATCTAAAACTATTTTATAAAACAGCAATCATCAAAACTATGTAATACTGACAGAGAAACAGAGTGTTGGATCAGTGGAATAGGTTAACTACACAAGGCATAATAGTCAATGATTAGTAATTTACTGTTTGATAAACCTAAAGACTACAACTTCTGGGATAAGAACTCAATATTTGACAGAAACTGCTGGGAAAACTGGAAAATGATAAGATATAAACTAGCATAGACCAACATGATGAAGTACTAGATGGGACTGGCAGAGGAATCCTGAAGTACTGATAAGATTACTCCCCAAGACAAGTAGGGAAAGGCACTGATGGGGATCAGTTCAGCCTTATAGTCCTACCCTCTCTGGTGGTTGTGAGTAGTCCTGCCTTGCTGTGTCCATTCGGAAATCCCTGTTATATCAAACCCCAACATTAAATCTCTCCTATAAATCTGTCCATGGCCCAAGTCATCTTTGATGAACTCCTTTTGGGCTAAGCCCACCACTGCACTCTACCTTGTGGTGTCTTTCTCCTCCCTTCCCCAAGCATCATGACATCTTTCTCTGTTTACCTAACTAACTCTTTTAGAGTGTAAAACTTCTCTTTGGATTTAACTGGTCGGTTTAGCCACTCCCACCTCATGGAGGTTAACCTTTCTCCAGCTTAATTCTGCAGTGCATTGGAGAGCTTGTCCTTTGTGATTGTCAATTGTTAAAACCCTTTCCCTTGCTAATTATATGATCTCCCAACTCTAGTTCATATATACTATACATGGTGTCTGTTGTATCTCTTCATTTTAACTTATCTTTTTTCAAAGAGAATGGCATTGTAAATTCTTCACATGTCCAAACCCTAAATGCGCGTGCCTTCCTGTTGTAAGAAAAGAATGCTCTAAATCATTCTTGACTAAAGAAATGCAAATTAAAACAACTCTGAAGTACCACCTCTCATCTAGAATATTGACTAAGATGACAGGAAAAGAAAATCATGTGTTAGCAGGGATGTGGGAAAACTGGGATATTAATGCACTGTTAGTAGAGTTGGGAACTGATTCAATCATTCTGAAGAAAAATTTGGAACTCTGCCCAAAGGGCTATAAAACTGTGCATATCCTTTGATCCAGCAGTGTCTTTACTGGATCTTTATCCTAAAGATATCATAAAAAAAAGAAAAGGACCCACTCATGCAAAAATGATTCTAGCAGCTCTTTTTGTGGTAGTAAGAAATTGGAAATTGAGGGGATGCCCATCAATTAGGGAATGGCTGAATAAGTTATGGTATATGAATGTAATGGAATACTATTATTCTATAAGAAATGATGAGTAGCTTCTCAGCAATACAGTGATCCAAAACAATTTCAATAGATTTGGGATAGAAAATGCCATCTGCATCCAGAGAGAGAGCTATGAAGACTGAATATAGATCAAAACATACTATTTTCACCTTTTTTTTTGTTCATTTTTTTCCTTGGTTTTTCTCTTTAGTTCTGATTTTTCTTTTACCACATGATTTATCTAAAAATAAATGTGTTGTACATATCTAATCTATATTGGATTGCTTGTTGTCTTGGGGAGGGAGGTCATAAATAAGAGAAGGAAAAAATTGGAACTCAAAATTTTACAAAAATTAATATTGAAAACTATCTTTACATGTAATTGGGAAAAAAACAAATATTATTAAGCAGTGGGAGGGGAAAGAAAGAACACTGGATTTAGAATCGCAAGATGGGTTCAAATTCTGACTCTGATACTAGCTGTCAGTTATAATCAATTTGTATAAATATTATATTATTAAATTATTTATAATATATACACACAATTATTGATTATTAATAATTAATATTAATAGACACAGCAATAGACACAGCAATAAATTTAATATAATAAATTTATTAGTGTCCTCATTTAGAAATGGGCACAATAAGGCCTGCATTGTCTTTAGTATAGAGATGTTGGGAAGCTCAAATGCATTATGCTCTATCATGAACTTTGTAAACCATACAGTCCTATATGAATATGAATATGAGTAATTACATTTAGAAGGTAAGATATCCAGAAGGTATCAATATCCAGATACTAGTTATCTTTCTGATATCGAGTTCAATATTCTTTCTATTCTAAAACATTAGATCTTATGCTAATAACTCTGACATATAACAAACAATTAATAAATGCTTATTCATTCATTTATATTAATTTGATGCTGACTTTGTATTTTGTGTCACGAGGACGCTTGTTCAAATTCTATCTCTGCCCCAAGCTTACTTGTGTGACTGGGCAAGTCACTTAATTTTATGTTCCTCAGTTTTCTTATATATAACATTAGTGAGTTGAGTGTTGCTTGTTCTTCGATCTCAAACAGGACCATGACATCAGGGAGGTGATGCTAAGTGAGGGAGGGCTGAAGGTTGGGTTGGATAGAATAGCTTTGAAGGCTTCTTCTAGTCTGATATCTCGGCTCCAATAATTTTCACTTAACCACATGATATGATTATGATCCCAGATCTAGAATTAGAAGAAACCTTTGAAGTCACTAGTCAAATCTCCTCATTTCACACATGAACAACTGACGCCCAAAGGAGTGAAGTGATGATCAAGGCCATGTAGGTAGTTAGGAAATAATGGAGTAAAGTTTTTGAATCCAAAAATTTCAAATACAGGACTCTTATCACTGCTATCATGTCACTGCTAGCATCTCAATTTCAATTTGTCCAAAAGTAATATAGCTTTCTTGCCCAGTAATCAATGGTATAACCATTTTTCTAGTTATTCAAGCTAGAGAGTTCAGATGATAGAATTTAGAGAAAGATGTATCTACCCCTTTCATTTTATAAATGAAGTAACTAAATTTCAGTGAAGTTAAGTGGTGTGTTTAAGGATTTGGATTGTAGATTACTTGTCCTTTCAATAATAATTAGAATAATTAGAATAATAAAAACAACAACAATTAGCATTTGTGAAGTGCTTTAAAGTTTGCAAAGCACTATAGGGTTCACTCATTTGATACTCCTAACAACTCTTTGAAGTAGATGCTATTATTTTAATAGCTGGCATTTGTTTGGTGCTTTAAGATTCATAAAACACGCTAGTATTTTATCTCACTTGATTCTCACAACAACTTGGTCCAGTAGCTTCTCTTATTATGCACATTTTACAGATAAGAAAACCTGAGGTCTTTGATTTTTTCCTTTGAAAATTAATAACTCCTTTCTTTAAATTCCCATAGTAATTCACCTAGTCCAAGCAATCATTAACTGACATTTTTTTTGCATCTCAGCTTCAGAGGCAACATTGAGTGCACAACCATCTGCAAACAAAAAAATCAGGCGCCAGCTCTTCCTCCACTTTAGTTTTGGCTTGTAGCCTTTTCAAGTTGAAGAATTTACCATCAGTGCAGTAGCTGACTTTGATCCCATGTTTATCCTCATTGAAAGCTTTTGACAACATGATTGAAAACATCATGCTCAAAAACATGGGAGCCAGCACACAGCCTTGTTTCACTGTCTTGGTGACTGAAAAGCTCAGAGCATTGTTCATTGTCCAGAACCCTGGGGAAAGCACTCCATCATGAAACTGATGTACTACATTAATGAACTTCTCTGGGTAATCAAATTTTGAACTAATTTTTCGTAAGCCCTCAAGACTGACAGTATCAAAGGCCTTGGTCAAACCTATAAATATTGTATGCAGACCTCTGTTCTGCTCCTGGTGTTTCTCTTGGAGTTGTTGCACAGTAAACATTATATTGACTGTTCCTTGTTCCCTTGAGAAGCCACACTGGCTCTCAGGTAGATGATCTTTTTCCAAGTGTAGGATCAGCCTATTAAAGACTCTGGCAAGAATTACAGGACTTTGGTCCTGTAATTGTCACAGAACAATCTGTTCCTTTTTTTTTTTTTTTTTTTTTTAAGGGTGGACAATCCTTGAATTCCTCTTGCCACATAATCAGGAAAATTTCAGTCAGCTTTTGTAAGAGAAATGGACTCCCCACCTTGTAAATCTCAGCTGGAATAAAATTAGAAAAGATACTGTGCTCTATGAACAAAGAAAAATTAAATTATCTCAGAAATGAAACGTGAGATGCTCGAAGTTAGAGAAGCTCCCCTCCCAATATTTCTAGAGACTTTTTGTGTCCAACCTGTAGCTGAATATTCCGAGCTTGCATTGGTTTGATACAATTACACACTGTAACTCCACTCTAACACAGGGATATCATTTCAAAGACAGCAACCAACCAACCAACCTTACATATTTGGTAATAATAAGAGACTTCTGATTAGTCTCCTAATCTCCAATTTTTTCTTTCTTTTCAATTCATCTTGCATACCAGGAATCTTCTTAAAATAGTACTTTTAACCTATCAGTCTTTTTCTCAAAAAACTCCAGTGGGTCCTGCTTGCCTAGAAGCCAAAATACTAATCCTTGACTTTAAAGACACAATTGGGCTCCTATCTTATCATTAGTCTATTTGACAAAAAAATTAATGTGTATCAGATACTATGATATAACAGTATCTATCATCACTCACCAACATGAACCCTCAGTGCAATTATGCTCATGGGTATCCACATGCTCTATACTCTATGAGTTTATGTTTCTTCATCCTTTAAAATAAAGGGGCCAATCTCCTCCATTGTCCTTTTAACTCACTCATGCTCATTTCCCTTTGTTCCTTCTGGGAGAGATGCCTTGTCCTCATTACAGTGTCTCTATACATACTAACAATTTAAAATTAATATTATAATCTACAGTCATCAGAAATGTTTTCATCCATTTTCTCCATACCTGACTTTATAGAGCAAACTCTTTCATTGTGGAAACCCTGTAATATTCTAGTGCTTGACGCAATCAGCACATTCTCTTCTACAACCAGAACATCTGGTAGACTTCAACAGCTCTGAAGAATCTTTTTTTGATTTCTACTATGCCCAGGACAGCATTTGTGAAAGGAAAATACTATTATCAGGCATACAGTTTCCTGTTTTATGAATGCCTTGATGTAAATTATCACAGGGTTGTTGAATAGTTATGTCTGTGGTTACATTTTATCAAGAAATCTTATATGACCTTGAACAGTTACATTACAAATTAACATTCAGGAGAGGCTCCCACTGGAGGGGAATGTTTGAGGCTGTGTTTTATTTTGCCAATGCAAATCCCTTCTTATAATCAACAAGCATAAATATGGCAAGATTTTTGTATTCCCTGAACTTTCTGGTCAACAGTGTGACAGTGAAATTGTGAAAGCTGACCTGTTTCCTTCTCATATTTTCATCAAGGATGCCTTTGCTACATGTATAGATCATTATAAAATCATAGCACTTCAGAATTGGGAGAATGCAGAGGCCATCTATTTCAACCTATACCTGGACAAGTATCCTCTCTACAATATACCCAGCAAATGGTCATCCAGCCACTGTTTTCAGACCTCTCGTAATAAGGATTTCATTATTTCCCCAAGCATTTCCCCCCTCCATTTTAAAGCT
Organism: Sarcophilus harrisii; assembly: GCF_902635505.1. Lineage (NCBI taxonomy): Eukaryota > Metazoa > Chordata > Mammalia > Dasyuromorphia > Dasyuridae > Sarcophilus > Sarcophilus harrisii. The sequence goes on from NC_045430.1 coordinate 247,992,777, forward strand.
TTTTTCAACTATCAAGCATTCAAATTTTTTTTTTTTATCTACTGAAGAAGGAAGGAAAGGAAGAAGGAAGGGAGGAAAGAAGAAAGGAAAAAAAGAGGGAAGGAAGGAAAGAAGAAAGGAAGGAAAAAAGGAAGGAAGGAAGGAAGGAAAAAAAAGAAGGAAGGAAGAAAAAAAGAAGGAAGGAAGGAAGGAAGAAGGAAGGAAGGAAGAGAAAAAGGAAGGGAGGGAGGAAAGATGCAAGAATGGTTCAACATTAGGAAAACAACACAATTATATTAAAACAAAGTGCAAAATTATATGATTATAGTAACAGATGTAGGCAATGTCTGATGAAGTTCAGTGCTTATTTGTATTATAAAAAGCTACAAAGCAGGACCTTTTTAATATGACAAAATATATTTGATTTATCAATCTTCATCAATTTCACCTATGAAAGCTCTTAGCTTATGATATGGCTTAGCGGGCAGGTATACCTTGAGGAGGCTAGGTTGACATATTATTATCTCTATTTATTAAAAAGGAACCTGAAATTCATAAGAGCTCAGGTAACTTTCCTAAGTTCTGATAGTTACAAAGTCAGACTTTGAAACCAATGCATAAACCAGAGTTTCCATTGTGCTATGCCTGCTCCTTATGTCCTTTACTTATTAGATGAAATAATGAAAATTGTTTCTATAGTAAATTGCAATCATGATTCATTTGATATGGAACCACCAGTGAGAAAGATTCCTCATGGAAATTTTTAGGATTTGGGGGGATTATAAGGCTGATAGAATGAATGGGAGGATCCGGATATTCAGAAAATGGAATGTGATTTTTCATTCAACTCTGGAATTAAACTTTAGAGATATGGGTATAATGTATATATTTAATATAAGATTTTGGCCAATTTTAATCATCTGCAACATGTTTAAAATACATTGGATTACTTGCTGTCCAGAGAAGGGGGTAGGGGGAAAAGAGGGAGAAAAAAAATTGGAACACAAGGTTTTGCAAGGGTGAATGTTGAAAACTATCTGGATGTGTTTTGAAAATAAAAAAGCTTTAATAATTTAAAAATAAATAAATAAATAAACCATCTGCAAGATACAAAGAACTGATCCAGGAAGATGATTCCAAGTTCATCTGCCTGCTCATCATCAATTATTTCCATATACTCTGGAGTGTTTTCATGGTAGGCGACCAAGCTTGAAAATTCAGATGCTTGCAGCTCAAATAACAAAATTGGACAGGTTGGGCCTTTTAAATGCTATACCTACTCTCTCTTTAGTTGCTTCTAAAGTGCTCAGTCCTTCCTTGTATGAGTATGAGTGAACCCTCACTTCAAACTCAATTATAAGCAACCATTGTTCCCCTCATAAAATGACAGTAGTTCACCTGCATCTCCTCTACCCTCATCCTTCACAATGATGAGGCCATGGTCATAAAGAAGATAACATTAATGGACTTATTAAAACTGAAAGTATAAATGTTGAACCTTTCTGGCCTAGCTTATTTATAAAGACCCTTTCCAGTATAAATATTGGAAGCCTCACTTTTGATACAGGAATTGGTAGATCTGCCCCAGAAACTGGTAGTGTTCTTGCTGCTATACCTGCCCTAGAACAGGAGAAGAAAGAAAAAGAACAGAAAGAAAAATTCAAGGAGTCAGCCAATGACATAGGCATTAGTCTTTTTGACTAAATGTCTTTTGTCACATATTGAATAAAAGCTGAACTCTTAAATAAAAATAAATGAAAAGCAATGTTGTTTTTAATGACTATACATATTTGGGCCTCCTGGCATTTTAACTGAAACTCTTGAAACATAAGATTTAGTTCCCAGGTCTTGAGGGACTACATTCCTTTGTGGAATGCCAAAAGCAGCCATCCCACCTAATAGATACTGCCTGCCAACCAGTTTCAAATCCTTTGCTGCCTGAATCCTCAAGTGTAGTTACTATGTGTTTCATTGTGAGAGCAAAATTACACATGTTGAATTTGCTGTTATTGCTTTGAAAAATGGCACCTATCCCTTCAGAGGTACTCCCTAAGTAACCACTGTTGTGCTTTTCCCCTGACCTTAAAAACAGAACAAGAGATAAAGAGCAGCTGGGAAGAAGAGTGAGGCAGTTTGCTGGATTTTTTTAGTTTGTTTTCAGGAATAAGGCAGCCATGGGAAATATGAAAATAGATGGCTTCCATATGTATGTGTTTAGATTGAATACAGTCTCTTTCTGTAGCATTCCTCTCTAAAGATCGCTTTTAGACAAGATGTATTGCCCCTGCTCCTTCTTACACCTCCTGTGAGGGAGAGGAGAATGGATATCTTTTTTTTCTATATTGGTGCTGGAAACAATGATGCTCAAAGAATCTTGCTTATGATTCAGCAGCCTCTAAATTCTCACAAGTGTCTCTATCCTTGCCTCACTCAGATCATTAGACAAAATGATATCTCTATTACCTGTTTTTTTTTTTTAAGATTTATTGATGCTTTGGGGGGAGGTTAATATCACTAACACTTTTCAGTGATTCCTTCTTCTACTTCCATCTTGTATCATAGTCCTTCCTTGTAAGAATGTCTGTTAAGGGAAACAAATAAGTACATTGACCAGGTCTGATAGATAATATATGCCTCATTCTGCACATATGATGTACTACCTCTCTTCCAGGAGAAGTTTATTAGTTTTCTGACAGTAAAGTCAAAATTGATGGTTATAGTAATCAGTATTTGCTTTAAAAAATAATTATATTGGGGGCAGCTAGATGGCATAGTGGTTAGAGCACCGGCCCTGAAGTTAGGAGGACCTGATGGATTTGAACTCAGACACTAATACTTCCTAGCTGTGTGACCCTAGGGAAGTCACTTCACCCCAATTGCCCCAGCCAATATATATATATTATTTTCCCTCAATTACATGTTAAAACAATTTTTAACATTTAAAAAAACATTTGAGTTCCAAATTCTCTCCTTCCTTTTTTGAGAAGGCAAGCAATTTGACATAGATTATATACATGTCACTCAAAACATATTTCCATATTAGTCATATTATACAAGAAAACACAATTCTTCCTCAAAAGAGAGAGGGAGAAAGTTTTTTTTTAAGTATTCTTCAATCTGCACTCAGAATCCATCAGTTCTTTTATTTTTCATCAGAAGCACTTGTCTTAGCACTGATCAGAATTTTAAAGTTTCTAAGCATTTTCTCCTTTCTCTTATTGTAAATGTTATATAAATGACTCTTCTGGGTCTGCTTACTTTGTTCTCCCTCAGTTCATATAAAACTTCTTGAGTTTCTCTGAATTCTTCATATTGGTTATTTCTTATACAGGCATACATATTTTACTAAATCAACATTACACTTTGGTCATTGTTCAACAAGAACTCAATTTGCTTACAGTTCTTTACTAGCACACAAACTTCAGGTCTAAATATTTTTGTGTTTGCTTTGTTCCCTATTGAAAGCAGCAATCTTTCCACATGCAGAGACTTTATCAATCTTTGATTCTTCCTTCCCCATCCTCCCAACTAATCAGTTGCCAAATTGTATTCATTTCCACAGCATCTCTGTTATTCATCTTCTTTTCACTTATATGACACCATCCACATTTGAAACTAATACACTGCTTTGCACGTAGTAGGTAGTTAGTAAAAGCTTATTGTATTGAGATTTTGCTCCCACCTATATATTCTGTACCTCTTTCTAGTGTCAGGTTGATTTTAACTTAATCTTCCCAGATTTTGCATAATTCATAAATTTTCACTTAGGTAGGGAAGGTAGTTATAATAAACATGCTTTTAAAAAATAGAAGAAATATAATGGGGTGGGGTTTAGATGTATGATTTCATCCTCATAGAATAGTTGTTAAATTTTTGTCAGTGACACAGACTCCTTTAGCAGTCTATGGAATCAGTCTCAGAATAATGTTTTTAAGATATCTAAAATAAAAGTGTAAGAATATAGAAAAAGTCAATTATATCGACATATATAAATATATATGTATGTTTATAATACATACATGTATATACGTATGTATTATAAATAACTATATATGTATGACATATACATACATATACATACACATACATACGTGTATGTATATGTGTGTTGTGTGTGTATGTATATGTATGTGTGTATATATATATATATATATATATATATACCCAAGGTCATAGACCTCAGCTTAAAAACCCCAATAGAGCATTCTTGATGCAGCTAATCTGTTCAATGATGTAGATCAGAAATTTATCTGCAGTTGTGGTCTCAGGGTATTGTCTGAGAGGGATTGAGATCAGTGCCATTGGTCACACAGTTAGTATATCTGGGTGCTAGACCTTCCTGAATCCAAGGCCATTTCCACTATCCATTTTACATTCCTGGAAAAAAAAACAGTGGAAAATCTTTTAATTGAGAAAAGATCTCTGCTTTAGAAATGCTGCTTCTACAGCCCAACTTTGGATTTGCCTTTCCTCCTGAGATTCTCCAGAGGATTCATCCTAGATCTCAAAATTCAGCTGCCTCTGGAGAATTGAAAGGAGATAAAAATGACTGGAGATTATGAGGAGGGCCAGCTGCTCCTGGGGGAGAGAAGTAAAGCCTTGCCTAGAGGATTAGCTAGAGCTACTGGGCCACCATACTCCCCCACCCCTTCTTTTCCTCCTGATTTAGAATCCTCAGGGATTGTCTTCCATCCCCCTCTTCTCTCCTCCCCACCCTTCTCTGTGCATTTGGAGGCAAATCTTGTGTAGAGGACACATTGCCTTTGGAGGGAAATCACAGCCAGCCTCAGAATTCTCAGGAGAATCCTACAATGGGAATGAGAATACTCCAGAGAGCTGTGTCTCTGTGGCTCGGATTCTTACCTGGGCTTGCAGGCAGAGATGGGTTTGGCACTTTTAATGAGGTCTCCACATTGATTTTAAGGCAGCTCTCATGTTGGTTTTTTAGAAGCCTTCTCTGGCCAAGGAACTGAATAATGTCTGCCCAGGCAAGACAGAGGAGGTCTATGGGGCTGCTCACAATTAGTTTACAAATATCTTGGGATGAGAAGCTCTGGCTGAGACTGTTCCATAGCCCAAAGGAAAATGGACGTAACACCCAAAGATGGACCAAAGTGGCAACTTTAAACAAAGGTGGCTGCAGTAATCCTCATTTCTCACTTACTGAAGGAAGAAGAGTGACCACCAGTTCCTTTGAGGTGAACCACTCTTGTTAGCCAACATCCTACCCCAGTAGACTTGCTAGTTACAAAACAGCATCTCTTAATTGCATTATTTTTTTCCCCTACCCCTCACAAATCTTTCTCTGGGGCTCCGTCTTAGAAAAGGTCTTTGCAAAACTTCCTGAGGTTTCAGCATCAAGCTTTTCAGAGAATCTCAAATCTATTATCTCATGCATTGAACAGAGTCTCAGAGTTAACAAATGGACAGCGGATTGTGACAAGGATAGCTGAAGCTTGATTGGTTTCCTTCAAATATGGAAAGTGGGAAAGGTCATATTAATGAGCTTCCTTCCTTAGCCACGCTCAGTTTAGAACACAAACATCTTGGTCAATTATGAGATTCCCTTAGCCTCCGAGGAAAGCTGCCTATTAGAGAAGGTATTTAGCTTTTATTTAATAGTTTGGCCCACTTTATCCTCTTACCCACTTTTGGATGATGCAGGAGGGATCTAGGAGCCAATGGATCACTGAGGGAAGCCCATCACTACAACTAGAAAAATGACCCAAAGACAGTCAAATCTCTCTTGTAAGGGAATACCAAGTGTATAAAGGTGATCGGGCATGGTGGAAAAATTATTGGCCTTGGAGTTAGAAAATCTTGGGCTCCTAACCTGCTCCTAACACTAGCAGTGTCATCTTGGGCCAGTCATTTGATCTCTCTGTGTCTTGGGCAACTTCTAAAGTTTTATCTGCCAAGTCATAGGTAAAGGTTGGTAGAGGGAATTGCCACAGGCCAGGTTCCCTTGCAGAACAAATCACAAATTTTCCCCAAGATAATAATTCTAAGTTTTACAAAGTGCTTTTCCAGCAATTGAAACTAGGCTCAGAAATTTACCAAACTGCTCATGCCCACTGACCCATTTAAGCCTCCATTAGGCCTATACCCAGGGGCAGGCTAGTAAATATTTAACAACTTGCTCTCAAAAAAAAGGATACAGGACATATATTAGTTTACTCTATATTATTAACATCTCCTCCATCACCTTCTTATGTATAGAAAATCAGCATTACTATAAATCAAGCTTGCTTTATAGCAATGCTGAACACTGAAAATTTAAGAATTAATTTTTTAGAGCCTGTAAAAAGTGGCCTATATCCCCAAAGAAATCAAAGAAAAAAGTAAATTCAGCTATATGTACTAACATATTCATGGGAGCTCTTTTTGTGGTAGCCACAAATTGGAAATTAAAGGGATATCCTCTTATTAGAGAATGGTTAAACAAATTGTCATATATAAAAGAAGATTACTGTTCCATAAGAAGTGAAAGGTCAGTTAGGTGGTACAGTGGATAGAGAACTGAAGTTGGAATCAGGAAGACTCATCTTCCCAAGAGCAAATCTAACCTCAGACCCTTCCTAGTTGTGTGACTCTGGACAAATTATTTCGTCCTGATTTGCCTCTGTTCCCTCATCTATAAAATGAGCCAGAAAAGGAAATGAAAAACCATTCCAGTATCTTTGCCAAGAAAAACCCAAATGGGGTCAGAAAAAGTCAGACATGATTGAAAAATGACTGGACAATCACATCAAATAAGAAATGAAGAAATGGACAATTTCAGAGGATGCTGGGAAAACTTCAGTGAACTGAGGTAAAGGGAAGTGGACAGAACTAGAATAATTTTTACAATGACAACAACATTATAGAGTAAAAGGACTTTGAAAGATTTTAGAACTCTGATCAATGCAATGAAAAACCATGAGTTCAAATGACTGAATATGAAACATATCACACCTCCTGACAGTAAGATGGTGAACTTAAAATGTGGGAAGAGAATACATTTTGGGACATGGCTAATGTGGGAATTTGTTTTGCCAGATTATGAAGCTATGTGCATGAGAAATTTATTTATTTTTATTTTTTTAAACTATGCTCCATGGATGAAAGAGTACTTGGAAGGATAGATTAATTTTAAAAATGCTTTAAATAATTTCTTCACAACAATCTCATGAAGCAGGTACTGAAAGTACAATGATCATTTTCCAGATAAAGAAGCTGTGGCTAAGACATCAAATCATTTACCCATAGTCACCCAGCTAATCAAAATCTGAAGTTGGATAGATCCATAGCTTTCTTGACCAAATTCAGCGTTCTTTATGTGATTCTATCTGCTCTCTGGGAAGTATGGGCCATTGCAATAAAGAAGCTTCTGGATGAAAAGAAATCCAATCCAGTAGGTGCTGTACCTCAGAAGACATTTTTGTTTATACCCTTCTGTGTGCAAAAGAGATCCTTGTGGCATTTTCTTCTTGGCTGTTCTACTGCAATTAGACAAAAAAAGATTTCTTTTGTTTTATCAACTTCAAAGAGTTGTCACCTAAATTCCAAAATGCTTTAACACTTGCCCACCCATTTCTCCATTTTTTTCTTATATCCTCTTTGATAAGAGTTTATAGAATCACAGTCACTTTGAAAATAATCTCATTGAATCCCCTTTTCTCCAACAATCTACAACTGTCCAAGATTCCCCTCTAATACATCCTCAGTATGGGGCCATGTAGCCTTCACTTGAAGATGTGTAGCACGAGGGGACCTCACTACCTTTTAAGACTGCCCAATCCACTTTTGGACAGCTTGAATGGTTAGGAAGTTTTTCCTTACATCCATCCTAAATCTCCTTAATTTTTTTCTAAGTGTCCTTAATTTTGACCTCAGAAGTCATGCCGGACAAGGTTAATCTTACATGAGATTGCTCAAATATTTGAAAATAGTAATCATAACCTTCCTAGATTTTTTTCTTCTCCAGGCTAAAACTCCTTATTTCCTTCCTTGTATGAAATGGTTCAACTTGTTCATCTAATTGCTTACACATCCAGCAGCCTTGAGGTTCTCCCCATTTTTCCAATTTCCACATCCCTTTTCTCCCTGTAGCATCCCAAGTTTCATTACTCAATCTCCACTGTTCTGGGACTTCTTTATTATGAAAAGTCATCACTACAGACCTTTAACTCCAGACCATGAGCTCTTCTCAATAAAACATGAGCATAACTGGGAGCAATCTTAACAACTTAATTATAGTTCACTTACTCTGGCCCCAGCCAGACTGGGGAAACTCCCAAACCCGGGGAGAAATTGGGGGGAAGATTCTTTTAAAAATTATTATAATCTGCTTCCCTATCAAAACAAACAAAGTATCATCTGGCACCATTAGGGAAAACCAGGTGCCTGAGATAGTCAGAGAAATTTAGTTTCAGGTTCTATCTTCTTGTTTATCCTTTGCATAGTAGTTGAAGAGATAGATCTGAAGGAAGGGTATGTCTCCTTTGTCTCTAGGAGAGGGGATAGGGACCGGACTTGGCATTTAGTTGGTATAGGGAGCTCCTGGACATGGTGATCTGGGCAGAGGGCATAGGACCTGGGAGAATTAAGCAAGAAAGGCCTCTTGAAAGACAAGAGTCCTTTGAGCTGAGCCCTGAAGGGTGCTGGGAGACAAAGCTTTCTAACCATGAGGTACAGCTTGAGCAAAAGCAGGAAGGTAGGAGATAGTATGTTGTGTGAAGTGAATAGCAGGAAGGCAGGTTTGACTGGCTTGTATATGTGTCTGGGGGAATAATGGGAAATCAGCCTGGAGATGTAGACTGGAACTAGAATACAAAGAACTTTTAAATGCCAAGCACAAGAGTTTATATTTTATCTTAGCAGCAATGGCAATTTATCCCCAATGTCTAGTATAGTTCCTTGTATTCACTAGGTAGTTAAATGTTGTTTTGTTTTGTTTTTTAATTGAATTAGTTGAAGCTTGGTGCAGTGGATGGAAAGTACAGAGGTTTTGAAATAAGAAAATCTGTTTTTGACTCCTGTATTTTACAATTTATACAATTTATAATTTACAAACTGAATGACAATAAGAAAATCCTTGTATATCCACAGTTTAGCTTGGTTTCAACTCCAGGAAACAAGATGCTTGTTCCAGGTTAAACTCATCAATTCTAATTTTATTACCCTGCTCCTAATTCAAGCCTTGGTTGACATCGCCTTCCTCTGCCTCCTCTCCTTTCTGATTGGAGGGTTGGAGAGTGAAGTATCAAATTCTTCCCTATGCCTCCCTTTATAGAGAGCTTGGACCAAAAGGCTTCTTTACTTCTTTCCAGTTCTAACACAATATAAAGCAACAATATTCTGTGTCTTAGTTATAATATTCAGATTATACGAGTTAAAAAATAAACAAAAACCTCTCCTGAAGAAATCCCCTATGACTTTCCTAGATACTGTTGTTCATAATAATAAACAGACATTGGTTTAGCACTTTAAATCCAAAGCACTCTGTGGACATAATTTTGGTTGTCTCACAACAACCCTGTGAACTAGGTAAAAGAAGTTAGTAAAATAGTGACCACTATTTTATAAATGAGGAAACAGTTTGAAAGGGAATGGAGTTAATTTGCCTGTAACTACACCACTATTAAGTGCCACCCCTTCAAAAAATGGTATTTAATAGGTCTTGTTGACCTATCATAGAATCATTGATTTAGAACTGGAAAGGAGCTTAGAAGCCATAACTGAGATACTGAAACTGAGGGCTTAGAGATTAAGTGACTTGCCTAAAATCACATAATTATGAAAAGTGGGATTTCAACTCCTGCCTTCCACTTTAAAGGGAGTGTTCTTTCTACAGAGCCATGTTGCCTCAAGTCCTGACTAGAGTCAGTTAGTTACTCAGGCAAACTGTTAGATTTTCTGTTTGAATTCCTCACCTCAGAAATCTCTAAATGTTACAAATCAGAGATTGATTTACTATTTTGCTGATTGTTTAGGCTAAAGAAAGCGATAGAGAAAACGCAATAGTCCAGGTACTTAAATGTTCTACTTTTAGTAGTAATACTACTACTATCCAGGCTACTGGGTGGATATTTTCCCCCAAAGAATCAGTTGTTAAATGCTTACTAACAGAGTCCATCTTTATGAAGATGCACTTCCTACTCTAAGTCCTCATACATTTATTCCTTGGCTTTACTGATTCTGATTCCCACTTTAACTCTGTCACCTTTGGAGATTAGGCACAGGCATGGACCTTTCCTTCTTCCTCCTATTTTTTTTTTCCTTTCTCTCTCTCTCCTTTTTCTTTCTTTCTCTCTTTTCTCTTTTTCTCCCCCTTCCCATTCTCTCTCCCCCTCCCCTTTCTCTTTCCCTTCCTTTTCTTTCTTTTTTTTCTCTCTCTCCTTTCTCTCTCCCTCCCCTTTCTCTTTCTCTTTCCCTTCCTTTTCTTTCTTTTTTTCTCTCTCTCCTTTCTCTCTCCCTCCCCTTTCTCTTTCTTTCTCTTTTTCTTCTCTCTTTCTCCCCTTTCTCTTTCTCTTTTCCCCCTTTCTCTCTCTCCCTTTTTTCTTTCTCTCCCTTTTCTCTCTCTCTCCTTTCTTTTCCCCCTTTCTCTCTCCCTCCCCTTTCTCTTTTTTCTTTTTTTCATTTTCTTTTCTTTCTTTTTAAAAAAGTAATTTGTAAACTTCTCATTCTTTATAATTGGAATTATAAACTTGTAAACTTCCAATTCTTTCTTAAGATCTTGATGATTTTCCATCACTGTACTAGTGATTAATGTGAAGTATTTGGGGGTTGGGGAAAAAATGGGTTTGACTATAGTAGAAGGGCATTTGTTTCTTCATAGTGACCTTTTTGATGTCATGACTGGATAATTGAATGCAACTTTAAAAAAAAGACAATTTAGCTTTTAAATATTTCACCATAAGCTAGATGAAAGCAAACAGCAGAATTTTAAAAAGTAAACTAACTTCTATTGAAAAGAAAAATGAATTTTCTCTGAAAAGCCTAGTTACAGTCTAATGAAAGAAAAAACAATGGGCATAAAACTGGTTTTGTTTACAGATAAGTCTTTGTAATGAGGGAGGGGATTGTGATTTTTCTAAAATATGTAAATTGCTAGCCATTCTTTCCTATTCTTTAACATTTCCATTAATTCTCTTTAAAAGGGAAAAAAAAAAGACCCACATTGTTTAAAACATTAAAAAAAAATCCATGGAATGACTAGAATTATAAATAGTCCAAAGAACAAAAGCCGTGATCACTTAAGAAATACCGCATTATCATTCTGTGTCTGACTTGGGTTTGAGAAGTGAATGTGCTTGTCTCCTTGCATACCTGCTTTCTCTAAATCCTAATAAGAGATTCAGCCACCAGGCTCTCCGGAAAATAAAGTTTCTTCAATTACCAGCATGTGGATTATTCCATCTCAAAGAATGGAGAATGCTGTCAGGTGCCATAGCTAATCTGGATTTAAAATGAGAAAGTTTCTTCACCTCTCAGTATCCCTAAACCAGAAAAAAAGTAGAGGGTTGGACCTTTAGGTAACTTCTAAGTAAAATATCCTACTATTCTCAAATGTAAGATCCCACTGCAATTTCTTAGAGAAGCTCCCTCCTCCACTTATTTCTCATCATTTATTTCCTGTCACAGTGAAATATCACTATTAGAGATTCATTTTTTTGTCTTGAACAGGCTTCTCTATAAATATTTCTGAGAGATAACAAACATCTTAAACTAAGTCATTTATACTTTAGTGTGAATTACTTTATAAACTCTGTTCTGCTATAATACCTCATGAAAGTTGGGCTCTAAAAGTGGAAATCTAAATGGGGATGGAAGGAAAAAGACGCCTCCATTTCAAAACCCCCCTTTTCTCTGTAATATAAAGGGAAGTATATTTCATTATTTGTTTTCTGAGACAAAGTCATTACAATTTCTCAGTTTGATTTCTCTTTAGTGTTTTTTTATAGTAGTCTAGCTATTAGGAATATTGTTCTCTTGCTTCTGCTCACTTCATTCTGCATTCATTTATACATGTTTTCATTCCCTTATTTCTCTGAATTCTTTATATTCTTTATCTATTAGACAGCTAGGTGGAACAAAAGATAGATCAAAGAATCTAGAGTCAGAAGACCCGAGTTCAAATCTTAGCTCAGACACCTACTAACTTTGGGATCCTGGGCAAGGCAAGTCCTCTTCTTGCCTCAGTTTCCTAACCTGTAAAATGGTGATAATAGCACATTGTTGTGAATATCAAATGTATTAACATATATCAAGAGCTTTCCAAGTCTTATAGCACTATATAGATGCTAGCTATTATAATTATTGTTCTGTATAATATTATTCCATTCTGTATATGTGTATGTATATTGGTATATTGTTATTTTTCATTCATTTGAGTTAAACTTTACCCAATTGGTGATCCCTCCCCCTTATGTTTTGTTTGTTTTTTGTTATTATTGTTTTGGCAAAGATACTAAAGTGGTTGCCATTTCCTTCTCCAGCTCCTTTAATAGATGAGAAAACTGAGATTAACAGAGTCAAGTGGCTTGCCTAAAGTCACATAACTAATAAGTGTCTGAGACTAGGTTCAAACTCAGAGTCTTCCTGAGTCTAAGCTCAGAGCTCTATCCATTGTACCACTTGGCTGTGTGTGTGTGTATGTAATCTGCAACCTTTATTTGTACATCTGATCTCTTTTGTGTGTAGGCCCAATAATGTGATATAAATCAAAAGTCAGAATATAACAATTCAATTACTTTTCTTATATAATTCTAAATTGCTTCACAGAATGGTAAGACCATTTCTCAGCTTTAACAGTATTAATGCATCACGTATCTTCTCGCTCCTTTTTAAAAAAAATTATCTTTGCCAATTTGTTTGTGAAAGTAAAATCTCAAGTTGTTTTAAATGTGCATTTCTCTTATTGTTATTGATTTGAAGTAGTCTTGCATATTGTTGTTGATTGTTATTCTTCTTTTGAAAATTATTCAAATTCTTTGACAACTACTCATCTTGGGCAATAGCTCTTGGTCTCATACAGACAATAGACATTAATGGATAACCTATGTATCAGACTACTATTTAGCAGCAATATTTAGCACCAATATTTCATTTGATTTGCTCCTTGGGATGTGGTATTGAATGATACTTTTAAAATCTGGCAAAAGTAATTTGAAGAAAGGTGGCCAGGAAAAGTAGGGAAATGAGATAGAGGGTCACAGAGGAGAAATGAAGAATATGAACTTTATCCTGCTTTATAATTTTAATTATGGTGTACTTGTCTCAGGTTAGTGGTTAGGAACACCAAGGAATAAGAAAAGTCAATTGCCTTAGTCTTAGACTATCAAGAATGAAAGTACAAAGTTCTTTTCTTTGTGGGAAAAGTTAATGATTCATTGGCAAAAGGGAAATTTCTTAGAATCGATCTTTCAGCAGTGATGATGAGTTTCCACCCATCCTTGTTCATGAAATGATAGAATAATAGGCTTAAAAGGGGTCTTAGAAGCCTTGGGCTCCATCCCACCATGTTACTCTTCTGGGACATCTCCAAGCCATGTTGCCATAGCTGGACTCAATTATCTGCCTATACATCCATCCAATTCCCCTTTTGACTTAGTGAAAACAAAGAAAACAAAGTCTTAGGGAGATTAAATAATTTTGGCAGGTGTCCTTTTTATATAGACTTTATTTCAGACTCTCATTTCTTTCAACCTGGAATGTTTTATTAGTCTCCTAATTGATCTCTTTTCCCCCATATAGTCTATACCATCAGTCAGTCAATAAGCATTTGTTAAGTGCCTATAGCATACTGGGCACAGGACATTTGAGATCGCAAAATTGGGATTACAAAGAAAGGCAAGACATTCCTGCCCTCAACGGTAAAATCATATTTTTAATATGTGAATCTGACAAATTATATACCTCTGCCCAGTGACCTTCATCAGCCTTCTACATCCCACCAGTTAAAATGCCAACTCCTTAACCTGGTATTTAAAGTCTTCGACATCAACCCTTAACCTACCTATCACTCTGTTTCCAAGTAAATTGAACTTTTTTCAGACTGTTCCTTTTTCTCCTTTCCATCCATTTCCTCCCACATCTGTAATACTTTCTTCCATTTGTAATGGACTCTTACATCTGTCTGGCTTTTAAAATTTCTCTTTCCCTTTTATGTTTTTGGTATATTTTTCTTTTCTCTTTTGCAAAATATTTAAATATTAATGTTTGTTGATAGTCGTTTATAATAAAAATGTTAGCCTTCTTTTTCTGTACAATCCTTATTTCTTAGTATGACTTCCTTGATGTCCTGAATTCATCATGATTGTTCCCTCTCCCAACCTTTCATTTATCTCTGACCTTTTAATGTATTTATTGCATTCTAATCTTTATTATACACATTGGTGTCTGTCATATTCACCCTGACGTATAATAAACTCCTTGAGGGCAAAGACTATTGTTTTTCACTTTTGTATCCCCAGTGCCTAACATATAGATATTAAAGGAGGGTTTTTGCTTTCTTATGTCACCTTTGAGATTCCCTCCAATATTAATAGTCTATGGTTCTAGGCTCCCCCAAAGCTCCTTTGAATTGGAATAAACTTCAACTTAACTAGCCTTGAACTGAAAATATGAACCAACTTCAATCAATGGGTTGGAATGACTGGAAGAGATGAGCTATTCATTTTGCTGCCTTCTAAACCTTTGTTGGATCACCTTAGAACATAAGTTAAGTTTTTATTGCTCTAAAGAGATTTTGAAGAGAACCTTTTTCTGGACATTAGAATGCTCTGGATCAGTATGTCAAAATCAAATAGAAATGGGGCTATAAAACCAAACAAAAGGATCTCTGAGGCCCTCACAATTGTTTCAGAAGATCCTCCTCTGCCCTCCCTCCACCCTTTTTAACCTATTAAAATCATATGGGAACTTCATTTTAATCTATTTTTTTGAGCCATATTCAGGAGTGTTGTGAGATACTCCTTCATCTAGATGACCTTTCAAGTTCATGGTATCCCCAATGCCTTTTTAGATATTTCCTTCCAGACTTCTCCAGTACTATAATGATGGATAACAACATGCAGATTTATTCAGGATTGGGACTTTTATTTTTGTCATGGTATACCTAGTCCCTAGCATTGTATTTGGACATACTAAAGTATAAAGTATATATTCTCCATGGGTAAATATTTTCCCGGTCTGTATGACACATAATAAAGGCTTCTTCATTAAGTCTTTTGGTTTTTATACTTAAAAGCTGGCAATACCTATTAACACAATTCCAGAATCAAATGTAAAACAAATTGATTGGCTTTCAATTGGCAAAGACACCAAAAAGATGTATGAGAGTGGGAGGAGAGAGCCCAAAATGTAATTTTAGGGAGTTCTTTCACGTCTCTATTTCAAATATTTGAAGGGTTGCCTTATAAGAAGAATTAAATATACATATATATGAAGAATTAAATATATATGTGTTTAATTCTTCTTCTGATACCTTCTGATACATTCTATACTCTAGGACATCAATGTATCTGGAATCAACCAGCATTAATAAACTCTTTCTGCAACTTAGAATGATTGTCTCATCAGTGGGGGTATTTCCACCCAGTACAGATTAATATGGAGTGAATGAGTAATGACAATTCCCACGTTTTTCTAGGGGAACCCAATCATCAACCTCACCATAAAAATAACTAACATTTATGTAGCATTTACTATGTGCCAGGCACTGTGCTGAGCACTTTACAATTATTATCTCATTTGATCTTCATAACTACCCTGGGAAGTAGCTAAAATTATTATCTCCATTAGGTGGGGAAACTGAGGCAAACAGAGATTAAGTAACTTGGCCAGAATTACATGGCTTTTGAGTGATTGAGACTCAGATTAGAATTCAGATGTTCCTGATTCTAGATCCAGTGCTTTGGGCTCTAGGGCACCACCTAACTGCTTCTAGTATTTATTACACATGAAAGATCAAATGACTTAGTGCACATAGTAGGTGCTCAATAAATGCTTGCCAGAGGAAGGAATTGGATACTTTAAAGATAATTTTATAATTTCAAATGAAAAATAATGACTCGGTGAGAAAGGTTACATTTCACCTTCTGGTATGGTATTGGCAAGAGCTAAGGAAGAAGCTCATTAAATCAAACTTCTCGAAAGACAGATCAGGGGTCAGTATATATTTTCATTCAGCTAAACAATATTTTCCCTAAGGTCCATTAACCTGAATGGAAACAGATGGAACAGTCTGGACACAACCCAACCAGAAATGGCAATTGCCTGAACTCATTTTTGCCTTTACTTTTTCTTTTTGGAAAGATATTAGAATTCAGGGATCTACACATAAGCCTGATGTTCTGACTTCTCATCATTTATTAACATTCATAGCCATGAGTATATCTATGTCTTCCATTTGGATAGATTTGCTGTTAGACTATTCCCTGCCTCAGGTAAGAAAATAAGACACAGTCACGGAGTTTTAGTTAGGACATTGGAAATGCAGGTGTTGCAACAATAATAGTAGCTTGTATTTATTAAGATTTATAAAAGGCTTTGTGTACATGACATCACTTTATCTTAACAGCTTTTTATTCCCCTTTTACAGATGAGGTAACCGAGGCCCAGAGAGATTGAGGAACTATGGCTAATTAGTAGCTAAGGGAGATTTGAACCCAGGACCTTATGGATGGTGTCATGTTGGCTTGCTGAATAAGGTTGATTCTGTGAGAATTCAGTGTGTGTATTTTAGCAAGGAGGACATTCTGAGCAACTTCACAAATTCTGTCCACATTAAGTTGTCCTAATGGCACGAATGAGAAAGGAAACAAAAACAGCACCAGGAGCTGTCCCAGAGAAAATTATAAAGTAACTTCAAATTTGTCTTTAGCTTTCATCCAGCTAGAAAGTGGTCCCCGTTGAATGAATCCTCCATTGATAACAGCTTAATGGGTTCTCTAGGAGATGTACATTGTGATAGGAGACCCTTTTAGACTAAAAGAATGTTTTTCTTCAAGGAAAACTGGAGTAAATGTTCTGTCGTCTTTTCCTTTTGGGGACCCCATTTGGTGTTTTCTTGGCAAATACTGGAGTGACTTTCCATTTTCTTCTCCAGCATATTTTTACATCTGAGGAAACTGAGGCAAACAGAGTTAAGTGATTTGCTCAGGATCACACAGCTAACAAGCGAGGCTGGATTTGAACTAAAGGAGAGGAGTATTCTTGACTCCAGGCCCAGCACCCTATCTATGTGCTACCTAGCCGGCCCAAAAGAATAAAAACCTAAATGTAAAATTACAAGCTTATGAATTTTGGGGATACCTTCCATGAATCTACAAAATCTCCAAATCATAGAATTTCAGATTTAGGGGGGATCTTAAAAGTCAGGTAGGACAATTTATTTTTGCACTGAAATTCCACCAACTGTGCCATGGTGAACCCCTGACTTTTACTATCCTTCTTAATGATGACATATTATTTAAAACTTCTCCATTTGGATTCCTTTCACCTACAAAGGATCAAAATTTGTAAACTCTTCCAGGATTTCAAAATGCAAAAATTTTCTGCCAGGAGGTTTTTTTTTAGTCTGTATTACTACATTTTATTTTTTGTACCATAATCCCTTCTTATGACAACAATAAAAATAGTTATTTAAATCATTTGACACAAGTTACTACTTCTGATAGAGTACATAGTAGTATCTTGTACCTGAGATCACCATCTCTTTAGGTCTAGATGACTTCTGAAGTTTGTACTGACTTTAAATTCACAGGATTCACAGGAAGTATAATCTGATATTGGAAATCCATAACTAATATTAATCACTATATTTTATTTGACTTCTACCTTTTACTGTTATTTTCATCCATGTTATTGTAGTTATATCTACAATGCTGTGCTACCTTCACGCAATAGGGGCTTATTTTTCATTTCTCTGAAATGGTTATTTTTCATTTCTCTGAATTCTTCATATTCATTGCTCCTTTAGTATAAGATCATTCCAACATAGCCATACAATGCTATATGTTAAAAGTCATTCCTTTTGGCTCAATCAATAGAGACCTACTTTATTTCAAGATTTTTTCCCCCTACTATAAAAAGTGTTATTAGTATTCTGGTATATGTGAAACTGTCCCCTTTCACTTTGACTTACTTGGGTTATATACCTAGTTGTGAGATTGCCAGTAAAACCTTATGCACTATTTAGTAATTCTTCTGATGTAGTTTCAAATTGAATTCCAGGAATACTAGACCAATTCACAGCTACTGTGTATTACTGCCTTTTCTTATAACAGGCTTTATTTTAGTAGCTACTTAAGACAAGTTCCTCCATAGTGTGCTTGTAGTCCCTAAGCTATACCATGATAGAGAAATTGTTGTGATGGTGATTTTCTATTTTTTTTTAAAGTAAAATATAATGCAACTTTAGTGTATGCAGAAACAAAAACCCATGAAAAAAAAATCCTGTCTTGGAAAAAAGACATTAATTGGGCACCTGTTGATTTTAAGGTGGACACACCATGTAACCATCATCTCGGAAATGCAACAATTAGGCACCGGAGGATCCTAGGTGAATCAGCACCTTAGCAATTTCTACTACTGTTGGAGAAAGCTCTTTAGAGAAGACCTGATCAGGTCCTGCTTTATGCACAATCACTGGGCTAACTGCATTGGTTTATTAGGACTGCATTGTATCATTACTCTTTATTACCAGGATCTCCCTTATGGTCAGTCTTTAAAATGTCTCCAACCATATGAGTTAATTAAGGCTATGATAGAAGAGGCAGACACACATTTCAGGGCAATTACTGCCACAAGATCTTCCAGTCCCAGCCAGGCATTTCCATCCCTGTCAAGCATTCAGAAAGTATTATGCAGCTCCCCATGTTTATCTTAATTAAAGAAGAATCTCATTATGGGAAGTGTATGTTCAGCATAGACTTCTAAAGTTTTCTGTCTTTTCCCTTAGTTTTATTTTTGTATTTATTTTGATTTTTAAAAAAAGTTTCTTTGACATCTTTTGTTTTGTCACAATATATATATATATATATATATATATTTTATTTTTATTTATTGTTGAGGCAATTGGGGTTAACTAACTTGCCCAGAGTCACAAAGCTGGGAAGTGTTGAGTCTGACTTCAGGGCTGGTGCTCTATCCACTGAGCCACCTAGCTGCCCCGACATTATTTTTTGATCTGATAGCACTTCTTCCCAAAATGAAACCTTTCCTTTTGCCTTTTCCCTTAGTTTTAGAATGGATGAAGTAATGAGGAAAGGAAACTTTGAATAGTTCTTTCTTGGAAAAACCATGAAATCAACTCAATCCATAGCTTTTTTTTTTTTAAACATTCTTATCTCTGTTATGGGGAATAACAGAAATAAGAGTGTGGCTACTTGTCAATCTACTTGATAATTGATCCTGAATGATATATCTTTGCTACTTTTTATCGAAATCACTCAGAGTAAATCACTTCATCTCTATGAATCTCAGTTCCCTCATCTATAAAATGAGGCAGTTGGACCAGATTACTACAGTAATCTACTGGTATACCTGCTTGTCTCAAATCTCTCCCCACTCCATTCTCCATTCAGCCTCTAAAGTGGTTTTCCTAAAATACAGTTCTGATCAAGTCACTCCCTATTCAATAACCAAAGGCTACCTAGTGCCTCCAGGAACAAATATAAGATGCTCTGTTTGTCATTCAAAGGCTTTAAAGCCCTTTCTTACTTTCCTAGTCTTCTTACTTAACTCCCCAATACATACTCTTCACTCAAGTGACATAGCCCTTTTGGGTGTTTCACAAACAGGAATTCTTGCCTCTGGACATTTTCTCTGGCTATCATCCATGTTTGGAACACTTTTCTCCTCCACTCTCACTACTGTCCTCCCTAGCTTTCTTTAAGTCCCAATTAAAATCCCACCTTCTATAGGAAGCCTTCTCTAACCCCTCCTATTCCAGTGCCTTTCCTCTGTTTTTTCTTATTTATCCTGTACATAGCTTACTTTGCATATAATTGTTTGTATGTTGAATCCCCAATTAGAATGTAAGCTCCTTGAACTCAGGAACTATCTTTTGCCTCTATTTCTTCCCTCAGTACAGTGCTGGAAACATAGTAGGTGCTTAATAAATATTTATTGATCTACTGACCCTAAAATTTCTTTGGAGGTTTTTTCCCTTCTTCATTAAGAGAAAGATGATTTTCTCTCTCTCACTAGAGAATAAAAACTAGATGTACAAGGAAGGCATACTTGAAAATTTTCCCTGGTAGCTTTAAGAATGGCCAAGAAGCACTTGGTGGGACCTTGCTACCACTTCTGCTTAGAGTGCTTAGCTCAGGAAGACCATCTGTGCTAGTGTGCATAGCTTAGTAAAACTATATTATCTTAGTAAAACTATGACTGGAAAGAGGGTTGGAATGGCTATTAATGATAAATAGGGAGTTGTGTGAGAAATAGTGTGAAATAAGTTTGGAATTGTGCACGGTCTTGTTTGTCATGTAAGACCAGCACACGTGAGTCAGATACCCTCATTAAAGGAATGAAGTCTTTCTTGGCCACATAGCAAAATTATCTCAAGAGAGAAAGAAACAGATCTTCCCAAATGAATATGACAAGAATATGACAAGAATAATGACAAGTGTTTGGGATGTAAAACCAGCTTCAGTGAGTGTCATAAATCTTCTAGGGAAAGAGAGATACAGAGACCTGGTGGTTCTGGCTGTAATGATTCCTGATAGTCTCTCTCTAGATTAGTGATCAGATAGACCTTTTGCCTGATCCGGTAGGTTGATAGAAAATAGACCTGCCAACCCAAATGAAACTCCCACTGGAAATTTGGAGGAAGATGAATGGTATTGAAACAACACAAAGACCATGAAATCAAATCACTAAATAACAATTTTTGAACCAGTCAACTTCCCTCATCTTTTTTCTCTATGACAAAGTCCTGGAAAGATGCTGAACATTTCCTTTTATCTAGCTTAAGTTGAAAGGTTGGATTTCCTACCTTGGCTTGGATTTTTATCTAATCCACAGAGGGCAGTTCTAGGGGGCAATGATGCCTTCCTTCCCCTATGGTCTCTTGATTTTTTTCTTCTGCTGCCATCCCCCACTTATATTTGAGAATTCCATCTCAATAGTGAGGACTAGATTGGATGGAATGAAACCAATGAAGCGAGACCCACACTTTCTCCAAATAGGATTGAATTGGTTCAGGGAACCAGGAGAGTGCTACATCCATCTTTCTGACAAATTTTTGTTTGTTTTCAGAAGTCAGTCATGGAGGCAGCTACACAGAAGAGAAGAGGGAATAAGCATTGGCTCACACATCAGAAGACATAAGTTTGAATCCAATATCTTGTCACTTATTGGTTGTGTGACCTTGGTCAAATCATTATGACTGAGCCTCAGTTTCCCCATCTGTAAAAGTGGAAACTCATCCTGCTTGAGTATAGAGGATCCAATCTATGATATCTGAAAAAAAAATTCAGCCTTGGAGAACTTTATTTGGTGAAATGAAAGAAGATAAAGACAGTTGAGTTTAGTTTTCTCCCAGACTGTCATCAGTCATCTTGACTTTTTCTCTTGGTACTGAACTTCTATGATTGTGGAAGATGATTTTGTGCAACTCTGTCTCCCTTAAATTTAATTCACGATGCAAGTCAAGATATCACTACATGATTATCATGGTTTACCCATTCTCCAATTGATAAATGGCCAAAGGATATGAACATAAGATTTTCAGATGAAAAAATTTAAACCATTTATAATCATATGAAAAATCTCTCTAAATCATTATTGATCAGAAAAAATATAAATTAAGACAACTCTGAGGTACTACTATGCACCTCTCAGACTGACTAAGATGATAGGAAAAAATAATGATGAATATTGGAGGGGATGTAGGAAAACAGGGATACTAATACATTGTTGATGGAGTTGTTAACTGATCCAGTCGTTCAGGAAAAAAATTTGGAACTCTGCTCAAAGGGCTATAAAACTGCATACCATTTGATCCAGCAGTATCTCTACTATATCTCAAAGAGATCATAAAAAAGGGGAAAAGGACACACACGTACAAAATACTTGTAGCAGCTCTTCCTCAAGGAACAAATTGATATATACAGCTTCCAGATAGTCTCTGCCTTCAGTTTCTCAAAGAGGTATTCATTATCAAATGAGATAATATTTGCAAAAAGCTTAGTATAGTTCTTGGTTGTACCATAGTAGACACTTAATACATGATTATTCCAGTCTTCTTTTTCCATGGTCGGATATCTCAAGCAGGACTAAAAAGACTTTGAGTTCTCATTTGCTTTAATATTAAGGGTTTTAATTGGCTTAAGTCTGTCACATTTCTAAATGTGAAATATTCCTATGATGTCCTTATTCTCTAAGTCTACTCCTAAAATTAAAAGACTTCTAGGCTTTTCAATTGCAAATATGCAAAAGCATTCAATTACCTCCTCTCACCTTTTTAAAAAGAGATTTTTTCCACATATGCTCACATCAATACACAAATATCAATGCACACAATAAAAGTGCAATATAGTAGAAAAATGTCCTATCGGATTAAACTGTGCTTAAATTAAAAAAAAATCATAGTAATAGGCACTAATTCAAATCATGGAAATTACCACTGGTTTTTTCACATATTAATATATAACAATCAATCATGCATATCACAGAATTCAAAACTTTCTTAGAAAGACATTATGGCAATATGATTCATCAGTACATAAGTCATATGACAATATTTTTCATAATAAAAATATCAGATAGGGAATAAGCCAAGCCATAGATAAAAGAAAAATACATAAGTGTAAATAACCAGGGCTCTCTGAAATATCTGTTAGGAAACAAATCTAGGATACAGCTAGAAAAGAAACAAAATTATCTGTACCTTAAGAAAAAAATCTGTCCCACTGTGGAAGGGGAGGAAAATGTACAAAACAAAATAGAAAAGTAAATTCCCCTTCTGAGGGAAAAGAATCATAGTTAAATATAGGCATATTTCATTTTATTGTGCTTTACCATTAGCATGTGTGTGTGTGTGTGTGTGTGTGTGTGTGTGCATGTGTGTGTATGTGTGTGTGTGTGCAGATTGCAGATTTGTGGCAATCCTATATTGAACAAGTCTTTTGGAACCATTTTCCCAACACCATGTGTTCATATCATGTCTCTGTCACATTTCACTAACTCAATATTTCACTCTTTTTTCTTATTATCATATCTGCTATTGTAATCTGTGATCATTGATCTTTGATATTGTAATTGTAATTATTTTGGGGCTCTGTGAACTCTTCATGTCAAAATGTGAACTTAATCAATAAAAGTTACGTGTGTTCTGACTGTTCTACTGACCTGCCATTCCCCTTCATTTTCCTTCTCCTTGGGCCTCTATTACCTGAGAAGCAACAGTATTGAAATAGAGCCAATTAATTACTCTACAATGGTCTCTAAGAATTCAAGTGATAAGAATCATCCCACTGGGCAACTTTCATAGCTATTTTATTTTTAAGAAATTGCCACAAACAGTACTCTTCTCAGTGAATAGCCATCGGCATCAAGGCAAGACTCTCCATCAGCAAAAAGATTGGCTCTTGGCTGAAATAATGGTTAGCATTTTGTAGCAATAAAGTTTTTTTTTTTTTAAACTAAAGTACGTTTATATTTTTTAGACACAATACTATTACATATTTGATAGACTACAGTAGAGGGTAAACATAATTTTTATATGTGCTGGGAAACCAAAAAGTTCATATGACTCACTTTATTGTAATAGTGAAATCTCAGAAATATGTTTATATATCTGAAATAATTAAGGACAAATAAGGGTTCAGTCCTGATCTTTCAAAGCCTCTTCTATCCTACCTCCAAT
Source organism: Sarcophilus harrisii (assembly GCF_902635505.1). Lineage (NCBI taxonomy): Eukaryota > Metazoa > Chordata > Mammalia > Dasyuromorphia > Dasyuridae > Sarcophilus > Sarcophilus harrisii. The sequence continues at coordinate 248,016,616 of NC_045430.1, forward strand.
ATTCCATTACCTAAAGCAGGAAAGGAAAGCAGAAAAGGAAGGACATAAGCAAAAAGTCATGTGCTCCTAGCTTCATGTTGCTCAGGATGAAGAGAACAAGCAGCAGAGAGGTTGATAGACCTAGCCCAAATCTTGATTTCTCACTTGAGCATGGCCAGGCAGGAAAAGAATCTCAGTGTCCCCACTGGAGTCTTTTGTATACTCACCAACTTCCAACTCAGCAGAAAGTCATAGTCATGGAATATCTACCTGCAAATAGTCTAAAGGCTGAGAGCAGGGTCCTTCTATTGCTTATGTCTAGAAGCTGGCTTACCTAGGCAGAATACTCTACATCCACAAAACATGAGAATCCCACTGGCCAATTCCCCCAGAACACATAAATATATGAATTTTAGCTATTATTATTGTCCTTATTTAACAAGATGGGCAACATATACAGATAAATAGGAGGACATATAACAGATGCTTTATGAAGTTACAAAACAAAGTGCCATGTGAGTTCTGAGAAGGAAAATTATTAGCAACAGTAGTAGGATTGTGTAGAGTAAAATAGGGAAGGCATTTCTCAGATCCCTCTTTTCTTATGTAAAGTTTTCTTTATTTCTCTGCTCACAAGCCTTCAACAACTCATTCCCTATAGGATAAAGTCTTAATTCATCAATTTAGAATTCAAGTCTCTTTATAATCCAATCCTGACCCAGTTAAATCTCCAGAGATCCTCTATGGGAACCCTCCGTGATATTAGTTTCCCCATGGTTATCCTTATTTCTGACTCTTGACCTTTGTTTGTGTTCTGTCCCATAAAATTTTTCTATCTATTCTTCTCTGCCTTTGGCCAACTTATTTCAAGACTAGTCCACGACTTATTTCCTTTAGGAAGCTTTTCTTGGTCATTTTCTCCCAAATTCAACTTTTACAGCATGTTTTCTTTTGCTCTTAAAAGCATTTAATTATATCCAGTGACCAGTAATTAGTAGAATCTTAATGAATGCTTGCTGATTGATTCATTTATCGATGCTGACTTTTGTTACCACTGAACTATATATGTTTTGACTCCTCCACTAGATTGTAAACTTTGGGAGGACAGGGTCATCTTATTCTTCTTTATCTCCTCTTCCACCCAATACCCAGTTCTGTGGGTTGCATACAGTAGGCGCCCAATATTTGCCAAATGGGTGATTGAATAAACAAACAAAATTCAGCTATTTCCAGAGCTTTCTAGAATTCATATGGAGCAAGAATAAGTCAACTGACCAAATTTCACTTACCTGGTGATAATGAAGAACCTGACAGTACAATAAAGTGGAATTTTTATTCCATTCCATACATTCCATTCCAAATATATCCCATTGTATTTTTAAAAGAAATCTTGACTTTAATCAGCACCATATTGAAATGGTACATTCCCTAAACAGAATCAAACGTGTCATTTTCAAAGGAAAAGGCATATTGCCACTGCCATAAACTGTTTTTACATTATTCCTTTCATTTTCATGGGTGAAGAAGATAGAGTGAAGCATGAACTCTGGTGAGTGGATAAGTGAATAAATCATTTTCAGATATATACCTTTGGCTATTTTACATGTAAAACAATTCCTCTCTCCCTCCCTCCCTTCTTCCCTCATCCCCTTTTCTCTTCTCTTTCCTTCTTCTCCTCCCTCCCTCCCTCCCTCCCTTCCTTCCTTCCTTCCTTCCTTCCTTCCTTCCTTCCTTCCTTTCTTTCTTCCTCCCTATGCAAGGGTCAATGTTGAAAAATTTTCCATGCATGTGTTTTGAAAATAAGCTTTTAAAAAAAGTATTTGTGTAGTTCCTACTTGGTTCTGTGTAACATGGACAAAACAAGATACTGTATGGAAGGTATTTGACAAATCTTAAGAAACAGTATATGCAGAGTAGTGGTAATATACTATCATGAGAGAGAAAAGTTTTTATTGTTTTATTTTTTTCTGTCTTTATTTACAAAGCTCAATTAAGAGCTCATCTTGCCAGAAGCGCAATGGGATGTGCTAAGCAGAGTTAAAACCTGAAATACTGTATATACTCTCCACACCCTAAATTTTTAAAAGGACCAATCCAGGAGGAAGCTTCAGTATTACCTCCCGCAATAGGCTTTTCCTTCATGGGATGAGACTTGGCAGGGCTTTTCAACATTGTTCTAGTGTTTCTTACCCAAAATCTTAATGGTAACTTCCATTTGGTGGGTGGAGGTAGGATGGCACCATTCATACTATCCGTGGCATTAGGTGCAGGACTGAACTATTAAGCTATTGAGTGAGGGGAATGTTAGCAGCCTTCAGCATTTCAAGTGCAGGAACTTTGGCAGGTTCTCCCTCCTGCCAATGTGGCCCTCAATCAACTAGGTGGGAAAAGGGGAAGAGGTGTCGAGGACTGATCAGTGGAAACTGTTCTCTATTCCCTAGCATTGAGGCAACTCTGTTTCTGAGTTCTTAGCCAAGGTAAATGCCAAGAATCTTAATGTCAATGCAGCAATCAATATGGTAAAGGCAGAGAAGCATGGGAAAATTGATATGAACTGATGAGAAGCAAAGAAAAAGAATCAGGAAAGCAATGATGACTATAATTATGTAAGACAAAAGAGTGCTGCTAAATCATAACAGCCAGGTTTGTTCCCCTTCTCCAGAAACATTTATTAAACTCTTACTATGTGCCAAGTATTATGCTTCAGGGGATGCAAATATAAAAATGGACAGAACTTGCTTTCAAAGAGGTTGTATTTGAATGGGGACATTACATACAAAGGGAAATAGGAAGGAAGGACTGGCGTTACAGGTATGATTATGTGGCTATGTAGTAGAATGATACACCCATTCAGGAACATTGGTTATGTTAATTTAATTATGGTTCAAGAATTGGAATGGACCCCAATTGCCTCAGTAAAAAAAAAAAGGAATTGGAATGGAAAAGGGGGTGGGCAGGATACATGTTGCATAGCATGAAGGCTATGGAGGACATGATTGGAAAGTAGGGACTGTATGAAATATGGTTCCTGGGGCTTTCCCAAAATCGTGGTCTAGGAAAGTCAGTCTCCAGTCAACACAGTGGGGCCCCATAGCAGCAGTTTCTCCAGGACAGTAAGTTCAGACTGTGGAGTAAAGGGAAGCTTTGCGGCCGGGACTTTCCAAAGAAGGGAAGCCTGCTTACCCTATTTTTGGGTGTGAAGGACTTTATATAATGTCAGATCAGTTTGCTTTTGCTGAATTGGCTTTTCCTCTCTTTTTTTATTCTTCCTTATAAGGGAAACTTTTCTGGGAGAGGAAAGAAGGGATACATTGGGAAATATGGGTATTATAAAAAAAATGAGATGCCAATTAAAATGATATTTAAAAACAGTAAGCATTTATTATGTACCTACTACGTGCCAAAATTCAGGTTCATAAATCTTGGCAAGCAGATGCATGCTTCAAAATCCACCCAAATGTAACCCTCCATGTCTGTCTAATACACCTCTGCTGGTGATATTTCAGCCAAGTCTCAGAGCAGTGACCATCATCACCGGTGTTAATATTGTGCCAGATCTTGCTCATAAATATACAGACCACTCTGTGAGAGTGAGAGCCCATGGAGCATCCAGGTGGCACAGGGGATAGAGCATGGGCAATGGAACCAGAAAGATGTGAGTTCAGATCTGGGTTCAGATACTGACTAACGGTGTGACCCTGTGCAAATAGCAGCCCATTGTCTCCAAAAATCAAAACACAAACAGAAAAGATTGAGAATCCCAGGCAAAAATAATGGTAGTGAGCTTCAGATTTCAACAACCTTGTAATAATTTAAGAGATTATTAAGGATCAATAAAATGCTGTATGTATTTACATACTGGGGATCCTTCTCAGATAAGTCACCTGAATTTTCCAAAACTGCTCACTTGATCAAGGCTAGTTATTTATAGCATGGATTTTAATATTCTGAGATTCTTTTCATATGGGGGAAAGTATAAGAGACAATGGAGAATTTTAGGCAGTGATATCATGTGCAAGTTCTATAATAGAAAGAACTCTTGAATTAGATTTCAGGAGACCCAGATTTTATCCAGATTCTACCTCTTGTTAGCTAATGACTTTCCACAATGGGTTTAATCTCTTTGAGCTCTAGCCCCTTTGCCCCAATCTAATACTTTTCTTCCTGGGAGCTTCTCACAAATAATATTCCTGGGAAGAAGGAACAACATGATCGTCCTCATTTTACAGATGCAAAGAAGGTTAAACAATATGCTTAAAATCAGACAGTTAGTGGAGGAGCCAAAAGTCAGAGGTTTTCATTTTCAGGGTCATTTGTCACCTTCATACTCCTAGCACAGGGCTAGTGATCAAAGAAATATAGCCTGGGGTATTGAAAAGCTTTTCCCTGGATTTGGGATTTGGAAGCAAATTTCGGTTTGAGCTTACCAGCTATGTGGGTTTTAAACTACTGCATTTGGCCATATAGTACAACTCTTTTATTTTGTTGTAGTTGTTGTTCAAGACTTGTCTACTCTTTATAACCTGATTTGGGATTTTCTTGGCAAAGATCCTAGAATGGTTTGTCATTTCCTTCTCTAGCTCTTTTATATATAAGGATATCTACATAGATAATTAATGTCTATCACTTAACAGAGGAGGAAACTGAGCTCCAGAGGCTAAATGATTTGTCTGTGAGCACAAAGCTGACTGACTCTTATTGAGCTTGCAGTCCACTAAACCCCTCAAGTTCTTTTTCAGAAAAACCTCTATCTAACCTTGCATTCCTCATTGTGTGCTCCTGAAATTGATTTTTTTGGTACCAAACGATAAGATTTTAACTCTATCCCTAGTGAAATTCATTGTATTATATTCAGCTCAGTGATCTAGTCTGCCAATATCTTTTGAAATGAATTACCAATGAGTATCTAATTTTTGTTTGAAGATCTATAATGAGGGGCTCCCACTACATTTTGAGGTAGATGTAGTGTTTTTTCATTTTCAGAGAAGAATCCTTAGTAATTTTTGAACCTTCTGCATATTGTTACTTGTTCTGTCCAATACTCCGTTCAAGTAGAGTAAAACTAATTCCATTTTCATGTGACAGCCCTCTGTATACTTGAAGACATTTTGCCTCTCCTTCCTAAGCCTTCTCTTTTCCAAGCTAACCATCTTGTCTCTTCAACTGATTTTCACAAGGCATGATCTTAGTCTCTGAGCATCTTGGTTAGTTAATCTGGACAGTTACTTTCTCAAATGGGGCACCATGGGAGTTCTAGGAGGAATGGACTTTGTAAACATGTAAAGTAAACATGTATTTTAGTCTCATGTTTATTATTATTTTATTGACAAGCCAAAGCCATTGAGTTGTGGAAAGAATTTTGTGCAGGAAGACAGGAGATTTGGAGTTCAGTCCTAGCTCTGTCTGTGACTTTGGACCCATCATTTAGCTTTTCAAGTTCACAGTGCCCTCCATTATTAAAATAAATGCTCTGGCCCAATGGCCTTGAAGCTTCCTCCAGCCCTGTGACTTTAATAGCCCTTTTGTTATTGTTGTTCTTAATTCTTAAAGTGGACTCTGACATCAGGGAGGTGATATCATGTGCAAGTAATTTGGATTTAAGGGAGGGAAGGCTGTGCAAAGTCACCACTTTCACTTTCTTTTCCAGAGCCATCTGGATCCAGTGGTGAGATATACATCAGGACAACTGGAGATGGCCCTAAATGTAGGGGGATCTTTTTTAAGCTTTTTTTTTTTTTTAAGCTAAGATCTTTAACAAATCTCAGTCAAACTGAGACAACACCCATTCAGTGATTAAGACCTAAAGGAAAAGTTAAATGACATTTAAAGGAAATATACCATGAAACTATAAGGTTTAATGAGGTCCTTGATTTCTTCCTCTGAGCCCCAAAGGAATCTTTCCAGAAAGTATGTTTATTTTTTTTTTTGAGACACTATAAAATGCTGTTTCTCTTTTCCCATCCCTTTCTTTCAACTCTTTCTGCAGCAGTCAAAGCAAAGACAACACTTGGAGGAGACAATAGAACCCAAAGCATAATTTCTTTTATTAGTTGTTTCCTCTGGTCAGAAAATAAATTAAGGGGCAGTGCTGAATAGAAATAAGGCTGGCTGTTTAACACTTTAACCTGATTGATCTTGTATGTCTAAGCACTGCAGAATCATAAAATCATAGATCTGGAACTAGAAGGAAACTCCCAGATCATCTGGCCTCTCATTTTATAGTGGAGAGGGGATCAAAGGAATGTGTATTGATCACTATGCTAAGTGCTTTACAAATATCTTATTGAAACTTCATAACAACTGTGGGAGGTAAACACAATTATTATCTCCATTTTACACATGAGAAAACTGAGGCAAAAAGTGACCTGTTCAGAGTCACACAGCTACAAAGTATCCTGAGGCAGGATTTGAACTTAATTCTTCCTGACCTCAAGTTCAGGACTCTATAGAATATGACATCTGTCTCAAAATATGTCTCAAAAATAGCAGTCCCATACATGAATATAGAGTGCTCTACACTCCAAAGTATGTCCATGTGTATTATCTTACTTGCTTTTCCCAACATCCCACCTCTGTTATTTCATACCTGTGTGACACTGGACAAGTAAATTTCACAGTCAGGACTTCATTTTCTTCTTCTGAAAAATGAAAGGGCAGAATTAGCTGTTTTCTAAAAGCTTTTCTAGGTCTTGAATAATGATCACTAAGAGGAAGATAAATAAGGAATCTCTTTTGTAGATGAATATAGTTAGGTTCAGAGTTGTAAATTGATTGCCCAAAGTTATTTATTGTTTAGTGGCTGACCTGGGATTTGAACTCAGATTTCTTTTTTATTTATATATAATCTTACTTTTTAAATACACATTTCTTTATGAATTTGTGTTGGGAGAGAAATACCAGAACAGACAGGAAAAACCATGGGAGAGAAAAAAAGAAATGAAAATAGCATGTGCTGAGTTACATTCAATCACCATAGTTCTTTTCTGGATGCAGAAAGTGTTTTCTATCCAGAGTTTATTGGAATTGCCTAGGATCCCTGAACTACTGAGAAGAATTAGTTCTTTCACAGTTGATCATCACACGTTTTTGCTGTTACTGTATACAATGTATTCCTGGTTCTGCTTGTTTTGCCCAGCATCAGTTCATGTAAATCTTTCCAGGTCTTTCTAAAATCAGCTTGTTCATAATTTTTCATAGAACAATTATATTCCATTACCTTCATATGCGACAACTTATCCAGCCATTCGCCAATTGATAAGTATATATTCATTTTCCAATTCTTTGCTACCAAAAAAAAAAAAAAAACCTGCTACAAACATTTTTGCACATGTGGGTCCTTTTCCTCCTTTATGATTTCCTTGGGATACAGACCCAGTAATAGAACTACTGGGTCAAAGGATATGCACAGTTTTAAAGCCCTTTGGACACATGAACTCAGATTTTCTGATTCTAAATGCATTGTTTTTTTTGCTCTGTTTTGATTTTGAAGGTGTAGCAAGAACAGAAGTGCAAATGTTTCCCACCAAACCTGGAGGACATACTGCCTCCTCCACTGCCGTGATTTTTGGGGAGAGTACATGCAAACATAATTTAGTTTCTACACAGCCATTACTCCACCAAGTTCACTTCCAAAAAAAGTAGAACTATATTTCAGCTACTGTTGACCTGGGTTCTAAAGGTTTTTTGGGACATTGATGCTGAAAAACTGTAAATTTGAGGAGCATATTTTCCATATGTTGTTGTAATTTACTCGTGTCTAACTCTTCCAGATCTCATTTAGAGTTTTTTGTTTGTTTTGTTTTTTTGGAAAAAATACAGGAGTGGTTTGCCATTTTCTTCTTCAGTTCATTTTACAGATGAGGAAACTGAGGCAGACAGGGTGAAGTAACTTGCTCAGTGTCACACAGGTAGTCAGTGTTTAATTTGAATTTGGGAAGATGAGTCTCTCTAATTCTAAGCCTGGCACTCTATCCACTGTGCTACCTAGCTGCCCTGATGCTGAGCTGGAGCTGGCTGGTTATTAGCCCCTATAGGAACTCCCTTCTGTACTTCCTAGTGATTTTCTCTCAGGACCTTTTGAAGTTCACAAGACTAGAGCCATCTCCAATCTCCTTCAGCTAAAATAGGAAAGAATGGACACAACAGAGAGAGAGAAGGAAAAGTACATGCTTTCAACTGGTTCTGGGTGAGAGAAATCCCAAGGTCTCCCACTACCTGGAAGCCCTTTAGGGGGCCACTGCCCTTTTCTCATGCCCAGTGGTCTTTCCATGGCACTATCTTGCTTCAGGTTCTCAAGTTCATTCCAGCTAAGCCCTGAAGTTAGAGATTCTTTAAAAACAAACAAACAAAAAAAGGCTCTACTTTTATTCACCTAACCAGAAAAAGAGGAAATTTGGTCTAATGTATATGAAGAAAGATGGACCAAAAAAGTTTTTATTTCTCTTGGTAAACAAAGGAGAAGGTTTGACATTTCAGCTGTTGGCTAGGGAATTTAGTTTGTGGTCATAAAACAGCGGAAAGTTCTAATGAGCCTAAAGTCTAAATGAGCCTAAAAGTCTCAAAACTTGACTTGAGTTTCAGCTATTCCAGATTTTAAACTACTGAACTATAGATATGTGGGAGAAAAGAGACTGGGCAGGATAGGAGTCTCAGGGTAAAGCTTAACACATAATGACTGCAGGAGCCTCCTCTGTGTTCAAGGGGAACAAAGAGCCCCCCACCCAGGCTGCTAAGTGAGGGGTGCCCAAAAGGTTCACTTGGTCCTGATAGTTCCTCCATAGACTTGCCATTGTCGCTTTAATCATCACCAGTAAAGTCACAAGTAGAGGGGAACCTGGGAGGAGAGGAAAGGAAAATGGAGGAGAGAATAGAAGAGGATGGAGAGGGTGGGAAAGCAGAGGAAAGGAGGAGAAGGGAAAGGGGAAGGGAGGAGAAGGAAAGAAGAAATGAGAGGGAAGGGGAAGGAGAGAGGGAATGGAGGAAAAAAGGAGAGGAAAGGAGAGAAAAAGAGAGAAAGAAGGATAGAAAAAATGAGAGGGAAGAGGAAGGGGAGAAGGAATGGAGAAAAAAAGGAGAGGAAAAGAGCGAAAAGGAGAGGAGAGGAAAAGGAGAAGGAAGAGCAAAAAAGGGGAAGAGAAGAGAGGGACGTTTATCAGATTACAGATCAGATTTAAGTCAGTTGAATAGATAAGGCAAGTAAGTGGAAGGCTGGGACAAGCCCTGAATGAGGGGACTCAGGGACAGTAAGTCTAAATGAAGGCTCTGGAAGATGTCATGTGGAGTCCCAGGGGTGCTGCCAAAGACAATCTCTGGTTGCCTCCTAATTGTGCTGATTCCTACACACCAAGTGTAGGGTGACAAGGACAAGCCCCAGGACATGTACTTCTTGGCTCTGTCGCACTTGTCAGAGCTCACATATATCCTCCTCATCACTGAAATAGGCACAGTAAACCTGGAGGCCGATCCCAATCCTGGTTCCTTGCCTGTGTGATCCCCAAGTCGCTTAATTTCTCTGAGGCTTGGTTTCTTCACCTGTGAAATGGGGATAATCAGATGGGAAGTCACTACCTCAAAGGACTTAACTGAAATTTGCTTAAAGCATTCTGTGGATTTTAAAGCGTTCACTCGTCTGTCCTTGTCGACACTAAGATCCAACTAAATGCTCATTGACTCGTGTCATCACCACCACCACCATCATCATCACTTTGCCATGATAAACGCTGTATAAATGTGAGGTTTCTGTGAGTGTATTTCAAATGTTTGTCTCTTGACTTTCTCTTTTTTTCCTGTCTCACTTCCATCACTCAAAAACTCCTTCCTCATCTCTCAATAGAAACTGTGTAACAAAAAAGCAATGTCAAGGAAAGCACTTCAATTCATCTGTCTCGTCGAGCTATTGTTTCAGTAACAAACACTTGTGGAGAATCTCCAGTGCCTGGACTAGGACTTGGAGCCACAAGAGGATCCAGCCCCAGACTCTGAAGTGCTTTGGTCATCAGGGCTGGGAGACAGGATTTTACTTACGGGCACGTAATGGCACAAAGAATAGGCATTTTGTACCCAACTTGTGACATACACAATGAGCTCTGGAGAAACCAGTTCTGAGGGAAGAGTAGGGTCAAGTAAGTGGCCTTCAGATTCTTGAAGTGACTAGAGAAAAGACTTGAGTCTGATGGAAAGGTAAGATCAAGAAGCACATGGAGACATCCCCTGCCCCGACCCTAATTTACCCACTCTACTCTCCAAGTGAAGTTAGATTCAAACCAAGGCAGTTAGGTGGTCTAGCATCAGGAAGACTCATTTTTGTTATTTCAAATGTCACCTCAGATACTTCCTAGCTGTGTGACCCTGGGCAAGTCGCTTCCTCCTGTCAGTCTCAGTTTCCTCATCTGTAAAATGAGCTGGAGAAGAAAATGGCAAATCACTGCAGCATCTTTGCCAAGAAAACTCAAATGGAATCCCAAAGAGTCAGCATGACAGAAAAATGGTTGAACAACAGGTTCAGAACCAACTCCCATTTCTGGATTAGGAGAACGTCACGGGTGATGTTAACTTTTGAAACGGGTTCAAAGTGTGAATCTATAATATTAATGATTAATCGCCAGTTAATTGTGTGATCATGGGCAATTCACACAGTTTTGTTCTTTAAGCAACAACTTCTTCATCTAGAACATGAGAATGATAAAACTTGTATTGTCTGCTTCACTGGTTTCTTGTCTCTGGCATTAGAATGTAAACTCCTTGAGGACAGGGATATAATATACTTGTCGACTGATTATTATTAATTCATTCAGATTATTAATTGATTCAGACAACTTTAAAATGTAATATGTGTTATTATTTTTCATTCAATTGCCATCACTATTTTTCTATGCATTTTCATTCCTTCCTACATCGTCTTCAAAAGGGTACCTGGGGACAGCTAGATGGGACCCCGAAATGCCAAGCCCAGGAGCCCATACCTTTATCATGGCGACCAGCTGCCCCATTTCTAGCTGCTGTGTCAAAGCATAGTCTCTTGTAAAATTGAGAGTAATGACTTGGATGCTAATTTTGGATCTGGCATTTACTATCTACGTGACCATCAAGGCAGCACCTAAGCTCTTTCTTCAACTGTGGAAAAGGATCGCTGCTTTTGTTTTTCAGTGGTTTCTGCCATGTGCGGCTCTCCATGACCCTATTTGGGGTTTGTTGGGGAAGATGCTAGAGTGGTTTGCTGTTTCTCCATCTCATTTTACAGATGAGGAAACTGAGGTAAACAGGGTTAAATGACTTGGATGGAGTCACACAGCTAGGAAGTGCATGAGACCAGATTGAATTCAAGAATATGAGTCTTTCTGATCCACTGTGCCATATACCTGCCTCAGAAAAGGGTTATTAACCATAATGAGATGTATATATGCATATTGCTTTAATAATAACAGTGATTTCTAGCATTTATATAGCATAAGTTTTACAAAGTGTTTATCTATGTTAATTGATTTGATTTTGGCAACAATTCTTGAAATAGGTGCTATTATTATCCCAAACAAGGGAGCTGAGTCATAAAGTTATGATTTGTTGAGGGTCACACAATCAATAAATAAATGAGGTAGGATGGGACTGAGGTCTCACACTCTGCCCTCTGTACCGTCTAGATGCATTTTTACTTCTATCACTGCATTTCATAGGGATCTAGAACTAAGGTGACCTCTGATTCCAAATCCACTGCCCTTTCTCCTTTCCATGATAGACACTATTGTGACTATGACCATTTTACAGATGGGGAAATTGAATTTCAGAGAGGTTTTAACTCAGTTCAACAAGGTGAAATGATGTGTGATGATGTAGCCAGTAGGTCTAGAATTCAGGTCTTCTTCTTTCCAAGACCAGAACTTACTGACCTCACCAAAATGTGCTTTAGCTCACAGGAGATATTGCAGACAAAGTCTAAAGCATTATATAAATAAACATCAGCTTTTAAGATTATGATTGTGATTACTTTTATGAACCTTTTTTAGCCTTGGTTTCTTCATCTGTAATATAAGGGATAAAGGTACCTAATTACAGCCTTGTTGTGAGGATTAAATGAGATGAAATTTGCAAATTTAAAGAAATATGTAAATCATCATCATCATCATCATCATCATTACTTATTTGTGCTAAACTCTAAGTCACTGCTAGAATCCTGCAAGCCACTTAATTGACCCTCAGGGAAAAAAGGCACAAGCTTGTAAATATCTAACCAATAGTTATCATCCCACATAGGTTTATTATTATTATTATTATTATTTTCCTCACAAACCACCCCCTCCTGGAGGAGCAGCTCACTCCCCTGGCAGGACACTGACTCAAGTCAGTGGTCCTTCCCTGAGGTGGGGGGCAGGAGATTGGGGCCTGTTTTCAAAGCTGCCTCGGAGAATGGGTTGGACTAAGTTGGCTTGTCAGAGCGGGTTCAATTTTCTTCCAAGTGGCTTGGCCAGCTCGGAGCCTGGGTGGTTCGGGAAAAGCTGCTTTGCAGGCAGAGATGCCAGCAGAGCCCATTCTTGCTCATTTGAGATTCCCCTGCAGCTCTAGGAGCAAAGCTATTTCTTTGGAGTCTGAGGGCTCCTGCACCTCTCATCCGACCCTCTCATCCCAGCAGGGGTGGGCTTTTGCTGCACAAGCTGGAAAGGCATTCAGGAGATGAAAGGGACTGGTTTTAACAGGCTCTGGGAGGATTGCTCATGGGATGGATGCAAGAGGGGCTTACAGAATGTTTCCTGGGTATGCTGCTCCGCGTTCTGGGCCCCCAGGCCAAGATCCTAAAAGCCAAGGCTTCTCTCCAGCTTCCCTCCCTCCATTTCCCTCTTACCCTTTGTTAATTGCAAAATAAACCAGACTCTAGCAAGGTTATTTTTTCTTTCTTTCTTGCCTCTCTCTTTAGGGCTGGATGAGAGACACTAAACCATAGAATTTTCTGGCAGCTGGAAAACACCTTAGAGATCAGGATCACTGACCTAGAGCTGGAAGGGGCTTTTTAGGGTCAGTCCACACTTTAATTTTATAGCTGAGAAATGCAGGGCCCAGAGAGGTCAATTAATTTGCTCAAAGACACAGAGCTGCTAAGTGTCAAAGGTAGGATTTGAACTGAGATTTTCTAACTGGCCAGGTCTGAGTCTGCTGTACTAGACTGCCTTTCCCGTTCTCTTCACATCTCTCATTTTTTACATCTTAGGCAACCGGAGTCCAGAAGGAGAGAGACTTACTGGAAATCATAGCAGAGCTAGACAAGTACTCAGCTTTTTTGATTCCCAGCTCAGGGATTTCCTCACTACATGGGCCCCTTTGCTAGCTGTGTAGTCCAGTTCATTTGGTCTGCAGGACTGGGAAAGTGGATAGTATCATAGTATCTCTGGATCTGGAACTGGAAGAACTCAGTTCCTATCCCAGCTTTAGCCAAGTCATTTTCCTTCTTGGAACCTCATTTCTCTTAATTGTAAAATGAAAAAGTCAGAGTAAAATATCTCTTAGCTCTTTTCCATTTCTAAATTCCATGATCCCCTTTATGTTCATTCTGTTTCTTCTTCTCATCTAGGACTTTCCTCCATATCCTCTCCACTTATATCACTCAAATATCCCCTTAACCAGGAAGTCTGTCTTCTTTTCCTTGGCTAACTACTAATGACTTTTATCCAGCATGGTAAAGTACACAGAATATTCAGTTTGAAATCAGAAGCCCTAGAATCAAATTCTGTCTCTGTCATTGCACAAAGTGAGCTTGTTTCCTCATAAGAGGAACTTGGCCTAGATAGTTTTTTGCAATCTCTTCTAATTCTAAATCTATGATTCTATGAGTTACATTACGTCTTTCCTTCATCCCTGTCCCATCTTATTTTGTGTCATATCTATTGGCCCACATCCTAATCTCATATCTCCCTTCCCTTCCTTCTCTCCTATTTTTCTGTATTCCTTGAGGCAGGGACTGTGTCATTTCTTACCTTTGGTTTTCACTGTCTTGTGTGTGGTATTAAAATTCATTCTGTAGTACAAAGACCATTAGCTTAAAGATTACAAAGTTCTAGCTTCAAATTCCAGATGTGCCAATTGTGCTTTGTGCTTTTGGGACAGCTACTTTACTTCTCTACTAGACCTCAATTTCCTCCTCTGTGAAATGAGGGGGTTGGACTAAAACAATCTCTAAGGTCTTTTCCAGCCCTAATATTGAGGAGTCTATGAGCCTATAAATATTTAATTTAAATTAAATTGGCTTGTTTGCACTATGACTCTCATCCCTACCTGCCCAGGAGCTGCCAAGCTTCCACTTCATCTCCAAATTAGGCCCTCCTCAGCCAAAACAATTCCCTTACTTTGCCTTTATATTTAGAAATTATGCAAAACCAGAATTTCTGTCTAAATCTCTCCTCTCCTACAGAAGGAAGGGAGCCTCCTCTCATCCTTTCTCATCACTTAAAGTGAGGTCCCCACCTTCCACTGCTCACTGTTCCTTAGCCATTTGCACATATAGAAAGATTCTATCCTATGTCTTCTTTCTCCTATCACAACAGTAATTATAAAACCTTTGAGATCATTTAGTCCAATTGCTTCATTTTACCATCAGAATTTTACCTGTGGGTCCAATAAACTTGCCACTCTACCACCAGTAAATCTCTTTTTCTTTTTTCCTTTTCTTCTCTCCTCCCTCACTCCTTCACTCCCTTCTTCTCTTTCCTCTATACCTCCTTTCTCTTTCTCCCTCTTCCACTCTTTCCCTTTCTCCCTACCTCTCATCTTCCTTCCTTCCTTCCTTCCTTCCTTCCTTCCTTCCTTCCTTCCTTCCTTCCTTCCTTCCTTCCTTCCCTCCCTTCCTTCCTTCTTTCCCATTAATTCACTGGGTTGATCTGAGCTATTCTATCCCAATTTTGCTTTGAGTTTCCTCCTTGATAAAATAAAAGCATTGGACTCTTAAAAAAAAGGGAAGGATCTCTAAGCACTCCTTCAGACTCTAAATCCTATGAAGGACAATGTTCTGTCCATTGGGGACTAATCATTAGTGATGTCATTGTTTCATAATTTTATGAAATTCCTTGTCTTGGGGGGCCTGGAAGGGGTCTGACTAGCTTAGCAGGATACCCCAGTTAGTATAGAGGAGGATGTTTTAACTATCACCTTAGGGAGCTTGTTTCATCTTGGCCCTGGTCAATGTCTGGGAGCAGATTCAGTCTCATACTTCCATCTCTACCCACTGCTGATGCTATAGGGTAAAACATTTAAAAAAAAAAAGAGTGAAGATCAAGAAAGAAAAATTGTTACAGCCTTTGTGGAGATTCAGACTTGGCTCAAAGTTTAGGCAAAAACTGGAGTTAGTTTTTATTTTCTTGGCTGCACCATGCCCATCTCTACCAATAACGCTAATAGAAACTTTCCATGCAATTAACGAGTGGAAGTAATGATTACCTAAGACAATTCTTCCTAACAGACCAGTATGAACATGAGCTTCTCTTTCCATATACTGGAAGGCAGGATTCTACTTGCCACTCTCTGAAAAGTCCAGTGGGAATGAACCAAGGATAATTATATGTATATATACACACACATACATATGCATGTATATATACATGTGTATTTATATGTATATATTTGTGTTTACATATAAATAGGTGTATATATAACACACATATATAAAACATGTATGTGCATATCAATATGAATAAATATATGTATGTAGAGAGAGTCGGTGAAATAGAGAAACTGAGAGAGAGTGGATGGGCTGGAACCTAAGTCTTCCAGCTCCATATTCAGTATTTTCTTTTTTTTTCCTTTCCCCTTTTCTCTCCCTCTTCTTCTTTATATACATACAAACACATGTATATATAGGGGAATATGTATACACAATCACACATACACACACACACACACACACACATACACTGGGTTGAGAGGATGAATACCTGGGGTTGAGAGCTAGAGACATGGAGTTAATAACCCAGTACCAACTCCTCCTAGACAGGCTCTGGTAAAGAATTAGTTGATTTTCACTATTGATCAGAGAAATGCAATTAAGGCAACTCTGAGATAGCACTAAACCCCTGTCAGATTGGCTAAGATGATGGAAAAGATAATGATAAATGTTGAAGGGGATGTGGGAAAACTGGGATACTAATCATTGCTGATGAAGTTTGTGAATGGATTTGGAATTATGCTCAAAGGGCTATCAAACTGTGCATAGCCTTTTATCCAGCTGTTTCTACTGGGCTTATATCCCAAAGAGATCTTAAAGGAAGAAAAGGGACCCACATAGGCAAGAATGTTTGTGGCAGCCCTTTTTGTAGTGGCAAGAAACTGGAAACTGAGTGGGCGCCCATCACTTGGAGAATGGCTGAATAAGTTAAGGTTTTCTGTAAGAAATGACCATCAGGATGATTTCAGAGAGGCCTGGAGAGACTTACAGGAACTGATGCTGAGTGAAATAAGTAGAACAAGGAGATCATTGTACATGGCAACATCAATATTATATGATGGTCAATTCTGATGAACGTGGCTCTCATCAACAATGAGATATTTCAGGCCAGTTCCACTGGTCTTGTGATGGAGAGAGCCATCTAACCCAGAGAGAGGATTATGGGCACTGAGTGTGGCTCACAACATAGTATTCTCACTCTTTTTGTTGTTGTTCACTTGCATTTTGTTTTCTTACTCATTTTCTTTCCTTTTTTGGTCTGATTTCTTTTGTGCAGCAAGAGAATTGTATAAATATGTTCATACATATTGGATTTAACATATATTTTAATATGTTTAACATATACTGGATTGCCTGCCATCAAGGGGAGAAGATGGGGGGAAGGAAGAGAAAATCTGAAACACAAGGCTATGCAAGGGTCAATGTTTTCAAATTATCCATGCATATGTATTGTATTTTATTGTATAAAAGCTTTATAAAAAAAGAATAAGCTGATTTAATGTAATTGGACACAATGACACATCAGCTTTTCTTTAAATATTACTTTAATTTATGTCAGAAGTAAAAGTCAAGAGACTGCTACATTATTTTTTCCCCCAGGTTTATTTTGCATTATTCTCCTTCAGACCCTTCCACATCAAGGTTTCTTAAACTTTTTTCCCTTGTGATCCCTTTTCATCCAAGAAATTTTTACATGACCCCCAGTATATAGGGTTATAAAATAGATATACAAATCAAATATTTGCTAGTAGTAAATGATAAAGAAATTTATTTTAAAACAATTCTTTGGTATGTATATAATTTTACCATTTATTAAGAACAAAAGCAAATCTTCTTGCTGAGATGGATATGCTTCTTTATTTTTACATAAAAATTAAATCCTAGTGGAATATTTGATACCTTTTACTGCTGTCAAATTTTTCACAGCCCCTATATAGAGTCACGGCCCACAATTTAAGACATTTTGCTCTACATTCTAGTCTAACAGGTATACTGGTGGTTTCCTGAGCTTGGCATTTCACCTCTTGCCTCCCACCTCCATGCCTTGTACAAGTGATTCCCCAGCCATGAAAAGTGTTCCTCCTTCTTCTCCACTTCTAAGAATCTTTTAACTTCCTTTAAGCATAAGCTTAGATACTTTTCCCTCTGGAAGCTTTTGATCATCACCTCACTTTTGGCCATATCTCCCTCTTCAAATTCCCTTGTTTACTTATCTATTATAAATATTATATAGAGAATAGTCTTTGTGATATGAGACAAGTCCCAAAAGAGGCCTGAAGGTCCGTGAAACATTTGCAAACTTTTAAATACCTCCAAACTCTGGCCACAATTCTACTTTCTTACTAGTATAGCTTATTATTTTGCAAGATCCATTTCATAAGAACAACTGGGAGGCTTTAATAAAAAAGAGAAACTAAGGCATAGACATTTAATAATAATAATTGTAGATTTTTAAAAACTTATTCCATAATTAGAGCTAGAAATTATTTTGTTTTATCCCTTCATTTTTGACAGATGTGAAGACTAAAGTCTAAACGATAAAGTGACTTATTCCAGATCACACAGCAAATAAGAAGCACTGGGGCAGTTAGAACTTAAACCTTCCAACTGCATTTTATTCCATTTATTTTTACCTACTAGGCCCTATGTGGGTCCAAATCATTTATTTTCAGGCACTGGTTCTCAATGGCAGAATTTTCAGTTTGTTGGCTTCCCTTAGGAGGGGATTGGTTTGTGTAGCTAAGACTTCATTTATTTGATAATTTAAGATAATATTTTCCCCCTGTACTATGGACCTGAAAAAAGGCCTTGGTCCTTAAATATTGAAGTCAGGGAGTCAATCAGTCAACATTTATTGAATTCTCATCCTGTGCTAAGTACTTTGTGAATACACAAAAGAAATAGAAGACAGGTTTGCCCTGGAGGAAGTTACAATCTGACCCAGGAGGGAGGAATTGGAGAAACACAATGGAAAAGGGCATAAAGAGACTTTAAAAGAACACATGTAAATAAATGCAATAATCCTGAGCTGTAGATTACAAGATTTAGAACTGGGAGGCATTTTAGAGGTCATTTAATCTAGTTTCCCCATTTTTAGAGGAAACTAAACCCTAATGAGTTGTTCTTTTTTTTGAAGTCACAGAAAACTAACCTCACTTCTCTGGACCTTAATTTTCTCATCTGTAAAATGAGAGTTGGGCAAAATGAGCTCCAGTGATCCATGACATAATGATTTAGTTATTCAACTTTCAAGACCAAATGAAATATCAGCTGGTGATACAGGGGACAGAGTACTGGGTCTGGAGCCAGGAAGACCTGAGTTCAAGTATGACCTCAGATGCTCACTTGCTGTAGTATCACATTTGTTTGCCTTTTTCCTCAATTATAAAAAGGGCTTTATAATAGTACCTGCCACCCAAGGTTGTTGTGAAGATCAAGTGAGACAATATTTATAAAAATGCCTATCAAAGTAGGTGCAATATGTTAGTTTTTATTATTATTAAATGCCACTTTCTTTATTATGATTACTCGGATAGCAACCCTTCCATGAACTCTTGAGACACTTCGAGGCTATACTTTTGAATAGTTTTCATATAATATCCCATGCCATAATTCTAGGTAAATCTTTTAGATTTTAATTTCCTTGGGGTAAGGAATGTAAATTATGTATCCTTGCAACCCCCATAGTACAGAATATAAACTCATTGAGGGGAAGGGCTGTCTTGTTTTTGTCTTTTTAGCTTCAGCACCCAGCACAACACACATAGTAGATATTTAATAAATATTTGTTGACATTGAAATGGGATTTGCGGTACAGGACAATTTACAATTGTTCAATGGATTGTACATAATAGGGGTTCCATAAATATCTACTGACATTTTTTTCTTTTCAAAAATATCAGTTGACTGTTACATGAAACAAATGATGCAAGTTGGATAGGATCAACTAGAAACCTTCATGAGTACAGTAAAACATGGTACAGTAGAAACAGTGCTAGACTTAGAATCCTAGATCTTAGGTTCAAATACCGCTTTAGGGGCTTGTGTAATTGTGCAAACTTGTGAGAGTCATTTCACTGCTGTGTGCCTCAGTTTCCCAATTTATAAAATGAAGGACCTTAGAGATCATCTAAATGTAGCTTTCTATCTTACAGATGAGAAACTTGAGGTCTCAAGACAGCAACATGATTTGTTAAGGTTACATATTTCAATTCACTCTAATTCATTACCATTTGTCACCAATTAATTTATTATCATTAATTTATTGCCATTTTCTAGGAACTGGGCAAATTAAAATTAAATTAATTAAAAATTAAAATGAATTAAAATTAAAATTAAAAACAAAGAGTCTGCCTTCAAGAAGCTTATATTTTATTGAGAGTATCTAATATATACTATATAGTATATAATATAATATGTATTAACAAGGCCATTTGAAATAGGTGAAAATGCCTTGAAGGAGAGGCAGACCCCAGAAGGAAAGACATTCTAGGCCTGGGGGAATATGCCAGAGTTTGGAAAAGAAAATTCTGGACTGTTAGTCATCCAATCTGACTGGATCATTGACCGGAAGAAGCAGATGATTGAGAAACTAAGTTAGAAAGGTCATTTGGAGTCAGATTGTGGATAGATCTAACTGCCAGTTTAGGAAATTTGCATTTTGTCCTAAAAACAAGTTTTTATAGGTACTTAATAGCAGAGTCAGAATCAATATCAAGTCTTCTGATTCTAAATCCCAGGTTTTTTTAATTAAAAAAAAATTTGGGGAGATTGGATCTCTTTATCTGTCTTAGGCTGGAAGTACAGTGGCTATTCATAGACCAATCCTATTATTGATCAGAATGGGGACCTTTGACTTGCTCTTTTCCTAACCTGAGCTGGTTCATCCTTCCTCAGTCAGCCTGATGACCTGATCTCCTCCCTGAGACTCACCACATTGTTACTGGACTTAGTATGGACATACAGTCAGCTTTATCTTCCCTCAGAATTCCTTAGCTCAAGTGATCCACAGGTTGTAATTTCCCTTTCCCAGTAGTAAGGATTACAAGTGTGAGTCACCATGCCTGATCCTGTTTATCTTGCTACTTCCAAGGGAAGCTGGGAAAATTGTTAATAGGCAGGTATAAATACCATTTTAGTGAATGTTATTCTTTTGGTAAAGTTGTTTCAGTTGTATCCGATTCTCTATGACCCCATCTGGGGTTTTCTTGGCAAAGATATTAGAGTGGTTTGCCAAATCCTTTTTTCAGAAGGAACCCCTCTTTTCTTCCTCTATACTCCTTCACTTGGGGATCTAGTCAGTTTCCATTGGTTTAATCATCATCTCTATGCTGATGATTCTCATATCTACCAATTCTGCCCTAAAAGCTCTGCTAATTTTCCATCTTGCATCTCCATCTGCTTTTTAAATATCTCAAATTAAATATCTCACTAGACATCTTAAAATAAATATATTCAAAACCAAACTTATCTTTCTTCCTAAATCCCCTTCCCTATTACTGTAGAGGGCAACAATATCGTCCCAATGTTTCAGGTTTGCTAAAAGTCAATTCTGGACTCCTCAGAGCCCTACCCTCCAACTCTATGTCCCATTCTATCCAAGCTGTTGCCAAGCTCTGCCGATTTTATCTTTGCAGTATCTCTTGAATTCACCCTCTTCTAAGGCTATTCACCTAATAGTCATCATCTGAAGTCTAAACTGCCTCAAGTCCCTGCCCATCACCTTTGCCATTAAGATGATTTTTTCCTACAACAGAGACCTGATCATGTCAGCCCGGTACTCAATGAACTCCAATGACCTCCTATTGCCTTTAGGATAAAATAAAAAATTCCCTGTTTGGCATTCGAAATCCTCCTCTTACTTTTCCAGTACCTTATTCTCCTACGCACTCTTTGATCTAGTGACACTGATTTCCTCACTGATCCACCAATAAGACACCCCATCTTTTGGTTCCAGACATTTTCTCTCACTATTCCCCATGTTTAAAATGTTTTCTCTCTTCTGCTCTGACCATTGACTTTCCAGATTTCTTTTAAATCCCAACTAAAATCCTATCATATACAAGAAGCCAGCTCTAATCCCTCTTAATTCCAATGCTTTCCCTCTTTTAATTATTTCCTATTTATCCTGTACATAACCTGTTTTGTATATATTTGTTTGCATGTTGTCTCTCCTATTAGAAAGTGAGCCCCTTAAAGTCAGGGAATGGGCTTGGTTGCTTCTATCTGTATCTCCAGCACAGTGCCTGGCACATAGTAGGTGCTTAATAAATGTTTATTGATTGAAGTCTGGAGCATTTTGTGTGAGATTCTTCTAACTGGTAGAGGGAACACTCACTGATGCACCAAAACTGTGTGGCTGAGTGAGGTGTGAGAGCTTTGGAAAGGAGATTTTTCATGCCTTCTTTGAGAGACGCATATGGTTCCAGACTGTTTAGGACTGACGCCAGGGACAAAAAAAGAAAAAGAAAACCTCCCAGACATGTAGGTGAATTTGGCTCCTCAACATGTCCTTGATTTTAAGCTTGCTCCTTGAAGACTTCAGGGAATTTCCCCTTGGGTGAGATCAAGGGCCCCTGTCTTGGTTAAGCTGAGAAATTTTACTCCCAGAGGGAAAGCTCATTCACTCTTCTATATTGTCTCCTATATTCTAATCTATTTGACTTCTCTGATTTCTATTTGTTCTCTGCTTGGAAAAATGGGCTTACTCTCTCTTTGCTATTTATACTGGTCTTTTTTTGTAAGCAGTGTTTGGAGAAGGAGCCAAGCTTGTGGGTGTACCTTCTTTCCCTGTTTAAGAGTAATCAGAAAAATAGAATTTTGTTCTGAACCTATTGTACTCCTGGACTAACAGTACTTAGGGAGACAGATAGTTTAATCCTACTCTGGTATCCCTTCTCTCCAAGATGATAGATTGGCCAGCCCCATGACCCCTTCTTTGGCCCCTTTCAAGGCAGGGTTCCAAGTTTCCCTTGGAAAGGGATGGACAAGATTCCAGAGATATTCATCAATGCCTCCTATGAGCTGAATTTTGACAGCCCATATATACATAATAAATACAAGAAGCACTCATCTTACACATACATTGTTTATTCTTCCAGAGAACATAGTTTAAGTGCTAACCTAAACCCTCAAATAATGTTCAAAGACTTCTAGCCCAAAAGGACAAGGACTGTTCTCTTGGTTTTGTATCCCAAGTGTGTAGCACAATGTCTGGCATATAGTGGGTGCTTAAAAATGTTTGTTGATTGATTGATCGGGCCAGAGGATTCTATCACTTCAGAGTAGTTTGGTTCATGAATAGAGAGACCACTTGGAATTCTGGATTTTTCTATGTTACTCTTGCTTTCTTAAATGTGGGGTGAATTGGGGGGGAGGGATAGTGATCTTATCACAGAGATCCAGATTTCATGACTGGATAAACTCTACCAAAGGGAGAACAGCAACATTCCCATGGGGAAATCAGAAGAAGAGACTATCAAGCTGTGAAGGGCCAATGCAGAAAGGAGACAAAAATGCTGTACAGAGAGCCCCAGGAAGCTAAACTTTTCTCTATGCCAGGATAGGCAGCTATATACTAGTCCTGGCCTGGACATCCTTTCTCCAAATGAGGTCTTCCCATTCTTGGAGAAAACAATTACCATCATTCATTCCCAGCAGTTTAATTCCCACTTAATATTTGTGGGGAGATAAAGACTGAGAATTCATGTTTCTGAAGGCCTGGAACAAATGAGTGAAAATAAAACATCCCTGGACCAACCATCAGAGACACAGATTTCATTTATTGTTTTGGAAGAGGATAAATTATTTCCTTCTTTTCTCCCTCTCGCTTTTCCTTCCTTCCTTTCTTCCTTCCTTCTTTCCTTCCTTCCTTCCTTCCTTCCTTCCTTCCTTCCTTCTTTCCTCCATTCTTCTCTTCCTTCCTCCCTCCCTTCTTTCTCTTTCTTTTCTCCTTTCTTTCTTTCTCTCTCTCCCTTTCTTTCTTTCTCCTTTTCTTTTTTTTCTCTTTTCTCTCCTTCCTTTCTTCCTCCTTTCCTTTATTTCCCTTTCTTTTTTGCTCTGTCAGGTATTAAATTTAGGGAGCTGCCCAGACTCTATTAGAATACTGTTGGACATTCAGACTATGCAGCTTAGAGATGTGGATCCTGGGGACTCAGGCCTGAGTTACCTTGGAGATGACTAGGACTCTTAATTTTTTCTACCTTCTTTTCCTCCCTTGGCACATAACCATTCTAGAAAACCCTCTGTCCCAGAGTCCTCCTCTCCTTATTACTCTTTCTCTGCCTCTCCTTCTCTCCTTCCCTCCCTTCCCCACTCTGTCTCTCTGTCTCTGTCTGATTGTTTGACTCTCTTTTTCTCTCTTCTCTTCCTCTTCCTCCTCCCCTCGTTCTCTCCTCTCTATCAAGTGGATAAAACAATCCATCCATCAAGGCCAGTGGAACTGTTGAACAGATGAAGCAGGTCTTGCTCTGACCTCTAACACCATGAGGTGTCAAGTGCTCTCATGTTGGTCTCTGATTCTGTAAGGACTCTCAATACCGCATGTTCTTTAGGTCCAAAGAGCATCCCAACTCAAACCTCCTCTCCTCTCCCCTCTTTCAACTATACCCATCAAAATTTAGTCTTATGTCTCATTCCTTCCCTCAGGACTTTGCTCTTTGATTTGCAGATATAGATGATAATGGACTAATTCAATACAGTTCAATGAATTCTTATTAATCCCCATAAAACAAAGTGTGAAGCCAATAAGCCTTAGTGAGTAGAGTGCTGGACTTCTGATCATGAAGATCCAAATTCTTCAGTCCTAGGGCTGACATTCAGCAGCTATTTGACCATAGATATGTCAGGCAGCTCCAAATTCCAGGAACTTTTAATCTTTTTTGTGTCATGAATTTCTCTGGCAATCTGCTGAAACCTGTGGATTCCCTTCTCAAAATATTTTAAAGCATAAAATGAAATACATAAGATTATAAAGGAAATCAAATATATTTATATATAGTTATCAAAATATTTGTCAAAGGTCATAAGCCCAAGGTTAAGAATCCCTGTTCTAGAAGAACTTATATGCAAATGTGAATTGGCAAGTAGACCTCTGTTCTCTCTGTTGTGTTATATGAAAAGTATAGTGCTAGGCAACAACTATTCAAATATAGTAGAACATAAGCCCTTAAGGAACTTGGTTCCTACTAACATATCAATGTGTACTCTCTCAGATGTTCAAATACTTAAATAAGTCTGTTAACTCACTGATTTCAATGTTCCCTGCAGGTAGCAACCCATCCATGTCTGCCAGTGCTGGGTGACTCCAAGACGTTTACCCAAAATACTGGAAGCCTCTCTCAATTTCCCCCGAAATCTCATGGATGCCAGCATATGGGTGTCAGCTGCAAAGAATGAGGCAGTCTGTTTCCTCTCTAAGGTTAATTCCTTTGCAACTATTAATCCTATTCTCCTCCTTTTCCTCAGTGAATTTATTTTATCAATTACTCTCTTATCTTTAAACTTATCTAGTGTTTCCCCCCCCCCCCCAGCTTCCTACAAACATGATCAGATCTCTCTAGTCCTTAAAAGGTCATCACTTTATCCCTCCTTCACCTCAAACTATTGTCTAATATCTCTCTGCTTCCTTTCTGCTAAATTCTTGGGATGCATAGTCTACAGTGGATATTTTTATCTCTCCACCATCTACTCATTTTGTAGTTCCTTGCTATCGGAATTGCAACTCAATTCTTAGACAGAAACTTCTCTCTCTATGGCTCATAACTATTTAAAATTGCTAAATTCAATAATATTTACTCATATCTGATTTTTTTTTTCTTTTTCACCTTTTTACAGTTTTAGGCATTGTTGCACATTCCTTGTATCTAGATACTCTGTCTTCCTTTGAGTTCAAATAATATAAATTTATGCATTAAAAAAGTACAAGCACCAGTAACTACTCTTTTGGAGAGACAGGGTAGGAGGAGGAGGTAGTACTCCAGTTGGCCTTGAAGGAAAAGAGATGGGATATAGGACTAATAATGAGACATGTTCCTGCTCAGTGATAAATGGAAAAACTATCTAACAAAAAACTTTCAGGCTTTCTGAAAGTGGAATAAATTGCTTATGGAGTAGTCTTTAAACACAAGCTGTTTAACCATTTTTTTTTTCAGAGATATTGTCAATAGGATTCCTATTTAGGTGTGGGTTGAATTTTTCAAATTTTCTTTGAAATCTTTTTAAAATCTGAAACACAAATAAGTAAAAGATTTTCATTTCTGTAATTTTGGGATTCTATTGGAGGGCATAAGTAAAGGCACTGAGATGGGAGGAGACAGGTTGAAAATAGAGGAGGTGGAAATAGTCTAGATTGGCAAAAAAAAAAAATCTGGGAGATAGAGCTGGAAAGATAGATTATAATCAAATTATAGAAGGCATTGAATGTCAAGATCAGCACTTTATACTTAGCTGAATAAAAAAAGCAATACAGAAGATAAAACAGAGCAATTTTGTTACTTTGTTGTTAAAATTAATATATCTGTATATACTTTTGTAGCAGAAGTTTAGTGTTACTAACTTCACATGTGATAACTCCTGTTTCTACTGACATTTTCTTTTCATTTTCATCCCATGCAAGGAAATGAAACATAATATTTTGATATTTCTACTTATTTATCAAAATCGCAATGCTTTTCTCATTAATAAAATAAATTACTTCTGAGTTCCCATCCCAGTTTATTTTGTTGTTCAGTCATTTCCCCTTTTTGGAATTTTTGGGCAAAGATACTGGAGTGTTATCCATTTCCTTCTTCAGTCCATTTTATAGATTATGAAATGGAGATAAACAGGGTAAGTCACTTGCCCAGGGCCACGTAGCTAGTAAAGGTCTGAGGTTGGATTTGAATTTTGGTCTCCCTGACTCTACTGTATCAGCTAGCTATTCATATCCCATTAATTAACTAGAGAAACTTTCTTATCTAATAATTGTTTGCACATATTTCTATGGTTTGACTAATTATTAACACTAAAAATAATAAATCAATAAAACAAAGACATAAATAGATATAGTAAGTCAGCTATGAGAAAGAACCCAACCAAAGTCACCTTTACAATAAAATTGGTGACTTCTCAATTCTGAAAGCATAGTTCTACCATTCTATTCCCTCATATAACCATTTAAGTTTTTTTCTTTTTCATATTTCTTCAAAAAAATTAAAATAGCTCTTTAAAAATAGAAGTTTTCTATATCCTATTTTTTCTGTACCTCATTCAGTATCCGTTGAGCAAAAGTAACTCTCTAGAGTTAGTTAGAATTCTTATCTCTCAATATTCTATTCCTTTAAAAAATACATTGACAGCTAGGAATGTATCCCAAAGAGGTCACAAAAAAAAGAGAAAAGGCTCTACATATACAAAAATATTTAAAGCAGCTCTCTTTGTGGTGACAAAGAATTGGAAATTGCGGGGATGCCCTCATTGGAATTAATGAAAAGTTGTGTATGAATGTAATGAAATACTACTGTGCTTTAAGAAATTATGTATAGGAAGATTTCAGAAAAAACTTGGAAAGACTCGCATGAACTGATGCTGAGTGAAATGAGCAGAACCAGGAAAACACTGTACACAGTAACAACAAGGTTATGTGACGATCAACTAGGATAGATTTAGCTCTTCTAAACAGTGTGGTGTTGCAAGACAATTGCAAAAGACTTATGATAGAAAATGCTATCTACATCCCAGAGAAAGAACTATGGAGTCTGAATATAGATTGAAGTATATTATTTTCACTTTTTAAATTTTGTTTTTTTCTTTCTTGTGATTTTTCCATTTGTTCTGATTCTTCTTTTACAACATGACTAACATGAAAATATGTTTAACATGATTGTACATGTATAGATTATATCGAATTGCTGGCTACCTTGGGGAAGGGAGAGGGAGAGGGAGAACAATTTGGAATTAAAAATCTTACAAAAATGAATGTTGAAAACTATCTTTACGTGTAATTGGGAAAAAAGTACTATTAAGCACAAAAAATACAGTAACTCTTGTCTATGTGCAATTGAAGTTTGCAGAAATTGAAGTTTGCTTTTTAAAAGATAGCTATTTCACAAAAAATCGCAGGTCCTTATAACAATCTCTTTATTGTTCTTTGTATATTGAAATGTTTATTTTTAAATTTTTTTAATTTTTACTTTTTGCTGAGGCAATTGGGGTTAAGTGACTTGGCCAGGGTCTCACACAGTTGGGACATGTTAAATATCTGAGGCCAGATTTGAATTCAGGTCCTCCTGACTTCAAGGCTGATGCTCTATACACTATACCAATCAGCTGCCCCTAAAATGCTTTTTTTTTTTTTTTTTTGATACGTGTTAAATTGACAATAAAAACCACTTAAAATATGTAACAGGAACTTTTGAAATTTTTGGAGTGAAGAAATGATGTGATAAGAATAATACAATTAGCAAGATTTTTTTCAGAAGTGATTTATATAATTATATAAGCCCATATCTATCTTCAAATGTTTCTGTTGACTGTTGGGTCAATTTCAAATGTTCTTTATCTTCATTTCAAAGTGATCTTTGACTGACACTGGATCCAAACACCTTAGTTTTGCCCTTTCTGCATTTTAGTTGGAGAGGATGGCTGAAGCTGAGACACGGGAATTTGTAAGAAGAACTTAGGGGAGAATGGCCAAAATAAAAGGTTTGCAAGCATCATGAAGTGGTGGAGGCTCATCTTGGGTCAGATGATGCAAGACTTGAATGCCAGAACAATGACTATAGGTCTCAGTGTATAGATAGTAGGGAATACAGATAGTAGGGAATCATTTAAAGTTTTTAAGAGTGTCATGATCAGAGTGTTGATTATATAGGATGATTATTTTGATGGTAGGTTAAAAGATGACATTAAAAATTTATTTAGTGACCAACAGGATGATTTCAGAAAGGCCTGGAGAGACTTACACGAACTGATGCTGAGTGAAATGAGCAGGACCAAGAGATCATTATATACTTCAACAACAATACTATATGATGACCAGTTCTGATGGACCTGGCCATCCTCAGCAACGAGATCAACCAAATCATTTCCAATGGAGCAGTAATGAACTGAACCAACTATGCCCAGAGAAAGAACTTTGGGAGATAACTAAAAACCATTACATTGAATTCCCAATCCCTATATTTATGCCCACCTGCATTTTTTATTTCCTTCACAAGCTAATTGTACAATATTTCAGAGTCTGATTCTTTTTATACAGCAAAATAATGTTTTGGTCATGTATACTTATTGTGTTTCTAATTTATATTTGAATGTATTTAACATCTACTGGTCATCCTGCCATCTAGGGGAGGGAGTGGGGGGTAAGAGGTGAAAAATTGGAACAAGAGGTTCGGCAATTGTTAACGCTGTAAAGTTATCCATGCATATAACCTGTAAATAAAAGGCTATTAAATAAAAAAAAATTATTTAGAAGAATTACACATGTTTAACCTATATTGGATTGCTTACTATCTAGAGAAGAAGGTGGGAGTAAGGGAGGGAGAAAAATTTGGAACACAAGGTTTTGCAAGAATGAAAGTTGAAAACTATCTTTGCATGTATTTTGAAAATAAAAAGCTATTTAAAAAATGAAAGATGACATGGATGGGATAGAAACTGGAGGCAGGAAATCGAATATTAAATACTAGTCCGGACTGCATAGCAAAATGAAGAGTGTTCTGGACACAGAGAACTTGGATTCAAGTCCTGATTCTGATAGTTAGTAGTTATATAATCAGTCAAGTCACTTTAACTCATTGAGACTCAGTTCTTTACTTATTAAACACTTGCATTGGTGATCAAAGATAATTTCAATAGACTTGGGATGGAAAATATCACCTGCATCCAGAGAGAGAACTATGGAATGTGGATCGAAGCATGGCATTTTTCCATAGCCAGAGAAGGAATTGATCAAGCCTGAATATAGATCAAAGCTTTCTCTATTACTGTCTCTATCTCCTACTCTATTTTTAATTTAATTTGTCTTGAGGATTTTTATTTTCATTAGGGTAGGAGATCTATGTTTTCTTTTACAACTTGACTTTAATGGGTATTTTGAATAACTTTATATGTGGTTTCTTAATTATGACTGAGGATAAGGGAGAGAATCTAGAACTCAAAAATCTTAGAAACAAATTTAAAAAAATTGTTTTGAATGTAACTGGGGAAAATATTAAATAAATTAAAAAGAAAAAAGAAGCATGGTATTTTCACCTTTTTATTTACTTGCTTTTTATTTCTCATATTTTTTCCCCTTTTGATCTGATTTTTCTTGCACAACATAACATTTGGGAATAAGTTTTAAAATATTATACATATGTAATCTATGTAAGACTGTCTTTGGGAGAGGGGAGGTAAGGGAGGGAGGAAGAAAAGTTTGAAACACGAAATCTTACAAAAATGAATGAAAACTATCTTTATGTATTTTGTGGAAAAAGCAAAATACTATTGAGGAATAAAAAATACTTGCATATCCTACATCACAAAATTCTTATGAAGGATGGGGATTGTCTTAAGGAAAGACCAGCTATCATTTTTATCCAGGTGTGAGAGGAGAAGGCTCTTGAGATATGATGGTGACGGTGAGAATGAAAAAAAAAAGAGGCAGAAATCAATGTGAGATGAAGTAGAACTAACAGGACTTGGTGATTTATTGAATCTGGACAGCAAAGAAGGAAGAGTCAAAGATTTCAAAAGTCTCGTTGATGGCCTACTTACTTAAAACAATATTCAATAGAAACAAAATCCCAGTTTGACTCCGGAATTTGGGTAGTTCTTTTGGAGTTTGTTGAAATTCAACATGAGCTGTATTGCTCTGAGAAGAGGACATGTACTTAATACAAAAAATTCAATTTAGTTTAAGTGTCTGTTATATGTGTATGGCAAGAAGCACACAAAGATAAAATAATAATGTCTGCCATTGACATTCTTATAGGGTTCTGAGGAGAAGGGGGAGTATTATATGAGATGCAGCCCAGTGTAGTGGATTGGACAGCAGAATATATAAACTTCTTAAGAAGAAGGAGTGTTTCAGTCTTTGTACTTGAACACTCTGCACCTAACCCAGTATCTGGTACAGTTAGGCTCTAACCAAATGCTTATGGATTGATTGACTGGATTTGGACTCAAGATGACCTGAATTCAAATGTAGCCTTAGATACTCACTAACTATATATCCTCAGGCAAATCACATTATCTCTCTGTGCCTCAGTTTCTTTGCAAAAGAAAAGGATAGATTTGATGGCACCTAGGGTCCCTCCCACCTCTAAATCTATGATCCGATGTATACATATAATTGATGATACAAGGGAAAGAGGGAGTACTTTAGCATAAAACCACATAAACTCAACCTTGGGGCATCTATAAGGACCTGACAAAGATTAAGATCGAGAAATGTCAATGGAGAGTGTTAGTGGAGAACAAATCCCCAAACCTAAAAAGTTTTAGAAAGAATTTTATCGTCAGTTTGGCAAAGGAGGAAACACATTCTTGTGGTCAGTTTTGTGGATGTTTCCTTGAAAACATGTATCAATAAACCCCACAGTTAAGTTAGAAGTAGATGCAAGTGGATTTCTGTTTACTCTAGGTCAAGAATTAGAATGAAACTTTGCCCATTAAAGGTTATAGAATAAATGTGAAGAGTAAAAAAAAAAAGTACATTAAAAACAAATAGTAAATACAAAAGGAAAGCATGGAAGATAGTAGAAAGAACAAATCTGAGATGAAAAGCTGAAAAGATTGTGGGAATAGCACTGGATTTAAATCAGAGGATGAAATTTGGACTTCTGACTTTACTAATCCCTCTGAGATTGTTTCCTTATCTCCTAAAATAAAGGGACTGAAGTAGCTGCCAGCTTGAGAAGCAATGAGTAGATTTTATGGAATGAATGATAGAACACAAAATTCAGGACAGGAATCAGTGATAAAATAAAATAAAAAAAGAAACTATTTCTGGAAAAAAGATTCAAGAAAACAAGGGGGAAATAGGTATAAAACAAGTGAGTGGGTAGATAACCTAAAATATGATATCCTGGGTCCCCAAAGCTTTTCAATAACTTCTATACTAAGAGTAAGAAGCATCTTGGGTCATTTTGATTGAATTCAACAAATATTTATTAAAGGCATACATAAAATAATTATGAATTTATTGAAGGGGCAAAGGTTTTAAAAGAAACCATTTTTAACGTCTTATTTATCCAATTGAGTCATTATTATGTGATCTCTTGAATCTACTTCAATTTACTGAATTAAATCTACCAGAAAGTGGTTGATTTGACTGGATATGTAGAGATGACCTTCTATTGTTATCAGCATTGATGAATTTAAAGTTGCAAATTCTGATCCCATACGGATTACTTTTGTTTCCTCCTGTTCAATGGTCATCGCTATCTCAAATGGATGCTTTGGGTTAACAGGGACAGTGAATAGATTTATAATAAGTCATTCTAACTGGAAAGGAACTTAAAATGATTTTTTTTTAAAATTAGCAAGCATTTATTTTCTCTTCTCTTCCTCCTACTCCTATTGGAAAAGAAAAAAAAGAAAAAAAAAAAAGAAATGAAAAAATGAAGCCCTTTTAACAAATATGCATGGTCAAACCATTCTAGAAAAACAACTTGGAATTATGCCCCAAAGTTACTAAAATGTGTGTTCTTTTAATATTAAGCTAGATGAATTGTCTTTATATGCCACTAATAATATATTATTATCATTTCATTTAATGAACACCTACTATGTGGTAAATAATATGCTAGGAGCTAGGAAAGGAACGTCATATTTCTTTTCTTTAGAATCTAAAGATAAACAGTGCTAATAACAGATTATCATGGAATTAGGGTAGGAAAGGTCCTCAGCTATCTAGTCCAATATACACTTGAAACCTAAGGTACTTGACTATAATATAACAGACATTTTGTCATCTGTTTTTTGCTTAAGACAATAAGTAAACTTAATTCATCCTATTTCTGCATAGTTCTCAGAATTAAAGTTTTTCTTTATATCCTGCCTAAATTTGACTCTTTCTAACCACCACCATAATTTGCCCTCTAGGCCCAATGAGAACAAGACTAACTCTTCTCCCACATGACCCACCTTCAGATACTTAAAGATAGTAATCAGGTTCTCCCTCAAGTCTTTTCTGCTCATCAGGTTTTTCCAAGCAATCTTCACATGGTACAGACTTGAAGTTCTTTACCACTGTCAAGGGTTTCTTTTTTGTTTTTTTTCTTTTTCTTTTTAATTTACTTGCTTAGAGTTTGGTTTTTCCTAGGTTCTGGAATTGTAGTAAGCACTTCCTAATATGGTTGCCTTTAAAACATAGGTTGAGTCAGATTCCCTTTTGAAATGGATTATGATAAAAATTATTGAGGTAAAAATATGGTAAAACTATTTTGAAATGTATAGGCTGATAGGTAGGGGTGTGTGTGTGTGTATATGTGTGTGTGTGTGTGTGTGTGTGTGTGAAAAAGAGAGAGAGAGACAGACAGACAGACAGACAGAAACAGAGACAGAAAGACAGAGAAACAGAGAGACATTTACTATGTAGGATTTTCCAAAAGTCTTAGTGCAGTTTTAATCTATTTAAGCTAATTTAGACTATTAAAATTTAAAATTGTACAGTCTTTTGGAATGCCTTAAGTTGCAGTCATGGTTCCTTAGTATAAGGAATACAAATAGAAAGCAAGCAAGATAAAGACAAACAAGTTTCTGTTTTTATACAACAGATTCTAAGAGAAGGAGGAGATAAGACATCAAGGAAATCAGGATGGTATAGGGAAGGGCAGAAGGATGATTTGGAAATATTGGCTGGGAAATGATGGGAAAGTCTAATTCCAGGCAATATAAAGTGAGAGCATACTCATCAGTACCCAGAGTGGTTCCAAATATCATATTGTCTTTCTATTTCTATTGTATTCCTAGTTCTATGAAGTTCTTTTTTTTTTTTTCATGGAAAAGAGCACAATATATGTGGGGTTTTTTAGGTAGAATAGAGCAGGGCTTCTAAAATTTTTCCTACTCATGATCCCTTTTCAAGACCCCAGGTATATAGGTATATAAAACAGCCACACAAATCAAACATTTGCTTATAGTAAATCATAATTTTGGGAACCCCATAGTCAGTTACACAACCCCATAGTTGCAGCCCACAATTTAAGAAGTTTTTGATTAGAGATCATATTAAATATTTCTTATTATATCTAGTCTAAATTCAGACTAATTTTAATGTTAACTACAGATTTTGGCTAATGTTCAAACCTGTATAGAACAGAAAATATTTCCTCACCACTATCTTCTATTTAAAAAACGAATTCCATTTTGTTTAAGAATGAATAAAAAAGCATTTATTAAATGCTTATTATATGTAGTACACTTTTGACTCAAAGGGAAAAGCAAGACAGTCCCTTCTTGCAAATAATTCATATTCTAATGGGGAATACAGCCCATAAAAGAGGTTTCAGATGCATGTCAGATGGCAAGGCCCCGTGATCCTGCCATAGGGGGCAGGTGCAAAGCAGATGGTGATAGATCTTCGTTAATGCTATTTCCACTGATAAAACATTCCGAGCAAGAATTTTCTTTTCCTAGGCTTTAGCACTTATGATTGCTAGGAGACTGGGGTTGAAGCACCTGCAGGAACAGTTGCCTGGTCACATTTCCACATGCGCTGATTCCTGGGATGATGGCTTACGCTACTTGGATGCTTCAGCGAGGCTGGCTTGCCTACCCCATTGGTGGCAATTGGCCTTCATTGGTTAGTAGGGATGGCTCCTTCTCCCCAGGATTGTTCCTCAAATGATGACTTTGGGGATTGAATTAGAAAATGAGCCAATGATCTGTGGGGCTCTGCTATTTGTTATTTTATTTATTTATTTATTTTTTGCTATTTATTTAGCAATTTTATGCTATTTTATTTAGCAAATAGCTAAAAAACTATTTGCTATTTATTTACCTAACTGTTGAGGGCAGTGATTGGTGTTGATGGCGGCAAGAATGGTAATTACATTGTCAACAAGGGTTGCCCCCTTGGATGATGGCTTCCCTACCAGGTCTGGAAGGAGGGTTGGTGATCTCAGAGATATACTTATATTTCCAATGTTCTTGAGCTCCAGGTCTAGGGCTGTCTCCAGAGTAGTTGAGGATCGAGCAGTGATTTGACCCCCATGATACATACGATTTCTTATCTATGCCCCAAGGTAACTTTGCTGCTTTGGCTAATATTGCTGAGGCAATTGGGGTTAAGTGACTTGCCCAGGGTCACACAGCTAGGAAATGTTAAGTGTCTGAGGCCAGATTTGAACCCTGGTCCTCCTGACTTTAGGGCTAGTGCTCCATCCACTTAACTGCCCCTCAAATATAATTTTAGCCAACAATAGACAGTAATTTCTTTTTTTTTAAATTTTTGCACTGATGGACTAAAATGAAGCATCATTTATTGGTCAAAAAAAGCATTTAAAACTTTATTTTTCCCCCAAAGAAAATGGGTGGAAATTACACACCAAAAACTTCATCTTACTGGAACTCAAATAATAGACAGTAATTTCACTAGTGTTAACACCATGGTATTCAGTTCAGGATGCCTGGTAGAGTGGTGGATAGATTGCTTGTCATGGATCAGGAAAATCTGAGTTCAAATCGAACCTAGCTGTGTGACCTTGGGAAAGTCACTTAATCCTGTTTGTCTCAGTTTCCTCAATTGTAAAATGAAGCTAATAATAGCACCTAAGTTGCAGGGTTATTGGGAGAATTAAGTGAAATAACATTTCCAAACCCTTAGCATAGTGCTTATAGTACATAGTAGGTGCTTCAAAAATGTTAACTATAATAATAATTATTGTTAGTAGTTAATGAGTAATGTTATAGAAATAGTAATTGTTATGATGGCAGCTAGGTGGTACAGGGCCAGCTGGCTCTGGAGTCAGGAGTATCTGATTTCAAAAGTGTCCTCAGACCTTTACTGCCTGTGTGACCTTGGGCAAATCACTTATTCCTATTTACCTCAGTTTCCTCATCTGTAAAAATGAACAAACTACTCTAGCATCTTTGCCAAGAAACCTCGAATTGGGGATCATGGTCTGAAATGATTCAAAAACAACAAATGATTGTTATTATTCTTTCCTGTCTCCCCATACCATTTTTGTGAATTGACCTCAGTTTTGACTTTAGCTCAAGCCTCAGGCTTGCTAGTGTGAATGTTAATTGAAATGAATAGCTAAGCATCAAAATGATATGGGGAAAATGTCGAGGAATATGGCCTTGAACTACAGAGTTACAACCCTAAGTCTATTAATCTCTGAAAAGGTTTACCAAACCTTGATTTTAAAAGTGATCTTCATATAAGCACGCTAAGATACTGAGTGCTTGAATGCAAGTCGATATTATCCAAGGAAATGCAATAGATACCCACATTAATTGGTAATATCTAGCTACATGAGATGAGGTGGAATTATAATGTGTCAAGATTTTTAAACTTTTCATAGCTGTCACCTTGAGAAAATAAATATTCATATTAGTAATACTATCTTTGCTTAAAACATTTTTGTAATTTGTCTCTCAGACCCCGAGGCACCTTCTTTGGGACAGACTGATAGATGGTAAGTCCTCATCCAGTCAATTGGTTTGGAGGAAATATTTGGAATGAAGTGTCTGGAACATGGTGGGTGATCATGCTAGAGTATACTGCTTTGGGTCATAATTGACATATACGGTAAAAAGATTTCCTATCTTATGTGCCTCATAAACTGGCTATGAAGGCGACTCCAAAATTGGATTCCAAAAATGTGATGAACATGCTTGTTGAAACCTGTGTCTGACCTTCCAAAACTGATGGTTTTGAAGGAAAATATTCCTTTGGAAGCAAACTTCAATATTACCAAAATTATTTTTTAAAATTTAAAAATATTGGGGGCAGTTAGGTGGCGCAGTGGATAGAGCACCAGCCCTGAAGTCAGGAGGACCTGAGTTCAAGTCCGACCTCAGACACTTAACACTTCCTAGCTGTGTGACCTGGGGCAAGTCACTTAACCCCAATTGCCTTAGCAATAAATAAATAAATAAAAAATTAATTTTAAAAAAATCTTTAATTTTGGGGGGGATGGATATTCCTTGACCTGATATACATCTGAACCTCCCTGTATCTTGATACTTTGTACTCTGAACAAAAGAATTTCTCATCAAGCAGCCAAGCTTGCAATGATGGACCTCTCCAAATTTAGCTAGCTGGGTATTCAATAACCTACTTCTGAGCCACTGAAAACCTTTCCCTCTTTGTAGGACCTACAGAGCTTCCTTGATGAGCTCCAATTTAACTTATTTATAGCTTGTGTGTACTGGTGGCTTGCATGTTTCCCCTCCAATTAGACAGCAAACTCCTTGAGGACAGGAACTGCTTTTGCATTTCTCCATGGGCCCTTAAGAGCTAAGGGCAGTACCTGGCCTAATTAAATGACCGTTTGATCTCCAAATATTCAGGTTCATCTTCATGTCTTGAAGAAGCATCAGAGAAGGATTTAGATTTATAATTTGTTTTAAAAGTGAGTTAATTACTTTACAATCACATGGAATCTATTTATGTGTAGGTTTATATATGTTATATTTTATACCCAATACCAGTGTGATAGAAGTCTATACACATACATGTATATGTATATATATATATATACATCTATATGTATACATACAGCCATATATATATATGTATATACATCTATATGTACACACATGTCTATATGTATGTAATATATATCTATGTGTACACACACATACTTGTACATTTATAAGCACATACAAACATATACAGAGTCCCAAAAGTCTTAGTTCACTTTTAAGCTTTAATAGTTTGACTAAGACTCTTGAAATACGTTATATATGATATCCATATATGATATACAAATTCCTCTTTCAAACCCAATGGCACATTCTTTCTTTTTTTAAGAAGCTTTTTATTTTCAAAACATATGCATGGATAGTTTTTCATCATTAACCCTTGCAAAGCTTTGTGTTCTGATTCCCCCCCTTCTCCTACCCCCTCCCCTAGATGGCAGGTAGTCCAATATATGTTAAACATGATAGAAATATATGTTAAATGCAATATATGAATACATATTCATAAAATTTCCTTGCTGCACAAGAAAAATCAAACAGGAAAAATGAATAAGAAAATAAAATGTAAGCGAACAACAACAAAAAGAGTAAAAATACTATGTTGTGACACTCAGTTCCCACACCTCTCTCTGGGTATAGATGGCTCTCTTCATCACAAAACCATTCATTGGAACTGGTCTTAATCATCTCTCAATGGCACATTCTTTGGAACATTCTGGCATATGGCAAATCTTCTTCCTTTGAAAGTGGATTTGTATATTCTGCCAATATATGTTTATTCTTCATAGAGGACATCCCTCCCTTCTCCACGCCTTCACACATGTCCCCTGTCCCTGAAATGTATTCTTTTCTTACTTTTGTTTTATGGACTCCATGTCTTCCTTTGCAGTTGTTCATTATTTTTTGCAAAGGATCAATGAAATCAAGGGATGATGTCTTAACTTGAGCATACTAAAATTTAAGTGAGACAGAGCTTTGCAAAGTTGTCAGCCTCATTCTCTTTCCTAGAATCATCAAAGTTCCGTGGCAAGGCAAAAGTCAAGGCTGCTGCTGCTGGCCCGGGATGGTGTCTTTGGGGTGTACAGGGAGGATTAGCACATCTGGAGTGTAAGGGCTGCCTGAGTCCTTCTCAGAGCTGCTCATTCACCCTTGGTTGGGCATATGGGTTAATCCAGGTTGAAGGTAACAGACAGACTTAAAACCCATCAGTGAAACAGGGGAATGTCTACTCCAAGAAGTAAAGATTTCCCTTGGGCAGATGGGAACAATTTGTTCCAACAGCCATGCTAGGTGGCTGAAGCACGTTCTGTGGAGTACTCAGAGCTTGGTCAGACAATGAAGATGTCAGGGTCAGCCAGTGCATCCCAGACCATCGCCAGTCACCTTGACTTTTGTCCTGCCGTTGGACTGTGATGACTCTAGAAGAGAGATTAAGGCTGATGACTTTGTGCAACTCTGCCTTACTTCAATCCAATTCATGCTCAAGTCAAGATGTTACCCCATGATGCTACTGATCCTTTTTGAAAACAAATGAAGGGCAATGAAAACCAAACAGAAGCACATTCCTTCCTTCCCTGACGTTGAAACACTTTATATTTATTCATGTTATATTTAGGCTGTATCTATTTCCTGTACACTTCCCTATTAGAATGTATCCTCCTTGCACAGTTTTTAGAATTATCCCAAGCATCTAGTGCATTACCCAACATGTAGATGTGGACATCTCCTAAGCCATTATTAAATGCTGAGAGGCAGAGAGAAAATAGTTTTTTTCCCTCTCTGTTTATCCATGACATATTGAAAGTATGTGTTTCTGCAGGATGCCATGTGGAGTGTACACAGTATGACAGGAAGGAGATGCTTCTGAAATCTATTTTCTCACTTTCAAGGTTGTGAGGTGTCAGCTCCTGTTTTTCTTTTCTTTACCTTTCAGAGATTGAGAGGTCGGCCAGGGATCTTGACTGGAGCAAGGACATGTCACAAGTCAGTGGGAAATTAGAAAGTCTAGAATGTAGGATTCCCGACTCCTCCTTTTGGCAGACTCTGCTGAAAGAGTGAGAAGGCAGCAGGTTTTGGCATCCTGAGGGGTGGGGGAAAAAAAAGAAATTCAATTTTCTGCATTGATTTTACTCAGGGTCACATTAATACAGGCAGAGCTTTCAACCATTCTCCTGGGAGCTTTGCCTAAATGTGGACAAGAAGAAGATGGGACCCAAACGTTGCTTTTTGTTCTTTCAAAATGAAGGACATAATGGATTTTAAGTCCTTCTGAAGAACGGCTTGACTAAATTGTACCAGAATGTACAGTGCCTTTCAGCAATAAGACAGAGTGCTGGCCAAACAGCACTGCCTAATGTCCCCCATCATATGACCATTTTGGTACAAGAAGAACTCTTAACTCTATAGTTTGGTGGTGACTAGCCTAGTTGAATTGAAGTAATTCTTAATTTTTCCATCCTTTCAGCCAGCCAACCAATAAAAAGCCAACCAACCAAACAAGCAAAAAAAGATTAAGCACCTAATATGTGCTAGTGAGTATAGATAGTAGGGATAACAAGCATGAAACAAAATTCCTTTATTCAACGAGTTTACCATCTAGCACTATTTAAGTCTTCTTAACCTAAAAGTTAGCTCCCTTCAAATGAACTAATGTTTAGTACACACCTTGTCCTCTGAGTAGATATTTTGTGAGCAGAGCACAGATCAAAGAGTAAATAAAGACGCGTTATGTAATTTGCAGTGTATGGGGAGGTTGCAGACATTTTAATATGTGTCTATGTATGTATGTATATATACATTATATTCAAAACACCAAGACTTACTTTTTTTAAGTTTCAAATTCTCTCCTGACCCTTCCCCTTTCCTCCACTCAATGAGAAGTGAAGAAAAAGAAAACTTATTATAAATATATATAGTCAAATTTTTATGTTGATCATGTTCTAGAAAAACAGGAAAAATAAAGCAAGGAAAAAATGCTTTAATCTGAACTCTATATCCATCAGTTCTCTATCTGAAGGTGGATAACAAGTTTCAGAGTTAGTCCTTTGACATTGTGATGCAGCCTTTTGTTTATCAGAATTATTGAATTTTTCATAGTTGATTATCTTTACAATATAGATATCACTGTATAAATTGTTCTCTTGGTTTTGCTTACTTCACCTTGTATTGGATTTTCCAAATCTTCCTAGATTTTTTTTCTGAAACTAACACTTTTATCATCATTTACAATATAATAGTATTCCATAATATTCACATACTTGTTTAGCCGTTCCCAATTGATGAGCATCTTTTAGTTTCCTCTTTATCACCATAATATTTTATACATATACACATAAATATGTAGATAAATATTTTGTACATTTAAAAAAAAGATTTCCTTAGTATATAGCCTTAATGTCAATATTGTCAGGTGAAAAGTTATGCGTTATTACTGTTTCAGGTATAATTCCAAATTACTTTTCAGAATGGTTGGACTAGTTCAATAACTCCACTAATAGTGTAATACTTGGATCTGTTTTCCTATATTCCCTCCAGAATTTCTCATTTTCATTTTTGTCATTTCAGCCAATCTGATGAGTATGAAGTAGTACTTCCTTATTGTTTTATTTTGCATTTCTCTATGAAGCCTGCTGTTTTTTCATCCTTTCATATTTTTTCATATGGTTATTGACAACTGTGACTTTTTCCTCTGAAAACTCTCAATTCATACACTTTGATATTTACCAATTGGGGAATGGGTCTTATTCTCACATATTTGGTCAGAGTTTCATCAGAGAAATTTGCTGCAAAGATTTTTTTCTCAGTTCCCTGTTTTTCTTTTAATTTTAGCTTCATTGGGTTTATAAGTACAAAATTATCCATTTTACCTTTCATGAACCTCTCTATTATTTGGCCACGAATGCTTTCCCTATCCTTGCCTCTGACAGGTAATTTCCCATTCCACTAATTTGCTTATGATATCCCTCTTTGTGTTTAAATCATGCATTCATTGGCAGTACCCTTTCTTGATATTTCAAATACCTGTGATTTCTTCAGTGAATACTGCCATTATACCAACAGATTGCAATTCTTCTCTGACTTATTAGAAGGTTGATCATTGAAACCTTTGATGCTATCCCAAAGTAACCAATCACAGGGTGAAAAGGAACTCGAGAGATTTCTGTTTTAACCTGTATCTCAAGAATAATCCTTACTTCAAAATGCCTAATAAGTCATCATCCAACCCTTGTAATCTCCAGTGAGAGGAAGCTATTTCCTACTGAGAAAGCCCTTTCTCCTTGTTCTCTGTACCTTTGGACTTCAAATGTTGAAAAGGATCTGTTTCCTTGAGAGGCCAAAGGTGGCTAATTAAAATACCATTGACAAGACATTGTAACTAGGGCTGTTCTTCACCTGTACCAGTCCTATTCTTTGGAGCTCCATTGATTTCTCTTGAATTGATTCTCTTTGCCCCTTAAGCAAGCTTCTATAGATATAAAGAGGAAAGGCTCCCCAGAATACTGTGGAGAAGAATGTTCCCTTAGGGCTCTTCTCTACCATTCTCTAACCCTTCAATGGTTTGACTTTCCTATTATACTTATTAAGTAATTTTAGTCCAGAATGCATTTTTATTCTCTCTACTTTCTAATCATCATTCTCTTAGGTCTCAGAACTGATCTGACTCATAGTCCTTGAATTCCTCTGATTGTGATTTCTTCTAGGAAATTAATTTGCAAAAATTGGCTGTCAAAAATTGTCCCAATTTCTCAGATAGTGGGGCCATCCTGGGATAGGAAGTAAGAAGCTGAAGTTTAGGAACTTAAAAATGAGTGTTTAAGCCACAAAGCCTCTACCAACATTGAGAACAGGGAAATCAAAAAGGATTTAACAAAAAAAAGCCAGAGGCCTAAAATTACAGTAGCCATGAGGGTCCTAGAGCCACTCCATCCTGGTTGTGAAGACATGATCTTAAGTTATTTTATCTTTAAGAATTACCTTGTGGCAGGTTTTTTTTTCACTTTCCCTATAGCTTCAACACCACCTCTGGGACTTCCCAGACTAAAATCCTCTTGATGGCCACATTTTCTTACCTCTGTTGTCTCCTTTTATTAGAATGTATGCTTTTTGAGGAAAGAGACTGTTTCTTTTTTATTGGCATCCCTATTTTTATTAAGGTTGTTACTTGTTAAAATGTTACATTGTACAAAGGTACAAAGGCATAACGCCTAGCACATAGTGTGCCTATAATAAATCCTTTTTCATTCATTTGTTATCATAAATGCTGAAGCTTTGATGTTTCAGGACTTTTAAATTTGTATCATTTGGAGAGTGAATTCTTCTAAGAAAGCCCCCCACTGTCTCCTTATGAATCATCTGGGCACATATGTTAAATAAAGGTCTATGTACAATTAATATAGAAAGCTTCCACCCTAACACGCAGTGGGTACAATTTCCAAACAGATGGATGTAAACTTTAAAACTTGAGGAGAGTACATAAAACCCTTTGTCCCAGCTAGAAAAGTAAGAGGAGAAATGGAAGAAGGAGTGGGTATAGTGGGTATAGCCTGTAGATGCTCCTAACTGCAGGTGGGTACCCACTGGGCTGCAATAACTTTCAGAGATGAGACCAATTGTGTTCTTAATTCTACACCAAGATCACACTAACGGGAGGGAGAATTGTGAAACAAGGTCTCTGCTTTCTCTGCGTAGCTTCTGTCTGATGCTCTGGCAGCAAGATGTTGACATAACTTCAATTGGCGCTGCTAATTAGCTGCTCCCTGATTAGTTGTTAATCTTCAAAAAAGTGGGTCTGTGAAATGACACTTCCTTGTTCCTTTAAAGAGCTGGACTGGTCTTTAGCAAGATGCTAGCACTTCAGTGGCAGCCAAACGCAAATCAGGCGGAGAATAAAAATCCAAATGGGCAAGGCTCTGTTGGGATGGGCTGAGGCTGCAGGCCACATAACCCATTTGCAGAACTGTCATTTCTTAGCCAGTGTTCCATGTTGACTTCAAATGAGTGGGAGGGATGGTTTGAGGCACTGTCGGCAGTTCTGTGTGGGACATGGCTGCAGAGGGAAGAAAAAGACAGGAGGGAAAAAAGGGACAGGAGAGAGGGGAAGGAGGAAGGAGAAGGAGAGACAGAGACACACAGACAAAGAAAGAAAGAGAGAGAGACATAGAGAGCGACAGAGAGAGAACCACGAGAGACAGATACAAAGACACACACACAGAGATAGAGAGATAAACAGAGACAGAGAGACAAACCTGCAGAGAGAGACAGAGACAGAAAGACAGAAAAGGGAAACAGAGACAGAGAGACAGAGACAGGGACAGAGATTCAGGGGCAGAGACAAAGAAAAAAGAGAGACACAGAGAGAAAACCATGAGAGACAGAGACACACATAGAGAGATAATAGAAATAAACAGAGACAGAAAGATAGAGACATGCAGAGAGAGACAGAGACAGAAGGACAGAGAAGGAGACAGAGATAGAGAGACAGAGACAGAAACAGAGAAAGAGACAGAGAGACAAAGACAAATAGAGAGAGACAGAGAGAAAAAGAGACAGAGAGAAGGGAGAAAGAGAAAGACACACACAGAGAGAGACAGAGAACAGAGACAGAGACATAGAGATACAGAGAATAGAAACAGAAACAGAGAGAATAGAATAGTTTGCACAGGAAGTCTTTCCTGGTCTCTCTCTGTCTCTGTCTGTCTATCTCTCTATCTTTCTCTCTTTCTCTTTCTCTCTCCTTCCCCCCCATTCTGTGTCTCTGTCTCTATCTCTCCCACAAATGAGCTCATATTTACTTTTTGTGTAGAGGCTACATTCCCTCAGTGGAAGGAAAATTCTTCTAGATAGAAATTATTGTTATTTTGTAT
This sequence comes from Sarcophilus harrisii, assembly GCF_902635505.1. NCBI lineage: Eukaryota > Metazoa > Chordata > Mammalia > Dasyuromorphia > Dasyuridae > Sarcophilus > Sarcophilus harrisii. The sequence goes on from NC_045430.1 coordinate 248,060,494, forward strand.
TTGTATCCCTAGCTTCTAGTACAATATCTGCCCAGCATGGCATGTCCTCATCAGAGAAGGATTTGGCACAAAATAGGCTCTCAAATGCTTGTTGGAACATGAATGTTACATTTCCTGGCATCATAGTATCATAAGTTTATAAAGCCAGAATGGACTTGAAAGGTTATTTTCAGTTATCTTGATATTATACTGTACAATGAAAATAAAGGTACCATGTGATTTATTAATAATTCTCAAAGGGGGGGGGGTAAAATAGTCTTACATGAGATAGAATTTTCCCAGATGAGCAGAGGTTCACATGACATCCTACTCTGCCAAATCTACCATCTACTCCTTGATCAGCTCTAGACCTCTCCTAGTTTACAGCGTCTAGCCAACAGATAACCCACGGTCGGCAGATGTCCTTGGGTTTCTCTAGAAAGAAATAATCAAATATTCATGACTAGGTTCGATTCCCAAACAACATTCAGAGATGATTGATGGGTTGTCAAGTGAACCACAAAGAAGTCTATTCTATAGTAGTTCATTCGTGCTTTGGGTGTTACCATTTACAATAATCTTAGCTTACAATTCAATATGGTGTTTTAAAGATTATGAAATATTTTCTTTTGAAAATACCTAGGAAACAGGTAGAATAAGTGCTACTACCCTCATTGTATATATAGATGAGGTAATTGAGGTTCAGAGAAGACAAGCAACTTGCTCATATTTACTCACTTAGTAAGTAGAGGAGTGGGATTCAAGCATGAGGCTGCCTTATTCCAGATCCAAAGTTATTTCTATCAGAGACCACTGCTTCAGTTGTCCTTCCAGAGGAATTTCTTCAAAATCCTTCCCCACAATATATCTCTTCCACTTTCAATCCCTTTTTCATTAGTTCCTTCTTTTCTGTCCTTAAACATATTCAAGTTTTCCCAACCTTAACAACTTTTTCCTTTGATTCTGCTACCCTTCCCTATAGCTCTTATGCTCTCTCTCTCTCTCTCTCTCTCTCTCTCTCTCTCTCTCTCTCTCTCTCTCTCTCTCCACTGCCAAATTTCCAGAAAGAATAAGAACATTAGCTACTTTGGCTTCTTCACCACTTATTTCCATCATTTGATTCAAATTGTTTTTCCTAAAATCACAAACGACCTCCTTACCACCAAATCTGATAGATATTTTTTTCACTTCTCTGTTTCCTTGACCAACATGGAGCATTTGACACTGCTGACCATTGCTTCTTTTTTGACTTTTTTTGTTGTTGTTGTCTCCTTTGGCTTGTAAGACACTGCTTTATCTTGACACTCCTACATGACTGACTAATCCTAGACATTGCTTCCTCTCTCCCACTCTCTAAATGGGAGCATTTCTCTATTCAAGTTCTTCTTTCTTGTCTCTCTAGACTTTCTTCCTTGGAAACCTTAAATATTCTCAAAATGTCAATTATATCCCCAATATAAGCTATTCCCTAATTAGCATCTTGAAACTTGACCTTTCCCCTAAGTTCTAACTCCATATTTTCAAATGCCTTTTACACATTTGCCAGTAATTTAGAACCAATATATCCCCAAATGAGCTTACTATCTTCTTTATTAAACCTGCCCTTCCTCCTCCCTTGCATCTATGATGGTGCTTCTAGTGATCTAGGCCCCAAATCTTGAAGCTATTCTTGACTTTTCCCTTTTCCTCCTTCCTCTGGTGATGTCCTTATGATCCTACTTCCATATTTCTCACATTTGTCTTCACATTTTCATTTCCACCAATCCCATCCTATCTTTATTGCCTAGACTTTGACAATGGCTTTCTAAGTAGTCTTCCTGCCTCTAGTCTATCTTCTGCACAATGATTCTTCCTTCAGGTAGCTACTCAGCTATGAATGTATAGATCTTGTCACTCTCCAGCTGGAAAATTTTCATGCTCAGAGAATAACAAGAGTAACAATACAAAGTCTTAGTCTGACATTTGGGTTCTGTACAATGTGGTTCCAACCTACCTTTCTTTTTTTTTCATAATTATAACTTTTTCTTGACAGAACCCATGCCTGGATAATTTTTTACAACATTATCCCTTGCACTCACTTCTGTTCTGACTTTTCCCCTCTCTCCCTCTACGCCCTCCCCCAGATGGCAAGCAGTCCTATACATGTTAAATTTGGCACAGTATATCCTAGATACGATATATGTGTGCAGAACTGAACAGTTCTCTTGTTGCACAGGGAGAATTGGATTCAGAAGGTAAAAAATAACCCGGGAAGAAAAACAAAAATGCAAACAGTTTACATTCATTTCCCAGTGTTCTTTCTTTGAGTATAGCTGCTTCTGTCCATCCTTGATCAATTGAAACTGAATTAGATCTTCTCTTTGTTGAAGAAATCCATTTCCATCAGGATACATCCTCTTACAGTATCATTGTTGAGGTATATAATGATCTCCTGGTTCTGCTCATTTCACTCAGCATCAGTTCATGTAAGTGTCTCCAAGCATCTCTGTATTCATCCTGCTCAACCTACCTTTCCTGACATACAATAGCATAATGCTTTCTTCCATGTGCTTTATTTATACTTCCCCCAAAGCAGACTGTTGACCATTCTCCAATCTAGTCCTACCCTTTCTTGCTTCTAAGTATTTACATAGGTTTTTGTCTTTGAATTCTCAGTGCCCATCTCAACCAGTTTCTACCACATATTTAAAAAATGATCCAAAGCAAGTTACTTCACCCTGTTTTCTTCAGTTTTCTCATTTGTGAAATGAGCTGGAGAAGGAGATGACTCATCTTCCAGTACCTTTGCCAAGGAAATGCCAAATGGGTTCTTGAAGAGTCAGACGTGATTAAAAAATGATCACATAATAACAAAACAAAAATTGTTAGGAAATATTCAAATACAAAGTCAAAAGTTGCCTCTTTGGAGCTTGCATCTCTTGCATTTGGGTGCACTCTGTGTGGCCAAGCAAAACATATCCAATTCTTCTTCCACTTAATGGCCCCTCGAAGACTTAAAGAAAAGCATCATGTCCTTCTTATATCTTATTATTTTTTCCAGATCAGACATCTTCAGTTCATTTACAAGTCCTCATATGACAAGGACTCAGGGTCCTTCACCAACTTGATTGCTCTCCTCTGGATGCTCACAATCAGTGTCCTTCTTATGATCCATTAATGATCCAATGTCCATTAATGAACCACCAAAGAAAACCGTATTTCTTAAATTGTGATGCTCATATTCTTACCTAAATCTCCAGATGTGGTATGATTAGGACAGAGTATTGAGGGATTATACCACCTTATTGCCAAAAACCCGGCTTAATAGCTGACTCAAACTGAACTTGTAGCCCAAGATAATCTCAAGATCTAGATAATCGTTACCTGATCTTGTCTCTTCCCTATTTAACCCCTGTTCTTTTAAAAAAATTCCCACCTCCCATTATTCTGTGAATATAGTACCTATCTATCTTTTGGTCCATGTAGCATAGAGCAACCACGTTATCAAAGGAAAAGGAGCAGGAACTAAGTGACATATTGCCCAATGAAACTGGTTGGAAGGGATTTGACCTGTGGAGGGATTTCCAATTTTCCTCCATCAAGTTCAGCTGCTCTGGCTGCTGTTACTTGCTTCTATTATTATCAGACCCTTATCAAATGCCAGCATTGTGCTAAGCACCATTCTGAATGTGGGATTGACGTGGTTCTTGGGCTACAGGATTACCATTTTCATGAGCAACACATCAGTGGCAGCTGGCATCTTCAGCTTGCTGAATGATTGACTGTTGGCTGGCTCAGACCCAATGCCCCATGCCATTCTCCAACACAGCCCGTGGGAGGCTGAGTCATGGAATTTCAGGCTTTGCCTGACTAGGCTGTGACCGCACTAGACTTTTAAAATATGAAAAGATGAATTGTGGGTAGGTTCAGGTAGATAAAAGAATTGGGGTCCTTTTCCTAGAAAGGGAGCTGGCTCTGGTGTCAGGAATTCTGCCTCAGATTCTGACTAGCTGTGATTCTGGGTCACCCAGAAGCAAGAGATGGAAGTTCCAAAGAGGCAACTTCAGACTTAATGTTTGGAGATTTCCTAACAATTTTTGTTTTGTTGTTTGGTCGATCATTTTTCAGTAGCACTTGAATCTTCATGACCTCATTTGGGGTTTTCTTGGCAGAGATACTAGAATGGCTTGCCATTTCCTTCTCCAACTCATTTTACAGATGAGAAAACTGAGGTAGACGGTTAAATGCTTGCCTCGGATCACACAACTAGTGTGAACCGAATGTCTTCATACCTCAGTTTCCTCTTCTGTAAAGTGAGAGTTGCACTTCTAAAGTTCCTTCCAGCTCTAAATCTATGACCTTACAATCTTTATTGATGACATGATAATCATATAGAGTCACAGATTTAGAACTGGAAGGAACTCTAGAGGTCAACTAGTCCAACTATCTCATTTTACAGATAAAAAAACTGAGGTCCCTGGGAGCGAAATTGCTTGCCAAACATCACATTGGTAGTACTGGATTGAAATAAAGGAAACTGTAATTGAAATTTTATCTCAGATACTTACTAGCCATGAGACCCAGGACATCACATCACCTCTCTGAATTTCAGCTTCCTCGCCTTCATAATGAATGGGTTTGACTCAATGGCTTTTAAGGGCCTTTTCCAATCTGCTTCAAACACAGCTCATGTCATCCTCTACCACGCTGATGTAGTAGGCAGTTGGTACTCATGGATCCCACTAAGAATATCATGACTGATGAGCATCTATTGTTCTTCTATGTAGGAGAGTGAGGGATGATTTGGGTTTGTCCAGGAATGAGAATATCATTTTCTCCTTTTAAGTAACTTTAAGGTTGATTTTTCCCCACTAATGATTTATTTGAATTATTTAGGCTATTCCAGTAGGGATTTCTGTTTTGACACAAGTGTAAACACTTCTCTGAGACTGGTGGAGTTGGCTCTAAATATCCCCTTCCAATGCCTGGGCTCCTATTAGGAGACTTGCCCTCACCAAATGTAAAGACTCCCAGAGATCCCTGAAGTCCCAGGCAGGCGACTGTGCATCTAATGAGCTTGGGATAATTGCTAGATAGGCTATTGGCGTGTCTAAGTGTAATGTGTTTATTTTAAACAGTTTGGGGGCAGCATCAGCCCCTGTTTCCCTTGGAATATGGTGCTAAACCTATTCCTGGGACAGTTTCTGCAGTCATTATGCACAGGCTGGCTCCCACTCCTGTTCAGGTGAATTAACCTTTGCAGGTTAACTCTGCTCCACATCTTTTGACAGTTAGCATGCAGGGAGGGTTTTTTCCTATGAGAGATGGGGCTCTCTCGCTCCAAGCTCTGGGACTGGAAATACATCTTTCAGTGCTGCAGCTGAGATGGAATGGATAAATGATGGGCAAATTAGGAATGCATAAGAAAGATCCTTGTTTGGCTCATCACAATCAGCCACGTAGGTGGGAGTGAAACCAATCAGTGTCAGTGGCCAGATCCCACACACTCTGAGCCACAGAAGAAGATGTTTTCCGTGATGGTCTCCTAGTTTGTCCACGGTGAAATGAAAGCCTCCCATAATTCCTGTTACCTATTTATTTCCCGGTGCTCATCCTTAGAAATGAGAATCCATTGGCATGTGGTACAGGGGGAAGTGTGCTTACTGACTTGCCTCTGATGCAGCTATGCATTATACAGTCAGGCAGCCAGCTGGGTAGTAGAAAAAGAAAAAGAAAAGGGCTTTCATCATGAAGATCTGAGTTTGAATACTGCCTCAGAGTCAGTTGGCTCACTCAGCCTCAGTTTCCACCTCTGCAAAATGGGGATAATAATAGCACCTATTTCACAGAGTTGTTGTGAGAAGTCAATGAGATGATGTCTTTGGAACTGTGTAATCTAAATCCTGGGCATTATTATTTATATGATCTTGGGCAAGTGACTTCATCTTGCTGAATCTCAGTTTCCTCATCTATGAAACGAGGGGGTTAAAGCAGGCGGCCACTGAAGCTTCTTCTAGTTCTAGATGTGTTCTGGAGAGCTGGTTGCCAGATGCTGTGTAACTACGACTGTTGCCATGGAGAATGATATAGTCTGAGCACTGGACCTTGCTCCTCACTGGCCCCTGATAAGACTTTATGAGTCTGGATTTTGGCTCTGATCCTATTCCAGACCTTGCCTCCTTTCATCATTGCCATCCAATTCTAGACTTTGTCCAACCAGTTCTTGGCCTTGGCTGGTTTTTAACCACACTTTAAACCATTACTTAATCAGCTTCAGCCTGTTGCCTGCCCCTCTCTCTTCAATAAAGAAAATTTCAATTAGCATCATGAATCCCGCTTTGTCCTCGCTCCTAATGAGTCCATCTCTGGGTCCTTAGCAACAGAAACATTACAGTATAGTGATTAGGAAATAAAAAAGTCAAGAAGACAGCATAGGATGATGGGAAGGAAGCACGCTGGATTGGGAGTAGGAGGTCCTAGGTTGGAATCTCTGGCCCTGCTGCTTATTATCTGTGCAGAGCCCTTAATCTCTCTAGGGCTGTTTTCCCTTTTATAACATGAGGGGGTTCCATAAGGTGATCTCTAAGATCTACAATTCTAAAGCTGGGACCATTTATACTATTTTTAACTAAGGGATATTTCTCCCCAGGCTCTCTCTTCTGTTTCCCCTGCCCCAGCTCAGGGCATGAAGTGGAATATAAAAGGAGCTAAAACAACCACCTTGTGTGTCTTCTTTCAAATGGTCTGTGGTCCTTCCATTCTCCTGCACCTGTTCTCTGATTGATGATTTGGGAGAAGGGGAAAGTGGAAGTGATTCAACTGGTGTGTATATAAACACTTCAGGATTTACAAAGTCCTTCATTCAAAGTCTCTTTAGGGAGTTAATGCAAGTAGTATTACAGCTTAGGGCTAGAATACTGGGTCTCAAATCAGGAAGATGTGATTTCAAGCTTGGTCCTAGACATTTACTATCTGTGTCACTCTAGGCAAATCACTTATCCCATGTCTGCCTCGGTTTCTCCCATTGTAAAATGGGGATAATAATACCTACTCCCCCGGATTATCGTGAGGATCAAATGAGGTTATAATTGTAAAGGACTTTATAAATCATAGAATGCTCTATCAATGCTAGCTATTCTATTGTTATCTCCACTGAGCAAATAAGAAAACTGGGACTCAGAAATTAAGCAATTTGCCCAGAATCACATAGTGAGTAAGTGACCAAACTTAGCTTCAAAGCCAAGAGTCTTCTCCTGATTCCCAAGACCACTTTGTACTCTTGGCACTATGTCAGACTAAAAGGAAGGCAAGATGGATGCTCGGGAGAGGTTAGCTCAAAAAACTGGGAGCTCTGTGGAAATACCTCTTTATCTCACTCTGCTCAGACCCAATTCCCAATTCAGACCCTGTACCAGCTCTCACTCAATAGGTGAGACTGACCAATAATTATCTGGACAGAGAAGCTAGGGACTCTGTCTCTCAGCAAAGCGTACGGCTGACCTAGGGCAAAATTACCTATTAATGTCCATGTTAACAAATTTGTTAATCTGAGTTACATTGGACAGAAGGGCTGTCCCTTCTGTATGTACTGAAGGGCTTAGTAAACCTTAAAGTCAATATAAATGTGAGCTATTGTTAGTATTACTATCATGAAAATGGGGTTATATAATGATAAAAAAGGTTGTAAACTAAATGAAGATGAATCAGCAGTCCATTTTTGCTTTGGGTTCTGAGGCAGCTACAGGGCACAGGGGATAGAATGACAGACCTGAAATCAGGAAGACCTGAGTTTTTAGCCTCAGACACTTCCTAGCTGTGTGACCCTGAGTAAGTCACTTAACCCTGTTTACTAACACTGGAGCTCATCTGTTTTTATCAGTGGTTTCCTATACACAATTCATTACAACCAGATTTAATTTTTTTTTTTTTTTTAAGAATAGATCTCCCTATCTTACCTAGGTAGGAAATACAGAGAGAGACTACTCATAGGTCTGGCAGCCATTTCCAAGCTGGGCTGGTTTGGTCTTTCTTAGACTGGACCCTTCCCCTACCCCCCAATCCCAGCTATTTTTAAGCCATAGTGCCTGAACTCCAGCCATTCTTATCATCCTTCTCCAATTGGAATTCAGAATCCGCCTGTGACCTTCAGTTCTGCTCACCTTCTTTTCTTCAGAACCAGGCCATGATATTGCTCCCAGCCATTACCAGGTACATACTCACTCCTCCCTCTTTTGAGCTCCCTTTTATGGATTTCCTTTCTACATTATAATGTAACTTCCCAAAGAAAGGATCTGTGTTTCTTTCTTTTATTTGAGTCTCTAGCACTTAGCTTTAGCACGCATACAGAGTAAGTGCTTAATAAATGCATTTCCATTCATTCATTCATTTTTAGTTGTTTTTAATAATCACAAGTGAAGTGAAGAAGTCAGAAATGATAATAAATCATTAAATAGTGAATCACAGCTTTTCTTGCCTTGTTGTTTTGATCATTGTTAATTCACTGTGAATTGTGAGAATTAAGAAGATGGAATATAAAACACTATTTAGTCTTCCCCCTTATGTGTTCTATTTTCTAATCCCACAATACTAGTGTTATATCTTAGGGGTAAAGCTGGTAAAGCTCCATTGGATTGGTAGTGCTCCAGACAGAGTTGTTTGCCATGTGCAACCCTGGGCTTCCAACCAACATGAGTCAGCACAACCTGGAAACCAGAGCCGCCTTCATGTGTGGGCCCCAGGAAGACACAGGAAGCCTTCCCAGGACAGGGGATGTGGCTGGGGAGCCACAGCCAAGCCAGAAACTACCCCTTGGCTTTATTCTCTGCCTGCCAACCAAATCCAGAGGGGACTGTATCTCAGTCTTATTTCATATCCTTCTTGTCCAGCTCCTGCTGCTGCTTGTCCCTTCTTTGGGACAGGGGATAATAGACTTGGCGAAGGCGATCCATCCGGGCAGCTCTAGGCTAGACCTGACCGCCAATTCATCAAGACTCATTGCTTCAGTGCCGGTATATTCTGTGTGTGGGCTCTGGAGCAGGAAGAGGAAGGGTCCTAGGTCAGCACAGACACCAGGAATGCTCCCACTCGCCCCAGGGACCACCCACAGGCTCCCCTGATCCAGGGTGGTCTCTCTCCCTATAGTCATCCCCTCTGTAGGCCAGTTTGGTAACCCAGCTGCCTCTTTATCATCTGACATCTTCTTTAAAGATCAGGGTGCTATAGCTGTCATGGATCCAGCTATTCCCTATAGGTTGTGTATGGGGAATATCCCTTTTGGATGCATAGGATGCTCCCTACTCCATCTTTGATAATAGCACTTAGACCCATTCTCCCTGCTACAGTGACACCGATGTTTACTTAGTCCCACTGCAAGGCGTACAATAGATAAGCAGTAAATGGCAGGAAGTTCCTTATGTAAATGTATATTTGTGGGCAAGCCTGTGACTATCATAGATGAATCCATACCTATGTAGTCATTATATAGAAGTCTGCTCCTAAGGTTGTTTCTTGAATCCACTGCCTCCTTCCAATCCCCTCCTAGAATTTATGAGTAGCTAGCTGAAGGAATCAAGCAATGTTTGAACCATTTGACAAAACCAGTTCTTCTAGCATTAAAATTTCAAATTTCCTTCACAGCTTAGCTTAGTGCTATCACCTACATGAGATCTTTCCTATTGCCCCCCCCAGCCACTAGCGCCTTTCCCTTTCCCGCTTCCCCCAAATAATTTACCTTGCATTAATTTCCTATCTTCTTCTATATACCTATATATATATTTGAACATGTATCTACATCCATATATATGTCTCTCTCTCTCTTTCTCTCTCTCTCTCTTTCTCTGTCTCTGTCTGTATATATATGTATACACACACACATATATATATATGTGTATATATATATATATATATATATATATATATATATATGTAGCTATATCCAGAGAGAGAGAGAGAGAGAGAGAGAGAGAGAGAAAGACACACACACACACAGAAAGAGAAGAATAGAGGAAATATATACATACATATACCACATATAATGCTACCTCCTTAATAGAATGTAAGAGGATGTGGTTTTAGGGTATAAGTTTTTTTTTTTTTTGCCTTTATATTCTCAGCACCAGAAAAACGTGGGGACAGACACATTAATAAATTCTTGTTGATTGATTCCAAAGGGGCAGGGGTTCAGAAAAGACAAAATACCCAGGATTGAAAGGACGGCTTCTCTGATTAGCAATAAGAATCTGTCTCTGAACTGGGAAAAAATTGCTATGACAATATCTGCAGAAAGAAAAGCAACTATAAAATAACAAAAACTGAATGTTGGGAAATTATAATCACTAACGCTTGGCCCCAAAGAAGAGATCTTTGAGAAGATAGCTCTCTCCCCTCCCCTCCCCTCTTTGAAGAAATGGGGTCCACACATATACACTGTGTATAATGTCAGAGTTTTTTGTTATGGGTTGATTAGTTTTGCCAATTTTTCTTTCTCTTCCTCTTTAAAAAAGAATCTTTGTTTTACGTGTAACACTGGAGCATGGACAGAGGATCTGTGATAGCCTCTCATTATGTGAAAGAAGCTAGGGACTCTGCTTCTAGAAGAGTCACGATGGAGTGTATAGAAATTACTCTGATGGACAATGGAGCATTCATTAACTGGTTTCAGTCAGCTAGCCATATGGTGAATAGGATACTCTTGGATTGGCTGGCAAGCACTTCAAAAAGACACTAGTAAGAGACCTTCCACCATTTTTCTGTTTGGCTACTTATTGTTGATGAAACTTCCTGAAAATGTACGATGAGAACTATAAGGGGAACTATATGGGGAAATTCTTGAGAGTTCCTCAAAAGACTAACGTGTGGTCCAGTAAAATGGTCATTGGTCTTTAGTTTCTGAGTTTATTCTTTTCCATTATAGGTGAAGGAATTGGAAACTATGACTCTGTGAGATTTGGAAGGCCGGAAGAATGAGTGCCCAAGCTAAGTGCCATCCCTAAGTTTCACACTCAGTATATTTGATTGTCATAGCGTTGATGTCTTTAGAAGCAAGGAGTGAGCTTTAAGATCCTGTCAAGTGGTAGCTGAGCCAAAGTTTCATCCGGTAGCAATACTGAATATAGGTATAAACTTAGTACACACACACACACACACACACACACACACACACACTCAATACCTTGGGATCAGTGTTACATAGAACTAAGCTAAGTTTGAGCCCACTCTACCCAGTGATCTAGGAGTGATGGAGGAAAGTGTGCTGCTGAAGTGCTCAGGGGGGAATATTTGTACTTTTGTTAATGCTATATTTGAGAAGTAAATGTCCCTTTGTAAAAGTTAATTGATGTTAAGATGGAACTTGACAGTCATTGGCAAATAATGGTGGAGACATGTAATGCAGAGCTATCAATCTCACCACCTATGGGTCCACTGTTGAATACAGCCTAAACCAGATTAAAATATAATTGGAAAATAATTAATAATAAATAAAATAGAATAAAACAAATAAGATTACATTTTAAGACTCAGTCAATATGCAGCCCCCAGGAATTCTTATGTGATAATCAACAATATGTAACAAATCACCATTTCGTTTTGAGTTTGATGGATATAGCAGGTCTCATTCTGGAAGACTGAAGCCAGAGGATAATTATTATATAAAGAATGTCTCTCTAGAAGTAGGGAAGTGAAGGGATTCAGAGGGAAATACAAGTGGGATTAAAAAAAAATCAGTAGAATTTATTTTTAAAAAACGATTCATAAGCAATAGTTGGAGAACCTTCTTTCTACATTACCAATAAACTTGATTGGAGGGAAAGCTTCTAACTGTTATTAGAACTATGTAAAAGTGGTATACTGGGGGATAGTGACTGCCTTCTCAATGAAGTTCTTAAGGCAGAGTGTGAGTGGCCACTTTTCACATATGTTGAAAGGGAGTGGGGTAAACATCTGAGTGGGAAGGGAACTGACTCTTGAGTTGGAGGATTTGGTATAGATCCCACTTCTGACACTGTGTGATCTTGGATAAGTAAGTTATCTTCCTTGTGCCTCAGTTTCTCAACCATAAAATAAAGGGATCGGACCAAATGGTTTTTGTAGTCCCTTCTACCTCTTGATGTATAATTTTTGTGACCCCCGAGAGCCTTTCCTGCTCTGAGATTCCATGGTTCAGTGAAGCAGCCAACCGAAGATAAGCTGGAACATTGGAAACTAATATGCTACAGAACAAATTTTGTTGTCATGTCAGGAGTTTTAGGTGATCAGTAAAGATAACTGAAAAAGGATATTTGGAATAAAACAATTTGTAAGCATTCTCTCCCTACACACACATGAAATAGAGAAGAAAAACTAATCTCCACTAAGAAATGGTTGGTAAGGTATTAGATTTCAGAGGACATCAGTCCTAATCCAGCCATACTACCTATTACTTCTGGGGCCTTGAACAAACTGCATTTCCTCCTTGAGTCTCAACCTTCTCTTCTGTAAAAGAAAGGGGTCAGAATAAATGGTTTCTAGGGTTCTTTTCAGATCCAAATCTGTGATCCCATTAACTATTTTGGGGGGAAGATCACAGAAACCAAACTGTATGCTTGTGTTGAGCTGTCTCTTACCCCTGCCCCACCCCAGTATAAAGCCATAGATCTCTGAAGAATTGTTGGGACTCTAGCGAGAAGTTACTTGGACCAAGCTGGGGTCTTTAGATGGGACATCCTGTCGGAAAGAAAGGCAATTTGTCAAGCCACCACAAGTAGATAGAAAGGTTTGACATTTAATACAAAAGCAATAGGGTTTAGTAGAGACAGTGATGGATTTGTTTCAGAGAACCTGGATTCAAATATTCTCTTTATCTTCTTGGGTATCAAATTTCTCAGATAGCAACAGTCAGGACTGAATTAGCTGACCTACAAGATCCTTTTCCATCTCAAAACTCCTTTGCCCCATCCGTGTCCCCAGGCTCTGTTCCAATTTTACAATGGATAGCCATAGTTTAAGAGTTGAGAATTTCAGTTTTCATGGCAGGTCTGTGGGAAAGAGATTTTTTTTTTTCAGGAATGGCCAAGGTGTTTTTCAAAGTAGAAGCAGTAGTTATTCCTGGATTCCCCTTAGCAGTTTATTATTATTATTATTATTATTGTGGTGGTGGTAGTGGTGGTGTAGGGGAGAATTTCATAGCTAAAAGAAGCTTCAAATGGGAGCCAAGGTTGAGAAGAAATGCACAGGCATAACTCGTCTCCATTCGAACAATTGTAAGCTATGTCCATCAGCCGCATGTTTCACTTTACCAATACAGAGACCCAGAGCATTCATGGGTGCTAAAGAAAGACTACTTATCCAACTGTCTCATTTCACAAGTGAGGGGAACTGAGACACCCAGAAATGAAATTCCCTGTCTAAGGTCACACAGCTAATGAATAGCAGACCAGCATCATTTACCTATTCCTCCTGACGCCGGAGCCCAAAGCTCCATCCATTTAATTGTACATTTCAAAACCCAGAAGCAAGAGAGCCACCCAAAGAAAGGGAAAGGAATCGTACCCCTGGTTCTTGTCTACTAAATTTAGAATTCTGGACATTTTGGAAAGCCCTCAATTGCTCCTGTGCCCTAAACAGCTCAACCAGAACACGTGCATTTTGAAAGCAGATTCTTCTGCCTGCAAAGCAGCCCCCAAGTCAATTTGAAGATTTGCACTTAAATCCTAAATCTTGTTATGTGAGGAGGAAGACACGCTGCTGTCAAGTTGGTGTTGGACAGAAGTTGGCAGGGTACACAGAGTGCTGAGACAGACCTGCTTTTCCATTTCCAGAGGTGCCGCCTTCATCTCTTGATTTTATCAAGTGCCACAAACCCAGACTGTAGTCTACAGAAGCTAAAGATCACATCAGACATATAGCTTAGGCAGGAACTGCTTAAAATAGGCAAATCCGACAAGGAGGATTCACCAACTCATCCCCCTCCAAATAGCGAAGAGCTGCCTTTGCTTTGTTAACTGCAGATCCAGTCGCTGAGATTTCCCCACTGGTGGGGATGTTATTTTATTTTATTTTTTAAAGAATCTAATAGAAAGTGTGATGTCTTCTGAGACACTCTGGAGTCACTGGGAGAATGGCAGCTCTAGGATAGTAAGAGGAGGTGACAAGTTACCCGGAATATTAAAGATTAACACCAAATACGTTGTTGCTATTTAACTCCCAGACGTTTCATGATGCCGAAGCAAAACCAGAACGTTCCCCTTTCTCTCCCTCCTATTTGTTTCTTCACTTCTCTGTTCTGTGAATTCTGAAGTCAAGGATGTCAGATGCCAGCTCCTTAAGGGCTCAGATGGCTTTATATAACTAACAGTGATGGGGAGGTAACAAAATGAAGAAAGACTAATTCCGAGCTCTGGCTGAAAGTGTGAACGGAATCTGAGGGGAAAAGGGATGCTTAAAAATAGCAGGGCCTAAGAAAAATGCCGCTTGTCTCCCGGTGGCAGCCCAAGCCAGGGGTGAATTATAGGAGCTCCCGCACCCCCTTTGCATTCTTGTTTGAAATGTTGATTATGGCTGAGAGACTGAGGCTGGAGCGCTGGCCTACTGTTGGCTGACATATTATTCAGTCCCAGGCAATGAATGGACCTGTCAGGGCTCCATCTGCCTTTAGCACACACACTATGTCACCGAGAGATTTTCCATTCCGTTCCATTCATTATTTATGTGGCACTAATCACAGTAGACCCCAAGCCCTTCACAGGAGGGAGGAACACCCAAGTGTTACATATGCACCAGGGAACACGAGGAACGCGGGGCTTGGCGGTGGCAAGAGGGTCCGGTCATACCTGGGATCCAGGGGAAGGGAATGGTGGGTGGGGGCAGACAGCCAGATGGGTGGAGGCAGAGAAGAATGAACAGAGAAGAAGTAGCAGAAAGACCGAGACACATACACGTCCCAATTATTAAGCAACTCCAGCATGCCAGATGTGATATTAGGGTGCAAAATCACAACGGACTTCACACAAGGAGCTTACAAAGAACAATTTGTAAGATTAAAAGTACTCACAGAAGCAAGGCCAGCTAGGTGGCACAGTGGAGAGAGCACCTGCCCTGAAGTCAGGGGGACCTGAGTTCAAATTTAGCCTCAGACGCTTTAACACTTGACCCTGGCCAAGTCACTTAACCCCAATTACCTCAAAGAAAAAGAAAAGAAAAAAAAAAGTGCTCCTGGAGGTATATATGTGTGACTACTTTTTCTTTGCTCTAGATATGTGACCTAATCAAAATGGAGAACTTTCACAGAAATTCCCTCTGCCAATACAGATGGGCAAGTCATATACTGAGAGAAGATAAGTTTCTGGGAAGCAGAGACAAGGTAGTCACCTCGCTAGTGTGTGTCAGAGTCAGGGGCAAGATTTGAATTCAAGTCTTTCTGGCCTTATCCTTTCTCTTTCATTCTGTCTCTATTTCTGTTTTTGAACTACAAAGAGTACATTTCACATCCCTTTGAGGATGGACATAAAGTATTATCACTTTTCTTATTTTATGTATGAGAGAGAAATATGCATAGTAATGGAAATGTACAATAGAGACAAAAAAAAGAAAGAAAAAGAGTGCTAATGAGAGAACATGAAAGACAGACAGACAGAGAAACAGAGAGACAGAGAGGGGCGGGGAAAGAGAGCGAGAGCGAGAAGGAAGGAGAGGGAAGGAGGGAGGGAAAGAGAAAGAGAAAGGTTAGAGAGAAATATAATGAGATTAAGACAATGGTTTATGTGTATATAATGAAGTGGCTGTTGTTTTTTGTTCTTTCTCCAAGAGGACCATCAGGCATCACTTGTAAATGATTGGATTAAAGTGAGGGAGAGCTGTGCCAGGTCACCTGCCTCATTTCCCCCTCTAGAACCATCTGAGTCCAGTGGCCAGATGTTGATCAGGACCACTGGAGATGGTGCTGGATACAATGGGAGGTCTTGGGCTTTTTAAGTTAAGGTCTTCAACAGGTCTCAGTTTGCTGAGGCAACACCCCTTCAATGATTAAAGTTTCATAAGAAATGAGA
Source organism: Sarcophilus harrisii (assembly GCF_902635505.1). Lineage (NCBI taxonomy): Eukaryota > Metazoa > Chordata > Mammalia > Dasyuromorphia > Dasyuridae > Sarcophilus > Sarcophilus harrisii. The sequence goes on from NC_045430.1 coordinate 248,076,474, forward strand.
CAGAGAATGACCTCTTATCTAGTCAAAAAAAAAATATCTGTCTAGGAGGGGAAGACCCTTAGGGTTTCTGGGCAAAACAGAAATAATTGCTATTTTTAGTCACTCTGACTATCCCCCAGAAGTCAGGAAGATTCATCTTCCCTAGTTCAAATCTGGCCTCAGACTCTTACTAGCTGGGTCAAATTGTTCAGCCCTGTTTCCCACAGTTTCCTCATAAATAAACTGAGCTGGAGAAGGAAATGGCAAAACCACTTCAGGATCTTTGCCAAATGGAGTTACAAAGAGTTGGAAATAACCAAAAAACCTTAATATAGTGAGAAAGAAAGAAACTGAAGGAAATAGGAATAGATGAAACACACATGAAACATGTGAGTGTGTGCATGTACACATTTATGTGTGTCTAAACAGTCTGAGATAACAACTATAATAGATATTAAGTCAGAAAGACTTGGGGGTAGTCCTGCCTCTGACATATTCTAGTGGGCTGGCCAGGGCCAGATCAATGAAGATCTCAATGCACAAAGAAATGTGTAATTAATTTTTAATAATTGAGTTATAGTAATTAATTGTAAGTAATATAAAAGTAATAAATTATAGAGTTGCCAATCTGCACTGGTTCAGGGAATTCTTGTGCCAGGATTTCCCCATGGTAGTGAAATAATGGTCTGTTCCCTGATATAAAAGATTTATGTGTACATATATATATATATATACATACATATACATGTATATATATATATATATATATACATACATATATCTACACACATATTCACACTCACAAACACATAGATATAACATATCTATATCTCTCTATATATGTGCAATTTTTTTCTCCTGAACTTGTGATTTCAAGAGCAGAGAAAATTCCTAAAAATAAAACTTCTTCAACTAATATAAATCAGCAATACTCCACAACTTACAGTCTAAGAAATGTACCGGGACACTGAGAAATGATTTACCCAGAAATTATACATATGAAGGATGTAGGACCTGAACTTAGGTCTCCCTAACTACTGCTAGCTTGCTCTTCTCTTGCTTATACCTCTATCTATCTATCTATTCATCCACCCATCCATCCATCTATTTATAGCCTTATCTGGCTATCTGTCTATCTATATCTGTCTATTCATCCATCCATTCATCCATCCATCCATTTATAACCTTATCTGGCTATCTATCTATTCATCCATCCATCCATCCATCCATTCATCTATTTATAGCCTTATTAGTCTGTCTACCTATATATCTGTCTATTCATCCATCCATCCATACATCTATTTATAGTCTTATCTGTCTGTCTATCTATCTATCTATTTATCAGTATACACATATGTGAATATCTATTTGCATGTTTGCACATATGGAGAAAGTACCTTGCAAATAAGTGACTGTCATAAGTGTTTGAGTGTTTATTGATACACAAGAGATTCTGCTGTCTTTAAGTGAAGATCCTTAGGATAATAAGAGAAAAAATGAGATTGGGGAAAGGCAAGTAAGGGAAGCCTCTACTTCCAAGATATTGAGGAGGTTTGATGGCCAGGTTGACTGGAAGAGATCTGAGAGCTTCCCATGTGCTTATTGGGCTCTGACTATGAGGCTGAACTGCATTCTTGTACTTTCCCACCCCAACCTCCAGTTTTTCAAAAGACTTGGAGTTTTGTTATATTGTATTGCCTCTATTGCCTGTGTGACATCTTGTGCTATATGTGAGAAACACAACCTAAAAAATTTCTCCATCTCTTTGGAATCTTATGGCTGTCAAGAAGGCTCAGAGTGATTTTGGCTTCTGGGGACCGAATGGGTAGAGCGAGTAGACGAGAAGGTTTCCAGCATCAGAAACTCTAATTTTTAACATTTCTGGAACTTTTTGGATATATATGATCCTTAATATTCTTTTTATGTTATATTACACACACATATATATGTACCTACAATATACATACATTACATTATATGTTATATAATTATTCTTAATATATGATTCTTAGTGTTCTGAACAATGCTCTTAATAAGAGAAGCTAATGACCTGCACTGGCAGAGGGAAGTTCCTCCTCTGAAAGTTTTTTGTATCAAAGGTATGTATCAAAGGCTATGTCATGGACATAGCCTAACCTGATATTTCTAGGAGCAGCTGGGTGGCAAATAGAGTGCTAAGCCTAGAGTTTAGAAAGATCTGAGTTCAAATGCAGCCTCAGATAATTATTAGTTGTGCGACTCTGAAAAATCACTTAATTCTGTTTTCCTCAGTTTCCTCAACTATAAAATGAGCCAATGAAGGAAATGATAAACCCCTCCAGTATCTCTGCCAAGAAAACTCCAAATGGGGTCACAAAAATTCAGACATGACTGAAAATGACAAAACAATAAACCAGACACTTCTAGCCCTCTCTTTATCCATCTGTTCTCCTAAAGGATTTGGTTCAATTACGATACACGATGTTCCAAGCTACTCCAGTTTCCTCAAAGTTGAGGGTCTGAGCACGTTTCCTTTGGTTGGATGGAAAGATTCCAGCCTTCTTCTATAACTAATTATGGCTCCCATATTCAGATGGAAGAAAAGAGTTAGACAAAGAAGCATAAGAAGCAAGTCCATCCCAGACTTTTTGCCATTGCATCTTTGAAATGCAATACAGATGCCACGGATACAGGTGTGTCTTCCTGGTTCCTATCTTCTCCTCATAAATTCTCATTCTGTAATTCCCTGAGAGATGCAAATGTCTTTGCAGACAGAGAGGAGACATGATCATTCATCAGACTGGAACAGCACTTACTGTGCTATTACTCTGATGCTCTCTGCCAGGCAAAAAAACAGCTCCTGCCTTCAAGAGGCTTACAATCTAGTAAGACAGAAAATATATTCAGAAATAACTATAATACAAATGGAAAAATCTTCAATGCTTAGGAGAGATCAAACAGAAAATTCTGACACACACACATATACATGCATGTAAGTATGCATATATATCTGTATATTTATGTGTATCTATTTTGCCTTCTGTATATTGAATGCATGAATGAATAAAACATTTTAAAAATGCTTATTATAAACAAAACACTCCATTCAACACTGAGGATGCAAAGAGAAAAGCAGCCCAGTCCTTGCTCTCCAGAACCTTACATTCCAATACATATGGAAGGTTTTGCTACAAGTCTTATGGAAAGGTCTGAAGGTCCTTAGGGAGCAGCACTAAAACAGATGGCAAAGTCTCTTCTGTAATGTCATTTCCATAGTCAAAATCTTATCAGTTTTTGATGTTGAATCTTTTGATGGTGTCAAGGACTTCCGAGGCAAGGGTCTTCAGTAGTGTAGCTTTTAGCACCTGCAGGATCAGTTGCCAGTTTATATCTCTAAAGGGCTTGTTTCTTTCTTTTTTATTTTTTTTTATTTTAATAGTATATTTATTTTTCCAAATACGTGAAAAGATCATTTTCAACATTCACCTTTGCAAAATCTTGTGTTCCAAATTTTTCTCTCTCTTCCCTTTTCCCCAAGACAGCAAGCAATCTGATATAGGTTAAACACATGCAATTATTCTAAATTTATTTTCATATTTGTCATGCTATACACACAAAAAAGCATATCAAAAGGGAAAAAACATGAGAAAGGATAAAATAACCAGTAAACAAACAAAAATAAAAAGGTGAAAACACTATGTTTTGATCCACATTCAGTCTTAATAGTTCTTTGGATATAGATGGCACTTTCCACCACAAGTCAATTTGGAACCTTGAATCATCTCATTGTTGAAAAGAGTCAAGTCCATCATAGTTGATAATCACATAACGTTATTGTTGCTGTGTACAATGTTGTCTTGGTTCTGCTCACTTCACTCAGCATCAGTTCATGTGAGTCTCTTCAGGTCTCTCTAAAATCATCTTCCTGATTTTTACTTATAGAACAATAATAATCCATAACATTCATATGCCATAACTCATTCAGCCATTCCCCAACTGATGGGCATCCACTCAGTTTCCAGTTTCTAGCCACTACAAAGAGGGCTGCCACAAACCTTTATGTACATTTGTTCTTTTTGCTCTCTTATGATCTCTTTGGGATACAGGCCCAGTATAGACACTGCTGGATCAAAGGGTATGCACAATTTGATAGTCCTTTGGGCATAGTTCCAAATCATTCTCCAGAATGATGGTATCTGTTCACAGCTCCACAACAATGGATCAATGTTTCAGTTTTCCACATCCCCTCTAACTTTCATCATCCTTTCCTGTCATTTTAGCCAATCTGAGAGGTGCCAAATGGTACCTCAGAGTTGTCTTAATTTGCATTTCTCTAATAATGATTTAGGGCATTTTTTCATATAACTATAGAATTCTTTAATTCTGATAAACCAATTTACCATTTGAAGAATGGCTTGTATTTTTATAAATTTGAGTCAATCCTTTATATATTTTAGAAACGAGGCCTTTATCAGAAACATTGGCTGTAAAAAGTTGTTCCCAGTTTTCTGCTTCCCTTCTAATGTTGCCTGCATTGGATTTGTTTGTGCAAAACCTTTTTAATTTAATGTAATTTTGCATTTCATAATATTCTCTAGTTCTTCTTTGGCCACAAATTCCTCCCTTCTCCACAATCTGAGAAGCAGATTATCCTTTGTCCTTCTAATTTGTTGATAATATCACCCTGTATGTCTAAATCATGAACCCATTTTAACCTTATCTTGGTATGGAGTGTTAATGTTGGTCAATGCTTATATTCTGCCATAATATTTTCCAGCTTTTCCAGCATTTTTTCTTAAACAATGAGTTCTTATTTCAGAAGCTGCAGTCTTTGGGTTTATCAGACACTGGATTACAATAGTCCTTGACTAACTACTGTCTTATAAATGTAACCTATTCCCATACTAATAATACTAATCTATTTCTTAGCCAGTATAAAATGGTTCTGATGACTCTTGTTTTATAATATAGTTTTTGTTGTTCTGATACAGCAAGGCAGCTTTGTATTTTTTTTTTTCATTAATTCTCTGGAAATTCTTGAATTTTTGTTCTACTGGATGAATTTTATTATTATATTTAGGGGGCTAGATTCCTAGGATAATAGTGGTGGGTTGGAAGCATCAGTATTCCCAAGGCACTTTGGTTCTAGGTTCTGGGATGTCTGCATTAAGGTTTGAGGGGAGAATGATGGAATTTGAGCTAAACTTTCTATCTTTTTCCTGTGAACTGCTGTCTAGTCATGTCACCACATTCTCCATTTTATACCTGTGAAATTGATTTTTTTTTAAATCCACTTTTTAAAATTAAGATCTCTTTCTCCCTTGTCCTGTCAATCTCCAGTTCTGAGTAACTTCCACTATTTGTCTTCTCTCCCCATACTTCTTAGCAGCCTATTAGAGCAAATCACAAAACCACATTGACCAAATCCATTAAAACTTATTTTATCTAAGATCAACTGGGCTTTTACTATTTCAAGGCCATTATTTTGATTTGTTTCCATTTCTGATGAGATGAATTGTTTTTAGCCAAAGATCATTCTGGGGTTGAAAGGACCCCTAGAATATTTGGGTCAATTTCAAATGGGTAGTAATCCAATATTCCACTGGGGTATGGAGAATTAATTGACATATTAAAGCCACATAAGCTCTAATAAAATTGTCTGCAACATAGACATATTTGTCTCCCTCTTATCCTCCATGTCTATCAGGGTAAGTAAATTAATGGCTTGTAAATACACAAAAAAACCAAAATAAATTTGTGGACACTTCTATTTTAATTTTAATTTTAAATTCATTTTTAATCTTTATTTACTAAATAAATAAATAACACAATTCCAAAAATCTTCTTAAATAAATAAATAATCTACCAAATAAATAAAATAAATATTATTTATTAAATTTAGTTTTAATTTTAAAAATTTGTTCATGGGATCTTCTATGACATATCTATTGGGGACAAGTGGAGGAGATGAATCTTTTGAGCCAAAAGAATAAAGAAATTCAACATATTCAACAGGCTCAGTATTTTATTATGCTGAAAGCTCCTAATTCAGCCTGAATCTTTCTGGTAAATAAACTACTAAGTCTGAACTCTAATGTCAATTAAGGCATGTTTTTCCGAACTTTGGTGGGCACTAGCACACTCATCAGTGCAAATATGAATCAGGAAAGTATGCTGAACCATGTAGTGTCATGGTGTGAATGATGAAGGAGACTTGGGTTCAAATTATGTTTAGTCTAACAGAGGCTGGGGTTGGAAACTGCCAGTTTAGCAGGAAACCTAATTCCCTCCTCTTGGATGGCTCCCACTTTCTGGTGGGGGAAGTTCCTCCCTTTCAGTCATTCCCATGGGAGTGACTCTCCCTTCTACCATGTTTTCTCTTCATCCCTCAAGGGTGGGCTTCTACAAACCTCTCCAGGAAATGGAACAATGGAGAGGGGAATTAAACAAGACCAGCTGTCTCCGGGAACTAGATCATGTTGTTGTTGTTCCTCCTTCTTGGGAAGAGGACCAGTAACTTCTCCATGGCATCCTAACTTGCTTATGAATTGGATTTAAGCCCTCAGCCTCCTTCTCTCACAGAATCATCCACCAGCGGCGAGACAAAAATCAAGGTGACTGGTGGTGGCCCAGGATGCTGTGAATGGCCTTTGCCTTTCTAAGATCTTTCCCTCAGATCAGAACCATAGACCTGGGATGGATTTTAGTTCTACTAGCCTGAGACCCACACTCAATAGATGAAGAAACTGCGGTCCAGTGCCGATACATTACTTGCCAAAAGTTGCTAGAGTAAGATCCTGTTTTGGATGGTTACAGATGAATTTGGTGATCGGGATTGGGGTGGAACAAGATTTCCACACCAGGAGTTCTCCAGATTAAATCGAGGGTCTTCATTCTGACTCATTCTCAGTTAATAGATGAGGAGTATATCAAGAAAAATAGGAGTGGGATGGAGAGAGACAATCTAGAAGGGTATGTTGGAGGGAATACCGAAGGAAGCAACCCTCTGGCAGGAGAATAGTGTCAGAATATTTGAGCTGGATCATCAGCTCAGCCATTTTATGGGTGAGAAAACAGAGACCCAGGCAGATGCGGTGATTTGGCCAAGGCGGTAATGGCGGAGCTGGGATTCCCGTCTGGGTCTGTCCCATTACAGGGCCCTCCCCTTATCATCTGATTGTCTTATTAAATCAGAGAATTCTTGTGAAATGCCAGCCCAGGCCCGGAACTAGCGGAGACCACAGAAATGCTCGCTCCCTTCCTCGGCTGCCCTTCCCTCTCCGGTTCCTTCTCTTGGAAAAGCAAGTTATTCAAGCCTTTGAGCCTTTGCAAGTGAGTGACAGAGAGCGAGCCGTGGCCATTGGAGACAAGTTGGCTTCAGTACTCACCACACATGTAAGTCAGTCTGTGTTTGTGGTCTTGGGAAAGAGACTTGAAAACTTGATTGACTTTAAACATGAGTTAGACATGCCATTCAGAGGGCCGGCGGCTCCCTCTCAGAAGGGCCTATTACAAGGCTGTCATTGAAGCCTTGACCCTGAGCCAAGCCAGGCCACAAAGGGAAGTTGTTCCCCTGCTGGCTGCCCCTGCGGGTGGACGGGTGGGGCCGACTGGCCAGTGGGATGAATGCAGCCCTCCATGGGCCATTTCCTCTCCAGGGCTTTCCTTCCTTTCTCCCCACTCCCAGGCCTGTGGAACCTCTGCAAAAGTTTTTCTGCCCTGCAGAAAAGCAAATGGTCCAGCCAGGAAACAGGAGCTTCCACCCTGGACCCCTCCTCCTTCCCCTCTCCCATGTATCAGGAAATGTAAACTCAGCTCCCTTGACTAACTCGGTCCAAAGCAAGGCTGGATCCACATGCTCCCTGTTGGAAGAGCTGCTTTCGGAGGCCAGGGCCTGGCGGCAGATCTGCAGAGATCCCTGTTTTAATTCGTGGGGGGAAAAGCCAGCTCCCATCCCCTATTATTCTCAGAGCTCCTTCTTGGTACCTTGTGATCCTACAGAGACAACATTTGTATACAGCACTCAGTTCCTCTTCCTTTGCCTACTATAAAGGGCAGAACAGTCTGGGTACATTACAAACCGCCCTCCTTCCTCCATCTGCTCCAGGCAATGGAATAATAGGCTACATCCTTGTTCTAGACAGAGTTCTGTTCCAGGTCAGGGGAGGGGAGATCAATCCACCCAACAGGAACTATTTAGTGAGTGCCGACTGTGTACAAAACACTGGGCTAGGGGCATCAGAGTGCGGTGGGAAGTGTGGAAGAGCGGGACTTTGCTTTCAGTTGCCATTTCATTCCATTAAAATGGGCCAGCTAATCTCCAAGGACTTTTTCAGCCCAATCTTGTGATTTTATGATGTAGAATCTGAGAGTTTCCTGAACCATCCACACTCTTTTCTGGACTCTCTGTGAGAACCACAGACATTTGTAACCCATGACCCCGTCTCCAAGCTTTGGGCTTACTGAGAACAGGGTCTATCTTGGGAATGGATTGAAAGACTATCTCACTGGATGATTTGGGCCAGTTCCAATGATTTTGTGAGGAAGAGAGCCATCTGCACCCAGAGAGAGCACTGTGGGAACTGAGTGGGGATCACAACATAGGATTTTCACCTTTTTGTTGTTATTTGCTTGCATTTTGTTTTCTTTCTATTTTTTTTCCTTTTTGATATGATTTTCCTTGTGCAGCATTTTTATGGAAATATGTATAGAAGAACTGCACATGTTTAACATATATTGGATCATTTGCTGCCTAGGGGAGGGTGTGGGCAGAAGGGAAGGAAAAATTTTGAACATGAGGTTTGTAAGGCTGAATGTTGAAAATTATCCATGTATATATATTGAAAATAAAAAGCCTTAATTAAAAAAAAGACCATCTCCTTGGCTCCTTTTGCCCCTATTTAAAGTTTCCTTGGGAAAGATAGGTTGTATATAGCTTAAAATTTCCACAGCTATAGGTAAAAAATCCCAACTCCTTGGTAAGTACTCAGGGTAACAATGCCTATTGGGTTCAGGACAGCCTTTATTGCACCTAAAAGAAAATTTAAAAAGACAGAAACAATTACTATAATTTTGCTCTCTCTCCAATGAGTCTAACTCCCTCCTCCCACAGTCAGAATCAAATACAACCCTGCAATAGATTCCTATGAGGAAGCTAAGTAGCTCAGTGGATAGAGAACTTGATTTGGAGTCAAGTCCAACCTCTGATACTCCATCTGTGTTATCTCTAACAAGTTATTAGTCTTTCTCAATCTCAGCTTTCTCGTCTGTAAAAGGGGGATAATAATAACATTTATCTCATGGAATTGCTGTGAGGATCAATTATATTTGTAAAGAGCTTTTTTAACTCTGAAGAGCTATATATGTTAACGATTAATATTATATCCCATAACAGTATATTTATCATTATTGTTATAATAACCAGCCTGTAGTCCTTTCCTTTGATTGGTAAATTCCTGACCTTGACTACAATATCATAGGATACCCATCCAAATCATACTCACTTCCTCCTGGGCTCCATTTGTAAATCTTTGGACTTCTCCACTTCCCTCAATACCTTTACCTCCTCCCCCTTTCCTGTTCTCCTTTAAATGTTGTCTTCCCTTCTTCAAATATAAACTCCATGACTGTATTTTGTGGATAAGAAAGAGCTCAATACTTACTATCCATCTGTTATCTATTGCTCTCTATACATTAGTTGATCTCTCTTTTATTGATCAGACGTATCCCCTTTGATGTCTTTTGTATCCCACTTTCTTAAACTCTGGGTTGCAATCCCATGTGGAATCTTATAACTGAATGTGGGGGCTGCAAAGTTATGATTTATTATCATAATATGTTTGATTTGTACACTGATTTTATACATCTATATACCCTGGGCTCTATAAAAATTTCTCTGCTGAAAAGAGGTCATGAGTGGAAAAGGTTTAAGAAGCCCTGGTCTATTTCACCCCTTGGCTATTAGTTATCATTGGCGTTTTGCCTCCATATACCCATTATATGCCTTTTTATTGACATTTAGATCCCCTATAATTTTGCTTTCAAAAGACATTTCAAGGACTTATGGCATCCTTAATAAGCCACTCATACAAAAAGATGGCCATCACAATCACATTGGTAGCAACAATCAATCACTTGATAAGTGTTTATTAAGTCCTTTCTGTGTGTGAGACTCAGGGGGTACAAAGACTTCTTACAGAGCTCATATTCAATCAAGGGAGATGGCACGAAGATATGTTTATCTATAATAAGTGCCAAGAAAATACAAGGGAGTTAGGGCAGCTAGGGGATGCCATAGTGCACAGACCTGGAATCAGGATCCTGGACAAGTCCCTTCACCCTGCTTGCCTCAGTTTCATCATCTGTAAAATGAGCTTGAGAAGAAAATGTCAAAAAAATAAACACAGAAGAAGCTTGAGCAGCTACATCGAGCTGGGAGCCAGAATGGGAGTGGAGTGCCATGTTGCAAGGCTGAGGGAAGTCCTAGACAATAGTTTTGTACCAAAAAAAATCAGCAATGATCTCTGCACTGTGCTTGCTGCTCCGCCAAGGAGTTTATATTTTCAAGACATCAGACAACATAACTACAGAGAACAGATATGAGTGGATGGGCAAGGATAACATTAGGCGATGTGGATATGGCCAAATCAGGCTGAAAAGATCATGTATCCCAAAATGCTTTCTTCCTAAAATGCCCAGTTGTGCTGACACTAAGAAAATGGGAGTTTTGACTGGAGGGAAGGACAGGAAAAATAATTTTGGAGCCTAGAATATTGTAATAGAGAAGACGGAAAACTTGGGTAAGTCACTACAGAGAAGTTTGGGGCAGCCATGAGGTAGGGTGGGCATCTTGGAAACTTTCTAGAAAATCACTGGAGAGGAATGGGAGGGTGCTAAAGTGAAACTTTCTCTGCTTTTCAGTGTTGCCTAGAGCCTTGCCAGGAAGAACTCAGAGAATCCCCAAACTTCTCACTGCAGGGACCCGGCTTGTTAGTTGGGTCACCTGCTTTGCTCTCTCCCACCCTCTCCAGTTTATTGAGCATTTAGCTCAATGGAGCCATCAAATGTATTTTGGGGGCACCCTTGTGGTGGGAGCAAGAGTGATTATATTTGTAATATTCTTTCGACAAAATTGCCTTTTAGGTAAATACTTTTTGGACCAACTATATTGAATTAACTATCTGGGTCATTTGAATTTCTTTTCTAGGAAATAATTATGGCCTTTGGGAAATATGATGTGTAATACAGTCCTATGATTGGAAAGTAAATGACAGCCTTCCTTTCCCCAAACCCCCTCCTGCCTTATCTATATGAACTGTGGAAAGCCAAATTAGCGGCTTCTTCCATCTCTAGGGCCAAATAGTATTCTGTATCCTTTCGTGGAAGTCCCCTAGGCATTCAAGGTAGTTCAGCACTCTAGTGAGATAATATTCATATTCCTTTTTTGTCGGTGAGCAGTGTCTCTGCCAAGCATCTCAAAGAGGCTTGCAAATGATATTTCATGATTCCCCATGCCATGCTTGTGAGGTAAAATGGAGTGTCATTACCACGTTATACCTTTGGGCCAACCAAGACCAGCCTTGTAATTGGAACTCAGAGATTCTGAATTATGTTTACTGTGTTAACCATTAGAGACCAATGAATCTAAACCTTTTATTTTATAGATGAGGAAATGAAGGTAGGGAAAAGAGGAACATGTAATTTTTGGAGTTGGAAGATCAATTAGTCCAAAATCCTCACTTTGCAAATAGGAAATTAATATCCCAGATGGAAAATGACTTGACTAATGTCAAGTAGTCTATAACTTAAACAGGTTGTAAGGAGATCTGGGATATGAACTTGAGTCTTCTGACTCCAAATCTTTATGCTACAACATGATTTCTCAATTTTTCACAATATGTTCGTGGAACAGTTAGGAATTAGAACCTAGGTTTCCTTAATTGAACCCATTCCCTTTAGACCACACTATCTTTTAGTCAATGAGGACTGTGGAATCCCTTATTAACACTGATCCTGAAGGACTAGACCTACCGAGGCTGCTAACTGTACTCCATAAAGATTTTCAGGAACTAGGTAGTAAAGTTCTAGAATGATGAACTTTGAGTCAAAGAACTGAGTTCACATTCTGAGTCAGAAATCACTTAATCTCAAAGCCTTTGTTTTTTCATCTATAAAATAGGGATGATAATAACACCTGCTTTCGAAGATTGTTCTGAAGGTAGTATATTAAAAACACTATAAATGCTATTATTATTTTCTTGTGTGCAGTTAGGAATGGGAAGGGACAAGGCTTTGCTATCTAAATATCTAAATAAATATAATATCTATATTATCTAAATAAACATAATTAAAAAGTTATCACTGGATTTTATGGATATCAGAAAAATCAGTTAATCACTCCATGAGCATTTATTAAATCCCTTACATATATGCCAGGTAAGATACTAGATTCTCCTTGGGGACAAGAAACATTTTTTTCCTCTTCTCTCTGTATTCCCACTGTCCAGTAGTGCCTGGAACATAAGAAGCACTTAGTAAATCATTGATGAATTGAATCGATTATTTAAAGGGTATATGGCCTTGTACTAGGTTCTTTAATAAACATTTTTAAAGGTCAAGGTCCCTGGTCTTAAGGAACCCATTAGAGAAGAAAAGTCAATTGGTTGCATATTCTCAAAATAAACCTATTTCTTCAGGAAGGCTAGAGAGCTCATCTGACCTCTGCTTACTTCTCTACCCTGGAATTTTCCCTTGCCTTTCTTCTTGGAGAAGGTCATTTCCCCCTCTTTCAGTGTATGCCATACCAAATAGGTGCTAATATTGGATCTGCTTCCTAGCTGTGGAGAAGGTTGGGGAAGCAAAGAATCCAGATGGAAAATTTCTCTACCAGAGCTTGTGAACTGCTCTATTAATTCCTGGCTGTTTCCTATGACAGATTTAGAGTTCAATAGCTCATGAGCCTTTGGAGCTCCCTAGGTTCTTAAGAATTGGAAAGATGGTGTTATTGGAAATGCTCCAGAAAAATGAACTATTTCTTAGGGATGGCATGAATCCATCATCTCCCTTGGCTCATAGGAGATAGAAGAGGGATAGAGGACACTAAAGCAGAAGGGCAGATAAGCCTCCAAAAGATCACTCTAACAGATGACAGCATCTTCCTGCAACAACCTAAGAAAGCATCCCCAATGTGGGCATGGATGCAGGGAACAAGTCAGCCAAATAGACCTCTTACCAACACTTAGTTGGCAATAGCATTTCTGAAGCTGAAAAGAAAATTTAGCTTTCAAATACAAGGCTCAAGATAAGCATAAAAATGTAAATAGAAAAGGGAAATCTAAAGGGATTCAATATGGTTAAACTATTTACAGTAATTCCTAAGACTTTTATCGTTAGGAGGGCAGTTAGAAAGAGTATGTAAAGAGAAAGGCAAGGGTGTGAGTTGACTCTGATAGAATGATATAAAAAATTAAGGCATGAAGAAGAAGAATGCACTGGGAGAAGGGGGAAGGGAGAGGTATAATGGGGTATAAATTATTTCAAATAAAAGAAATTATAAAAGAATTTTAACAGTGGAGGGATAGATGAGGATGGTGAGGGTGGAAAATGCTTGAACTTGGCTCTCACTGAAATTGGCTCAGAGACAGACTAACATACACATTCAGTTGAGAATAGAAATATATCTTACTCTACAGGAAAGTAAGAGCTCTCGTGATTTTCAGGAACTTTCAAACACTTTTGAGAAGGGACAGGGTGGAAGGAGAAAGAGACCAATATAAGATCAAAATGACTTTAGATATAAATAGTGATGCCATAAACAAATTAGGGAAGCCTGGAAATATTTATCTGTTAGATCTGTGAAGAATTCATGACCAAACAAGAATTGTAGAGCATTATAGGATATAAAATGGATAATTTTGATTACATTAAGTTACAAAAAATCTTTGCACAAACAAAACAATTGCAGCCAAGATTAGAAGGAAAACAGAAAGCAGAAAGTATTATAGCAAATTTCTATGATAAAGATCTCATTTCTTTTTTTATAATATTTTATTTTTCAAACACATGCAAAGATAATTTTCAACAGTCATTCCTGCAAGACTTTGTGTTCCAAATTTTTCTTCCTCCTTCCCTTATCTCTCCCCCCACCCAAGACAGAAAGCAATCTGATATAGGTTAAATATATGCAATGCTTTTAAATTTATTTCCATATTTGTTGTGCTGTGCAAAAAAAAAAAAATCAGGCCTTTAAGGGGGAAAAAGACATGAAAAAGAAAACAAAAACAAAAAAGGTGAAGATATTATGTTTCAATGTTCATTCAATCTCCATAGTTTTCTCTCTGGATGCAAATGGTATTTTCTAGACTAAGTTGATTGGCCTTGAATTACTGCATTGCTGAGAAGAGCCAAGTCCATCAGTTAATCAACCCAAAATATCAGTGTTACTGAATACAGTGTTTTCTTTGTTCTGTTCACTTCACTCAGCCTTAGGTCATGTAAGTCTCTCCAGGCCTTTTTGAAATCAAGCTGCTCATCATTTCTTATAGAACAATGATATTCCATTATATTCATATACTAACTTGTTCAGCCATTTCCCAACTGTTGGGCAGTTCCTTGTCAATACAAAAAGGGCTGCTATAACATTTTTGCATGTGTGGATCTTTTTCTCTCTTTTATGATCTCTTTGTGATATAGACCTGACCCAGTAGAGACACTGCTGAATGAAAGAGTATTCACAATTTTATACCTTTTGGACATAGTTCCAAATTGCTCTCCAGAATGATTGGATCATTTCACAACCCCATCAACAATGTATTAGTATCCTAGTTGTCCCACATCTTCTCTAACTATCATTATCTTTTTAAAGTTCTCATTTCTCAAAAATATAGAGAACGGGGTCAAATTATGAGAATATTAGTAATTCTCCAGTTTATATAGATGACTAAAGAATATGAAAAGGCTTCTTTTTTTGAAAAAAGAAATCAAAGCTATCTATAGCTATGTGAAATCATGCTTTAAATCGCTAAATTTAGAGAAATGAAAATTAAAATTACTCTGAGGTACTACCTCATACATATAAGATTGGCTAATATGTTAGAAAAGAAAAGTGAAGGGGAGGTAGAAAAATTGGGATATTAATGCACTATTGGGGAAGTTGTGAACTGACTCACAGCTCTGGAGAACCATCTGGTACTATCCCAAAATGCAATCAAACTGTGGCTACCTTTTGATCCAGCTACACTTCTACTAGATTTGTATCCCAAAGAGAGAAAAGGAAAGGGAAAAGGACCCCTATCTACAAAAATATTTACAGCAGCTCTTTTTATGGTGATAAAGAATTGGAAATTGGGGGGACACCCTTCAACTGGGGAATGACTGAACAAGTTGTGGTTTATGATTGTGATTCTATTATGCTATAAGAAATGATAAACAAGATGTTTTTAGAAAAACCTGGAAAGATTTATATGAACTAATGCAAAGTGAAGTAACCAGATGTACCAATGTACACGGTAACAGTGACCAATTTTGCTAGACTTAGCTATTTTAACAATGATCAAGACAGGATCTAAGACCTCTGATGAAAATGCTATTCACATACCAGAGGAAAAACTGAGAGTTTGAATGCAGATCAAAGCAAAATTTTTGACTTTTTAATGTCTTTTTAAAATTAAAGCTTTTTATTTACAAAACATATGCATAGGTAATTTTTCAACATTGACCTTTGCAAAGTCTTCTGCTGTTCCAAATTGTTCCCTCCTTCCCCCCCCCCCCCCCCCCCCCCTAGATGGAGGTAATCCAATACATGTTAAATATGTTAAAATATATCCAATATATGTATACGTATTTATATAGTTATCTTGCTGCACAAGAAAAATCAGATCAAGAAGGAAAAAAAAACTGGGAAAGAAAATAAAATGCAAGCAAACAACAACAGAAAGAGCAAAGCACATTTAAAAAAAACTTTCTATCTTCTTTTTTTGGGGGGATTGGAGGGATCTGTGTTTTTTTTAAACAATATTACTAATATGGAAATATGTTTTTTTACGTCTGCACATGCACAACTTATATCAAATCTCTGGTTTTCACAAGGAGGAGGAAGGGAAGGGAAAGAGGAAGAGAATCTAGAAATCAAAATTTGAAAAAAAGTTAAAATTGCTTTTACATGTAAATGGAAAAATAAAATATTTAAATAAAAAAGAAAAATGAAGAAAGAAAACAAATATGATCTATATTTTCCATGCTCATAATCATCACTAAGAAAGCTAGAGAAGGGGGGGGGGTTTGAAGAGGGCTCCACATACTACCTAAAGTTCCTGAGATTCCTGTGGCTTTGCCCCTGACCTTGAACTTGAACAGACTTCTGGGAAGGAGGAGAAACCACCACATAGCAAGAAAGCCACAATGGTGCAGTAGCAAGAGAAGCTTCCTTTCCCAAAGCCCATGAAGTTCAAGGTAAGGGGAAAGGGGACCAGAATCGTGGGAACTCTGAACAATCTTCCCAGCCATTAGGCAAGCAGAGCATTACAGGATATAAAATGGATTATTTTGATTACATTAAATTACAGCAGTCTTTGCACAAACAAAACAATTGCAGCTAAGATTAGAAGGAAAACAGAAAGCAGAAAATATTATAGCAAATTTCTTTGATAAAGGTCTCATTTCATACCAAGATTCCATGGTAATGCTCAATAAAGGCAGGTTACAGTTAAAAAAAAAAATACAAACATTATCAGTCACCACTTAATAGTGACATGTATAATTCTGCTTTGGTAGCTAGCCTGAAATGCTTTATCCCTTTAGACCATTAGAAGGCTGGATGGCCTCTGGGACAGAGCAGTCAATAATATAAAAGGACCCCTCCTCCATCTGCAGATGGTACCGCTAACCCGCCACTTGGAGCGTGGTGTGCGTGCACTGTTCCCTCTGAAATGGGGATGCATTAACATTGATCCATCCCTATTCTCAGTGGTAGATTTTCTTATGGACAGTGGTAGTCATTTACAAGATAGCAGGCCAGGGTTAGGAGTATGGATTTGTGGAAGAGAAAATGATAACCTGCTAAAGTCCTCATCACTATGGTTCTTAACGACTTCAGTGGGAGAGAAGATGGTGAATGAAATTTAGAAAGAACAAGACAGGGCTGGAGGTTGGACATTTTCAAGATGTTGGCCCAGGGGCTGGGAATATTGAAGAAAGTTCAAGGAGGCTCCCCAGAAGCAGCTGATAGAATCATAGATTCGAGGGAAGAGGATCTTACTAATACAAAGATACCTTATTTTTATAAGTTCTTCTTTCCTCATTCACTCACTTAAAAACACCAGTCCAGGTCCTGAATTCCAAGAATATATCAGAGCATCACAAATTTAGAGTTGGAAATGACCTTAGAACATGGAGTGTCAAAACTTGGAGAAACCTTAATAGTCTGGAGGTGTCAAATCCCAGGTTATAGGTCAGAGGGACCAACCAAACTCCTGAGTTAGGGACCCAAACCAGGATGGAACATAATTTAACAAAATAAATAATAATACAGAGCATTATAGACAATGTTAAATTGTGGTTTTCTAAGTCAATACGTGGTCTTCAAGCATTTACTTCTATTTGAATTAGACACCACTGATGCAGTCCAATTGGCTCATTTTATAGATGAAGAAACTAATACTGAGAGAGGTTATATGACTCACTTAATAGCATAAGAATACTAAGCAGCAGAGACAGTTTTAGCATTATTTCCTTAAAAATCAAATCTAGTGTTCTTTTGTACTGCCCCAGTTCTTAGGACAGAGTTAAATGTATGTGGACAAATGTCTGTGTGATTCTTTTTTTTTTTTGCCTTTTTTGTGTTCCCACTTTGTAGAGTAAGTCTGGAATCAACATAGAATGGGAAGGTCCCTTTTTAAAATCAGTGACCAGAGTGAAGATGTGGGTAGCTGGGTGGTGCAGTGGATAAAGCCCTGGGCCTGGAGTTCAAATCCACCCTCAGATACTTAGCTATGTTACTATGGGCAAGTCACATATGTCAAATGAGCTAGAGAAGGAAATGGCAAACCATTCCAGTATTTTTAACCAAGAAAACTCCCAGATAGGGTCACAAAGAGTAGGAGATGACTGAAATGACTGAACAGCAACAGAATGAAGATGTAGAAAATATGCTCATCAAATTTCTAGATGACTACAAACTGAGGTGTTGCTAATATGCTGAATGCCAGAATTAAGGTTTTAAAAAACTGTGCTGGAATGATTGCTCGAAGCTCATATGATGAAATTTTGTAAGAAAAAAAGTAAAATTTTTCATGAGGTTAAAAGGAAAAAAAAAAGCAAACTTTGAAGTTTTAGTTGATTACAAGTTCATTGTGAGTCAACACTGATTTGGCTACCAAAAAAGGAATGAGATTTTGAGCCACACTAAATAGAAGGAAGTGTCCAGAACAAGAGAAATAATACTCCCACTATATTCTGTCTAATCAGACCACATATGGCATATTTTATTCAGATCTGTGTCTTACACTTTAAGAGGGACAATTTCAAAATACAATATGTCTAGAGAAGGGTGATCAGGGTGGTGAGAAGAACTGAAACTAAATCCTAAAAGGAAGAATGAATTAATTAACAAGGATGTTGATTCTGAAGAAAATTTAGAGGAAGTATGAGAGTGTCTTTTAAAATTTAAAGGACCCTTGTGTAGAAGAAGAATTAGCTTTTGTTTTAGCTCCATGGCAGAAGTAGTACAAATGGATTACATTAAGGGAGAACAATTTCCTATTGACATAAAGGGATGTTCAAAACATTCAGAGCTAATTTAAAAAATGAAATAGTGTGGGGCAGCTAGGTGGTGCAGTGGATAGAACACCAGCCCTAACGTCAGGAGGACTTTTGTTCAAATTCAGCTTCAGACACTTAACACTTCCTAGTTGTGTGATCCTGAGCAAGTCACTTAAGCTTAATTGCCTCAGCAAAAAAAAAAAAGGAATAGTGTAAAATAGTGATTATCCCTTTCACAGGAAGTATGTAATCAAAAACTTAATGATTATACATCAGGGATTCTATAGATAACAAGCTCCCATGACTACCAATTGCCAAGATCCTGCTACAATCTTTGATAAGGACCCTTGCTTTTATTAAAACTTCTATAGTCTGATGAACCATTTGGAAATTGTAATAGTTTTAGTACAGACATTTCCTAAAAAATACTACTTTGTTTTCTAGGAAGCCAAAATGATAGAACAGATGAATTGGTTTTGAGATAAGGAAACATCTCACTAACAATTAGAGAGATATTCAAAAGTGGACTGTATTGTCTTGGATGTATATATTTCTTTTACTGAAGAATTTCAACTAATGGGCAGATGAATACTTATAAGAGATTTTGTAGAAAAGAGCCCTTTTCAGATGAATTGGCTGGTAGGCAACAAATTCTGGCATATATACACCTGTGAAAATAAAGAAGGAATTAAATTTTTATCAATGATGTAAATGTGCCTGTATCTTGACACTACACTATACCTGTCTAACTCTTTGGGGCATTTGGCACCTAGGACTTCAAACAGCTTACAGAATAACCCAAAGCACATGCCTTCCCCAAGGGAAAGTGAACCACAAAGAAATACAAATACAAACACAAAAGGGAAAGCAAAATCTCTTAAGCCTCAGTAACTGCCATGGTAATATCTCACTTGACATCCTTTCAGCACAATCATTTTAAATCTATAAATGTTTCTCTCTTTCTCTTTCTCTTCCTCCCCTTCCTCCTTTTCTTTCTTTCTTTCTTTCTTTCTTTCTTTCTTTCTTTCTTTCTTTCTTTCTTTCTTTCTTTCTTTCTTTCTTCTTTTCTTTCTTCTTCTTCTTCTTCTTCTTCTTCTTCTTCTTCTTCTTCTTCTTCTTCTTCTTCTTCTTCTTCTTCTTCTTCTTCTTCTTCTTCTTCTTCTCTCTCTCTCTCTCTCTCTCTCTCTCTCACACACACACACACACAGACAGACATGTAATTGATAAAGACCTAAATCTCTTCTTATTTTTACAGGTGTATATATGTTAGAATTTTAGTTGACTGCTAGTAAACTCTATCTGGAAAGTGATATCTTCTACAAAATCTCTCTTAAGTGTTCATCTAACCTTCAGTTGAAGCTCTCTTCAACTGTAAAAAAGAGTCAGTATGAATTCCCACATCAGAAATTGGGCTTTCTTTATTTTTATTTTTTGTCTACCAAGGATTTCAGAGAAGGAGAGGGACTATCACCCTCGTTGGGGCTATCAAATAGCTTTGATTCTCATGGCTCAATTGCCCAATCTCCTTAATGCTAGTTTTTCTTTTAAGGATCTTCACACATAACCCAAGAGTCATAGGAATATGTGTCAGAGAATATATTTTATGACTATATTTATCACATAATGGCTTAAACATCACAGACTTAGCCCTTACAAAAACTGGCCTCTTGCCACTGGGAGTTATGCTAAGTGTTGCCATAGGACATGAGACAAATGGGAAGGGGAAATGGATATAACACATTGCTCCCTCACCTGCCTCCCTGCTAATCAGTGAACCAGAAGGAGAAATATAGCAACAGGCTAATGTCAGGGATATTTACTGTGATTCCCAAACCATGTAGCTCTTCTCTTCCCACGTCCCACTGGATTATTTGGGACCGACTCTCATTCTGTAAAGGACCTAACTATATCTGGTTCCATTGATTTGGGAAGTAGAATGATAACTGAGTTAGTAGTTGAAAGCTTCCCTGACACATTTAGTGCTCAAAGTGAATCTAGTGCAAAGGTGCCAAACATGCCAGATGGTCACATCATTCCTAAAAAGTGTTTTAGAACCAGGTGAAAATGTAATTGGGAAATATTTAACAAAATAAATAGAATACAATAGGACATAGATAATGTTAGTGTGTGGTTTTCTAAGTCTACACATATCCCCAAGGATCTTTTTATACATGTAGGGGCTTTTTCTCCACTTGAGTGGGACACTCATTGATCTAATACTTTCCTGAATGAGATCAGTATGAACTATTAGATAACACTAAGATTTCTTTTATTTTCCTTTTAAAAATTCCATTTTATTTACTTTCACTCCTGAATTTTCTGCTTTCCTCCTTACCCACTGAGAAAACAATAAAAACAGAACTATTACAATTAAGTATAGGCAAGCAAAATTCCTGTATTAGTCACATTCTTCCCGAAATACACTTGACTGTATTTGAGTCCATTGCCTCTCTATCTGGCGGTGGATAGAATTTTTCATCATTAGTCCTCTGGAACTGTGGTTGGGTCTTTGTGTTGATCCGAGTTCCTAAGTCTTTCAAAATTATTTGTCTTTATAGTGTTGTTGTTGTCATAAATTGTTCTCTTGGTACTACTCATTTCACTTTGTTTTAGTTTATATAAGTTTTCCCAGGTCTTTCTAACACCATCTCCTTCATCATTTCTTACAACACAATAGCATTCCATCACACACATATACCATAATTTGTTTATCATCCCAATTGAAGGGAATCTGCTCACTTTCCAATTCTTTTGCCTTCATAAAAAGTGCTGCTATAAATATTTTTACACATATAGATCCTTTTCTGTTTTTCCTGATCTCTTGGGGAGACAGGGTAGTAATTCTATTGTTAGGTCATAGGGCCCACCTAGTTTAATAGCTCTTTGTACACAGTTCCTAATTGCTTTCCAGAATAGTTGGATTAGTTCATAGATTTGCCATTGGTACATTGATGTACCTGTTTTTCCACCGTTCCTCCAGCAGTTTTCTTTTTTGTCAGTTTTGCTAATCTGATGGCTATGAGGAAGTGTAGGGTCCCTTTCAACACTGATATCTTATCACTCTATGAAAGTAGGAAAAGACCACCTGGTCCTTCCCATAATTAAAGCAGCAGCAGTACCCTTTCTGTAACTTCCTCAATAAGTGGTCAACCTAGCTTTGATTGAAGATCTCTAGTGGAAGGAACATACTATGTCCCCAGGCAGTTAATTGAACTTGGAATTTTTTTCTTAGTATCAAGTCCAAACTTTTCCTTCTGCTATCGTGTCTATTTCAAACAGGTTGAAGAACTTTCTGAATATAAGAAGCTATGTTTTCTATTGTGTTCACATAATTTGTATTTATGTAATAAAAATAAGCACCCTTAGGGAAAAATACTGTCTTTTCTATTATAGATTTAATTTCAAATCCTAATGAAATATGGAGAAGAATATTTAGAGAAAAGTCTAGTCTGTCCCAAGAACAATTATCATCCAGTCTGTCCCAAGAACAATTAAGAGCATGAGTTTGCTTAAAAAAAATCCAAATAACTGTTAATGTTTGTTTGGATGAGTTGCAAAGTAAACAGATGCCCTGAATGCTGTAAGTGGGATAGTATATTGACATAGTGCCTCATGAAATCAAGCTTCATATATTAATTGAAATCAGTTGGGCTATGCCCCATTAAAATCTGGTTGGTGGAGTGGAAAGAGAAAAGAACCCAATAAATGGTAATGGACCAAGCAGAAGGCTATGGAGGAAACTATACAGCTCCATACTTGTAGGTCTGCCTCCTTCAGATAGCTTCTAAATGATATGGAAGAAGGAATTAGAAGTGATTTAAGAGTATGAAAGATGTTAATAGGTGAAGAAGTGACTCCAGGAAATGACAGAAACGTGGAGAGGTGGTCCTGTGAGCCTTACTCCCTACAGGAATCCTTTCCATATTTAGTGTTCTCCTGAAATTACTTTAAAAAAAATATCGAGGTTCATATTTTATTACTAATAGAATGTAAGCTCTTTGAAGACAGGGATAATTTTCATTTTATCTTTTCTTTCCTCACACGCCTACCACAAAAACTTGTACATAGTAAGTATGTAATAAATGCTTGTTAAATTGAGAGACTAGAAACTAGAAACTAGTATAGAGACTAAAAATCCAGGAGTATGAATTCTTTCTCTTATCGTTTCATGGCATGAGAATATGGGTTTTGTAACCATGAATTTCATGAATAGCAGCATGAATAGAACTTATAGGGCTGGGCTTGGAGGCAGGGAAAATTGGGTTCAAATCCTGACTTAGACATTCATTAGTTGTGTGATCCTTAGAAAAGTCACTTCCCCACTATATGCCTCAGTTTCCTTATCTGTGAAATGAAGGAGTTGGACTCAGTGGCCTCTCAAGGCTCTTCCAGCTTTAAATCTATGAATCTATATATTAGAGAAGCCAGATATCTGATTATCCATTACATTATTCTCTTTGTTTTCCCATCAAACCCCTTTCAGAGTGACCAAAGGAAGAAGACCTCAAGAAAAAGAGTTTATATAGCCTAGCCTGGAGAAGAGAAAATTCAAGAGCATTAGAATGGTTGCTAATTAGTGCCTGAAATTATAACCAGTTCAATTATCTTTAGAGGTAGATGGTCTGCTTTCAAGTTTAGCTATAGTTAGCAACTATTTCCACTAATTAATTACTTTGCATTCTATTTACTTTTCACATAGACTATCTGGAGGTGTCTTTTTTTTGCAGAGGCAATTGGGGCTAATTGACTTGCTCAGAGTCACACAGCTAGAAAGTGTTGTTAAGTGTCTGAGATCAGATTTGAACTCAGCTCCTCCTGACTTCAGGGCTGATGCTCTATCCACTGCACCAACTACCTGCCTTCACATAGATTATCTGGGAAATCCTTTGAAATATAAACACTTTACCAACTACCTTTACCATTCCAGGGAAGATTTGTTTTAGCATGGTAGGGGAAGGCTGGGGCCCTGTGATAGAAGGAGCACTTACTTGATAGTATTCTGCATGGTACTTCACCTCCATACTTAGTTACATTGAAAAGATGATACTAATGATAGTAGAGTACTTTAGCTTTTCTCCTCAAATACCTGGACCTAAAGAATAGTTATTAATGTGTCATAAGATCAGAGATTTAGTCTTAGAAAGGACCTTAGAAGTAAGCTAGTCTAAGTGCCCATTAGACCGTGAGTTCCTTGAGATTAAGTTGTTTTTTTTAAAATTTTTTTATAATCCTTTTGTATTTCTTTATATTCTTTGACTTTATTTAGCATAGTTCCCCCAAAATAATAGGTGCTTAATAAATGCTAATGATTGACTGAAAATATCCTAATTTTTACACATGAAGAAATTGATGACTGGGGAAGTTAAGTGACTAAAGGAGATCACATAGGTAGCATATGTCCATTGATAGGATCTGAACCCCTGGTCCAGTGTTGCTTTGGAGGAAGAAGTCCAAAATGGGAAGAGGATGCTAGCTATTTTGAATCGAATCAGCTCTCACTTGGTGGTAAGATTCACTGGAATAAACTCTGATGAGAGACTCATGGCTTCTCTTCTTTATGTTGCCACTGAGGAAAGTGGGCTATGATCTTGGGCATCCTTATGAAATCCTGGTGGTGATTTGTGCTGCTTCAGAGCCCACACAGAGCACATCAGAATGGAAAAAGAAACTAAGTGGTTTCACCACATTTTAGATCCAGTCTGTCTGAATGGCACCAGCTGACTTTACATCTGATTTTCCCTCCCTAGAGAATGGTATTTGGTACATGTGGGTCAGGCTGGTGTTTCCTAATATAGGATCATGTGGTTTAGAGCTGGGAGAGACTTTAGAGGTCAATCTTCTCATTTTACTGATGAGGAAACTCCCAGGGAGGGAAAAGAGATGTTCCCGGGGTCCCAGAAGTAGAAAGTAGAAAGTCAGAGTTTGTGAGGCACTGTGGTCACAGTGGAAGAAAGCCCAATTCATAGGGTCTGATTCTCTGAGTCAAAGGGCCTGATTCTAATCTCATTCCAATCATGAGTTGTTCCTTATCATTTCATCCTCTTTCTAGGTCTCAGTTTCCTTCTCTGTAAAATAAAGCAGTTCAATTCAATTCAAACATTTAAGTGCCTACTATGTGGCAGAAACTGTGCTAAGTGCTGAGGATACCAAAAAAAAAAAAAAAAAAAGCAATAAATAGTCCCTGCATTCAGAAAGCTTCCAATCCACCTGGAAAGACAACATGCAAATAAATCTCTACAAAGCAAATTATATCCAGGATAAACAGAAAATAATTAACAGAGGAAAGGCTCTGAAATTAAGAAGGGTTGGAAAAGGCTAGATGAAGTGAGGACTCTCCCAACTCTAAAGCTATAATCCTTTGATTTGAACCCAGGCTGTTGGCTTCCAAATCTAGTACTCTCTTCCTGAATCACAGTATCATGGTGTGAGGAGGCTGAGAAATCCACCCTGAGAAATGTGTTATTTCCACTAAAAAGATATTTTTGGGAGGAGTTGGCCAAAACAAACTTGGCAAACTTGGGTTAAATTAGCAGCTTCCTATGAGACAAATCTGAAGGATGGAATATTGAGGAAAAAATACTGATTTAGATTGAGCTAATGAGTTCCAATCCCAAATCTCTCTCCTCCTCCCTGTCTCTATGACCAGGAGCAAGTCACTTAAAAAAATTAATAGTATTTCATTTTTGCAAATAAATGCAAATATAGTATTCAACATTCACCTCTGTAAAACCTTGTGTTCCAAATTTTTCTCCTCTTCTTCCTCTCCGCTTTCCAAGACATCAAGCAATCCAATATAGGTTAAACATGTGCAATTCTTCTAAACATATTTCCATATTCATCATGCTGCACAAGGAAACTCTGATCAAAAAGGGGAAAAAAATGAGAAATAAAAAACCCTAAGCAAACAAATAACAATAACAACAAAAGGTGAAAATATTGTGTCGAGACACTTTTTCTAGCCTTAGTTTATACCTCTGAAAAAACAGGGACAATGTACTCCTGTTTCCCATAGTGATTGTGATGAAAGCACTTTATAAACTTTAAAAGTACTACATAAATGTGTTATTATTTTCATTTTGCTTAATGTGAGTTCCCAGATAATCAGATACATTCAAATGCAAGCATACAAATCCCTTACCAAAGCTAGATTTAAATGATTTATGAAACGTCTACAATCTGGGATTGAATTTTTTTTGCTTTAAATATGAATAATTATAAAGGGTGATTAGCTGCCTGGTTCTCTACTGAGGGAAGGACAATGAGAAATAAATAGACTTAAAACTGCAGCAGGAAGGAACTTGGTTATCAGGATTTTTAGAGGGGTAAATTTGGGAAACTTTTTGATATAATTTAAATATCATCTTGTTCTCTGAGGTACTCAGTCAAGTTTATCTGAGGCCTGGTTGCTTTTACTCATTTCAGTCTCATCCAACTCAGTGACTCTAATTGAGGTTTTTCTTGGCAAAGATACTGTGCCATTTCCTTCTTTAGCTCATTTAATATAGGAGGAAAATGAGGCAAAAATAGGGTTAAGTTCACTTGTCCAGGGTCACAATCTAGTAAGTGTATGAGGCAGGATTTGAACTCAGGAAGATGAGTCTCCCTGACTCCAGGCCTGGAGCTCTGTGCATTATGGTGCCCTGTAGCTAGCCCCTGAGTCCTAGCAGCAGACAGTATTACATATCTCAGTGGTTCTCAAACTTTTTGGTCTTAGAACCCTTTTAACTTAAAAATAATTAAGGTTGTCCCAAAGAGCTTTTGTTTATGCGGGTTATATTTATTGATATTTACCATTTTGGACATTAAACTGTCTAAGTGTTCTTAGGAAAATAGTTTTAACCTGGTAGATTCCTTTGAAAGAATCTCAGGGATCCCTTGGGGTTCCTGGATGAAAACTTCCAGAGATACTAAAATGGTTCATTGTTTCCAATGGAGTTTACTCAAGGCTTTGGTTTTTCTTCCAGCTGACACTCTTTCCATTACATCAGACTCCATTTAATATTAGTAAAATCCCAAACTCGGGATTAGAAGTCTGTTTCATTTTTTAAAATTGGAGGAATGCATTATGAACACAAGATTTAGTTAGAGAACCTGGGTTCAAATCCCTACTTTCCTCTATACATGAATAAATAATACATTAACTATTCTATTCAATTTGGGGTAGTTCCAGACCGAATGGATGTGAAGAACCAATTCCAAAAAGGGCAAGAAAGAGTAAAGATATCAGCTGCTGACTGAAGCTTAATAGAACAAGAGTCTTACCAAATTGCTGAATATCCATAGGATTGTACTGAAGTGATGGCTGGTGGCTTTTTAAATTGGCATTGCATCTGACACAAGCTGGCTATGTGACTCCAGGCAAGTTATTTAACATTCTGATCATGGTTTCTCCAGGACTATAAATTGAGAATAGGCAGGTAGATGGCACAGTAGATAGACTGCTGGGCCTGGAGTAAGGAAAGTTCATCCTCCCAAGTTTAAATCTGGCCTCCAACACTTCTAGCTGTGTGACCCTGGCCAAGTCACTTAGCCCTGCCTGCCTCAGTTTCCTCATCTGTAAAATCAGCTGAAGATGAAAGTGGCAAATGATTCCAATAGCTTTGCCAAGAAAACCCTAAATAGGATCACGAAGAGTTGGACACAACAGCACAACAAACAACAATAAATTGAGCATGGGCAGGTAGGTGGAATAATGGTTAGAGTGGTTAGTTACCTCAGTTTCCTCATTTGTAAAATGAGCTGGACCCCAAACAGGGTCATCAATTGCTGGCTATGGCTAAAATGACAACAACAAAAAACCCCAACAATATCAATTGAGAGAAGGTTTCAGCTTGTGTTGGTTGAAGAAGCTATCTCACCCAGGAGTTCTCGATGACAATGACAACAAAATGGGGTATCTTGGAAAGAAGAGAACAATGGGTCTGCATCTAGAAGATCTGGATTCAGATCTTAGCTCTCTGCCACAGACTACACAATCTCTCTGGGAGTTAGTTACCTTCTCTGTAAAACGTAGTTTCTTTATCTGTAAAATCAGAGAGTTGAGCTAGAAAATCTCTCCAAGGTTTCTTTCAACTCCAAATCCTGTGCAAGTAAGGAAGGGAAAGAAAAATACCTTGGGTCTCATGACAAAAAAACCTTGGGCCTAGCCGTGTTGTTGTAGGAAGTGGAGGAAGTATTGTTGTTGAAGCCCTTTCATAACAAACTGGGAAAAACAAGAAATTAAAGGAGGCAAGTTTGTAGTCACTTGGAAAGATGGACAGGAATGACTTACTGGGCCTTTTTACATCTAGCTTTTATAGGCCACATTCTAACTTTGATCCATGGGGGAAAAGAAATCTACCCAACAACCTCCTCTATTAAGGTTAATGGAGAGCTCTTTATAAAGTCTCAAATGACCAGAATAGGGCATGATGAATTTGGTGATTACTCAGTGAAGCTTCCAAAAGATAAACAAGGCCCTTAATAGACTTATTTATTGGTGAGCAGTTTACAACACCCATAGTTCCATTGGCTGGAATGCAAAGGTCTATTGCTGACAATGAGGTCAGGAAACAGTTACAGGCTTGGGCCCTGCATGACACTCATACCATGGATAGGCAGTGGACAATTGCCAAATTATGAAGACACTTGATTTTAGATCTGGGCACAGGCTATCCAACCCCCCCCCTTCTTTTTCATGCATTTTAAATCTGCTACTGTGTTGATTTGAGAATCCCTGCTGCTTTTTGTAGATAATAAAAGCTAATAATAGTAATAGCTTGCATTTACATAATGCTTTAAGGTTTACAAGGCATTTTACAAATAGTATCTCATTTTGTCTTCACAGCAATTCTGGGAGGTATGTTCTATTATTAGCCCCATTTTAAAGATGAGGCAAACCATGGCGGAATAACTTGCCAAGGGTGGTACAGCTACAAGTATTTAAGGGTGGATTTGAATTCAGGGCTTCTTGATTCCAAGTCCAGCTTTCTATCCCTCATGGTATTTAGGGTCTATAGGCAGTTAATAGATTCAGAACTGGAAAGGGTCATGAATCTCTTATTTTTAGAGGAGGAAATTAAAAATAAATGACTTCCATGTCACTATTTAATATTGGTAAGATCCCAAACTCAGGGGACAGGTAGATGGCAAAGTGGATAGACTATGATCTAAGTAGTCAGGAGGACCCAAGTTCAAATGTGGCAAGGAGGACCAGGGCCAGGAATCTGTTTCACTTTTTCAAATTCTAGAGGTATGCACTAGAACACAGGATTTAGAGTTAGAAAACTTGGGTTCAAATCCCTACTTTCCTGAACATGCTACCTGTTTGATATAGAACAACTTTTTGCCCTTAGCCTCAGTTCCTTTATTTTGTCTCTTTAGGAGATTGACCTAAAAGATCTTCAAGGTCTCTTCTAGTTGTAAATACTATTTTTACTAATAAGAGATGACATCTCTGCAAGGGGGGGGTGCAGTATAAGGACCCTCACTTATCATCGTAATTCAAATGTGAAACCTAATTTTCAAGCAGGTATATAGGGCATATAGACTATGATTTCTTTTCAGTGCCAGTTATAGAATATTCCTTTCACTCTCAAGTATGTCTCATTAGAACAGTTATCCTTTCCACATCAAGGGGGTAAGGAGAACAGCACTCTGTGCCATCTGGAAAAGCCTTGTAAAATTTTTTGGCTCTCCCTTTGTACCAGAGAAATGTGAATTATACTGGTATTAAAAGATAAAATATGTTGACATTATGCAATGCATTTTATATATTTCTGAGTTTCTAAACTCAGAATCTACTGCTGGTCTTTGAGTGTCATCTGTGGCTCCTACAAAACTAGCCCTCAAATTTCCATTTAATATCTTATGCCAGCCCATGAAATATTGAAAGCACAATGGGGAAAGTCATGACATGGAAGGGATACTGTAAATACTTTTAGTTATCTTGGGAATATCACTTAATTCCTAGTCTGTAAAATGAAGGGAATGAACTAGAATATGTATACATCGTTACATTTCTTGAAAGATCTATCCACTCATTCAAATCACCCCAAAAGGAGATTTCAATAGTTTTTGCCTAAACAGAAATGGGAGTCTGACTAAGAAATATATAAAAGCTATTAAATGAATACCAGGTTGGAAGCTTAGCTGGGTTCTTTGTCTTTTTTGAGGAGGGTCAGAGGAGCTCTTTACAAAGCAGTATGGCCATTTCAAGAAGATACACTGAATATCTAGTTGGCTCAAACAATGGAGCACTTGGCCAATGGACCAATTCAGTTATCCTGAAACTATCCTAGCCCATCTTTTTGTTCTTATCATCTAAAGGATTCTCAAATTCACTTTTTCTCAAAGATTACTTTGTATCTACTTTATGTTACCTTGCATCTACTTTATGTGTAACATGTATATGTTTATATATGTACACGTTATTTTCCTCATGGCAAGAGAGAGTTGAAGATATGGGTTTATATATTCTGCATCTGGTTTTACCTCTAGGGAACAAGATGCCCCTCCAGGGTTAACCTTATTACTGTTGATCTCATCACTATGTTGCTAACTCAAGTCTTGAGGCTTTTAGCTTCCCCTTCTCTCTTATTCAAAACTCCTCCCATTGCCTTCCTTTATGGAAAGACTTGGCCAGAGTCACACAGCTAGTCTGAGACCAGATTTAAACTCCTGAAGATGAGTTTTCCTGATTCCATGCAGGATATTCTATCCCCTATGTCCCCTAGCTGCTCCAGAAGTTGGCACTTAATAAATATTTATTAAATTGGATGCCTACTAAATGATCCAGGCAGGTCATTGCATTCCTCTGAGCCTTAGTTTCTCCATTTGTAAAAAGAAGCAGTTGATCTAGCTGGCTTCTAATGTACTTTTCAACTCATGTCTATAATTCTTGGCATTTGAGTTTTTTTTTTTTTTTTAGTTCTTAGCATTTGGAAGTATATCTGACATATAATGGACATTTGAAATATTATTGTTCATTGAATGGATTAGGCTAATTTAACTTGAAAGTGAGAATTTTCTAATAGAGGAGAAAGGGCCAGAAAATAGCTCATGAAGAAAAAAAAATCTATCTTGAAGGCTTTAATGGATGTCAAGAGACAGTGTTGCCCAAGGGACAGGAGGTTGGATTTGGAGTAAAAAAGGCAAATCCCGCCTCTGGCACCAGCTGTTTAATGAACAAGCCACTTGACCTCTCTGCCTCAGTTTCCTCATCTTTAACATGGGGATAATAATGTCTATAATAAGTGCCTCACAGGATTGTTGTGAATAATGTATGTAATGAAATAATGGGTGTGAGATTCTTTACAGACTTGGAAGCACTATATAAATGTCAAGCATTATTAGCAACATGAATCAATAGTGAGACATGGTAGCCAAAATAATAATGAAGGCTGACATTTATATGGCACTTCGCTTCCATTATCTCATTTAAGCCCTGTGACACCCCTGTGGGGGTGAGTAGAACAAGCATTATTTTCTCCATTTTATAGATGAGGAAACTGAGTCATAGGGAGGTAACTCAGAGAGATCAGAGCTAATTAAGTAAGCAGCAGATCCGAGGTCCCAACTCGAGTTTTCTGACTACAAATTCCTCTTTACTCTGTGCTGACTTTGTATTTGCCTTCAGTGCCTCTACAAAGAAGGGAAGGGGAAAGAAGGGATGGGGGAAGGAGGATAAGCATTCATTAAGTGCTTATTTTGTATTAGATACACTAAATGTTTTACAAATATTGTCTTATTTGAGCCTCACAACAACCCTGTGAAGTAGGTCCATTTTACAGCTAAGGAAAATGAGGCAAGCAGAAATTATGTGACTAGCTCAAGTTCACACAACTAGTAGATATCTGAGATCAGATCATCCTGACTCCAGCACTCTATCTCTGTACCATCAATTCAAGGCAGTCCTGTGACCCCAGCAAAAGAGATGACCATCCCGTGGAACTCTAGTTTTGTCAGGCCATTTCTGTAATACTGACTTGTGTTTGGGGGCAGCATATTTTGGGAAAGTCACTATGTGCTAGAACATGTACAGAGAAAATGAAAAAAAAAAAGATGGTGAGAGGAATTGAAATCATGCAATGCATGGATTGGTTGTAGGAACAAGGAGGTTGGAAAAGAGATTAAAAGGGGCAATAAATATGGTCTTTGAGTAAGTGAAAAGCTATCATGAGAAAGAGGAAGAATCCTTGTTCTGATTTACTTCCTTGGGCAGAACTACAACCAGTGGGTAGAAATTAAATTATGATAGATGTCAGCTTAAAAAAAGAGAGATTTACCTAATCAATAAATCAGTCAGCAATAAATCAAGATTAGCAAGATCTTGAATAGCTACTATGTGCCAAGAACTGAGAATATAAAAACAAAAGCCAAATGTTCTCCAGGGGCTTCCATTCTAATTGTGGAGACATACACATATCTAGCTTTATATAATACATGTTTAAATCATTCGATAGACATTTATTTATTACCTACTATGTGCTAGGTATCATGTTAAGCTCTATGGTTACAAAGCTATTTCCTACCCTCAAGGACCTTCAGTCTAATGGGGGAGATAATATACGAACAAATACATACAAAGCAAGCAATATATAGAATAGATAGGAAATAAAGGCACTAGAACTACAAGGTGGTGGGGGAAGACTTCCTGTGGAAAGTGGGGTTTTAGTTGGGACTTAACGGAAGCCAGAAGGTCAATAAGCAGGACAGAGAAGGGAGAACATTCCAGGACAGGAGACATCCGGAGGAAATGCCCAGAGCCAGTCATACAAGGTAATCTTAGCGGCAAGCACTAGTATCTGGGGAGATCAGGAAATACATCCTATGGTGGGCAGATCTTGAGGGGAACTCGGGATACCATAAGACATAGGGAAGCAGGGATAGCATCCCTGATAATTATGAGGGCAAAGGCACTGGAAGAAGGAGATAGTGTTGTGTGTAGGGCCTAAGATTGAGAACTGTTGAGCTGCCTTAGAGGAAGACAAATAAGACAAAAAAGCTGCCTCTTTTTATTTAATTATTTTAATTTTTAATGATTTATTTTAATTATTTTTAATTTTTATTATTTAATTAATTTTATTTTCAGAGTTTTAATCAGTAGAGGGCTTCAAGTGTAGCCCGGATGACAATTTGTCAGGAATAAGGGAAAAGAGATTCTGGTTCAAAGCTGGATTGGGTCTCTGAGATTCTGTCCAAATCTCATAACCTTGCCTGGTGATCTAATACCCAGTGGCTCAAAATGGGGCATCCTGAACTGAAGTACTTTCAGTTCTTTCCTTAGCTGTGTTCCCTTATACCTATTCCCCCTACTCCCCTTCATTATAAACTTATGATCATATTTCCTGGCAGTCACTCTGCTCTGAATGCTCACAATAAATCCTTAGGCTCATTAAACACTATGAAATAAAATAAAGCACAAAAAAGGAGAGGTTCATTTCCAGTAGCTCCAGGCAATGAGTGTATTGGGTTTGGGGGTGGGAGGGTGGGGGGCGGAGCTGGTGGGTTCTAGTGGCTGGTTTACATGCCATGAACCATACTCTATAGTCCTGAAAAAAAGGCAAAATGTCCTTCTCGTGAAGGACACTTCTCTTGAAGTGGACTGGCTGGACAGGCCATAATTCAGAGCAGAATTACTCAGGGCCCAGGCTAAACTTTATCTAATGGGTCTCACCTCCTTCCATAACATCTCTCACCTTGGGAAACTTGGGAAGCAGGGTCCTGCTTTCTCCAGGGGGTTTCTGTCTGGCCTAGTTTAATGGTGCAAGAGGCCCAACTGCCTCAGAAACTCCTTAGCTTAGACACGGCTTATTCCCCACGGTTAGGAATGTGACCTGACTCTTGGCAAGCTTCCCCATCTCTTTGTGCTGTTGCCGGCTCAGTGTTTAGCGAATTTCTTCCTGTTTTTGAGCCCAGAAATGATTGTCTCAGTGGCCAGAGCAAATGTTTTCCTTACAAAAGAAAGCACTGCTGGAAAATGGTTTTCTTATTTAGGTGGGACCTCCCTTTTTTTCCCCACCTCTTCACCTCCCCACCCACAAAAATTCTCCCAAACAAAACTCTGATGTTGCTAATTATAGAAACTCCAACCTCAGGGCCATCGTGTTCAGATCTGGAGATTAAAGAAAAATCATTCAAGATATGGCAACATTTACAGAGGCGGGTGTTAGAATGGAGGATGGTATGTCCTTCAAGAAATTATATTCTCTGCAACACCATTTTGGGTTTTTTTCCTTTTAAAAATTTATTTATTCTTCATTATTCTGAACAAGAAAAACAACAAATATAAACATTGCTACATACATAAAACAGAACAAAAGAATCACATATGGCATCTTGAATCTCTATTACACTGATCATTTTTTTAAAGTATTTAATAAATTCAATACAGTTCTGAAGAGGTCGGCTTCCTGGTGCTCCTTTTCAATTTGAATTCTAGAGGTTGGCAAACTACCCACACCCAGCCCTTTGCCCTTTCTGTACTGCCAGCAAAGTGTTCCAAGCTATTATGTGGCCCATACAAAAACAGAAAGTGGGCTGGATCTGGTCGTTTGGTCATAGTTTATGGAACCTTATTCTACTGTATTCTGAACATCTCTAAAGAATGTATTATTGACACTTTTCTTTCCTTTCTTTTTCGTTATCACAATCACGAATTCCCTTTTGGGCTCCAAAGTAGACATAAATAAGCATTGTAACAAATTAGCACTGTCAAGGAAAACAAATTTATGTACTTACTGGTCACATCTAAAAATGTGTAGTTTATCTGGCATCTCATAACTCCTTTATCAAGAGCTAGGAAGCCTCCATCATTATCAGTCCTCTGTAACTGGTCATGGAATCAATACAGGTGCTTACATATGACAAAGAAACTTTTCATTACAACAGGGGTGGGGAACATTTTTTTCTCCTAAGAGCCATTTGGATATTTATAAGATCATTCATCTGCTGTACAAGATTATCATCTTATAGAACTCAGGGAGGATGTTGTACCTAGCTTTCAGCTCATCATCACCTTCACTTGTCCTGGCAGGGCCAGACCAGATGATTTCATGGACCTTGTACTGCCCATGGGCCAGATGTTCCCCATCCCTCCCTTACAAAACTTGTATGAATTGTTGTCCTGGATTTAGTCAGTTCACTCTGTATCTGTTCATGCAAATTTTCCCAGGTCTCTCTAAAAGTATCATTTTCATTATTTCTTATAGTGTGATAATTAATAAATGCTGTTTAACTTTGAATTTGTTTTAATCAGTGATTAGCATTTTCCACATAATTGTTGGTAGCTCACTTTTTACTTTTTTGAGAACTGCCTGATCATATTCTTTGGCCATTTTATCTGTTTGGAGGAATGGCTCCTGTTCTTATATGTCTTCTTCTTTCTTCTTTTTGCAAGACAATTGGGGTTAAATAAGTTGCCCAGGGTCTCACAGCTAGAAATTGTAAAGTGTCTGAGGCTGGATTTGAACTCAGTTCCTTCTGGCTTCAGAGCTGCTGCTCTATCCACTGTGCTTTGTTCTTATATGTTTAAATCAGTAGCTCATGTATCTTAGATATCAGACCTTGATCAAAGAAATTTGCTACACCATTTTCCCCCAGAAATGGTTTTGCTTCTAATTTTAACTGCATTAGACAAGATTAGAAGGGAAGCAATAACCTGGGAAAATATTTTTACAGTCAAAGGTTCTGATAAAGGCCTCATCTCCAAAATATATAGAGAATTAACTCTAATTTATAAAAAATCAAGCCATTCTCCAATTGAAAAATGGTCAAAGGATATGAACAGACAATTCTCAGATGAAGAAATTGAAACTATTTCTAGTCATATGAAAAGATGCTCCAAGTCATTATTAATCAGAGAAATGCAAATTAAGACA
Organism: Sarcophilus harrisii; assembly: GCF_902635505.1. NCBI lineage: Eukaryota > Metazoa > Chordata > Mammalia > Dasyuromorphia > Dasyuridae > Sarcophilus > Sarcophilus harrisii. Next base: position 248,112,047 of record NC_045430.1, read on the forward strand.
ACTCTAAGATACCACTACACACCTGTCAGATTGGCTAAGATGACAGGAAAAAATAATGATGATTGTTGGGGGATGCGGGAAAACTGGGACATTGATGCATTGTTGGTGGAGTTGTGAACGAATCCAACCATTTTGGAGAGTAGTTTGGAACTATGCTCAAAAAGTTATCAAACTGTGCATACCCTTTGATCCAGCAGTGTTACTACTGGGATTATATCCCAAAGAGATTATAAAGAAGGGAAAGGGACCTGTATGTGCACGAATGTTTGTGGCAGCCCTTTTTGTAGTGGCTAGAAACTGGAAACTGAATGGATGTCCATCAGTTGGAGAATGGCTGAATAAATTGTGGTATATGAATATTATGGAATATTACTGTTCTGTAAGAAATGACCAACAGGATGATTTCAGAAAGGCCTGGAGAGACTTACACGAACTGATGCTGAGTGAAACGAGCAGGACCAGGAGATCATTATATACTTCAACAACAATACTATATGATGACCAGTTCTGATGGACCAGGCCATCCTCAGCAACGAGATCAACCAAATCATTTCCAATGGAGCAGTAATGAACTGAACCAGCTACGCCCAAAGAAAGAACTCTGGGTGATGACTAAAAACCATTACATTGAATTCCCAATCCCTATATTTATGCCCACCTGCATTTTTGATTTCCTTCAGAAGCTAATTGTACAATATTTCAGAGTCTGATTCTTTTTGTACAGCAAAATAACGGTTTGGTCATGTATACTTATTGTGTATCTAATTTATATTTTAATGTATTTAACATGTACTGGTCATCCTGCCATCTAGGGGAGGAGGTGGAGGGTAAGAGGTGAAAAATTGGAACAAGAGGTTTGGTAATTATTAATGCTGTAAAGTTACCCATGCATATAACCTGTAAATAAAAGGCTATTAAATAAAAAAAAATAATAATTTTAACTGCATTGATTTTGTTTGTGTCAAAGCTTTTCTGTTTTATGTTAAAATTGTTCATTTTATATCTTATGATCTCCATCATTGGTTTGGTCAAGAACCTTCTACTTAGCCATTATTGTGAAAGACATCTTCCATTTTCCTTTAAGGTGTTTAATAGGTAATCTTTTATATCTAGGACCCATGTCTAGTCAGAACTTATGTTATATGGCACGAGATAATGATTTAAGTTTAATTTCCAGCAGATTATTTTCTAGTTTTCCCCAATTTTTAGCAAATAGTGAGTCCTTACCCCTGTAGTTGAGCGAGGTCTTTGGATTTTTCAAACACTATTTTACTATATTCATTTTCTTTTGGATTTTATGGAATTAATCTGTTTCAGTGATAATTATTCTATTTTTTGATCAGCATCAAATAATTTTGATGGTTATCACTTTTACAGTATAGTCTGAGAAATGGTATTCTGGTTTCTTTCATTCTCATATTTTTCACTTAGCTTTTGTTCCTCAGATAGATTTCATTATATTTTCTAGCCCTATAAAGTAGCATCCTTGGTAGTAGTACTGAATAGGTAAATTAATTGAGGTAGTATTGTCATTTTTATTATATTGTCATGACCCAAATTCTAGCAATTAATATCGCTTCAATGATTTAGGTCTGTATTTCTGTAAAGAGTGTTTTGTGGTCATATTCATATGATTACTGTGTGTTATGATAGATAAAAATCCCTAAAATTTTATAGTTTCTATAGCTTTTTTAAAAGGAATTTCTCTATCATCTTTTTTCCTGGTTTTTCTTGGTAACATATAGGGAGGCTTATTATTTATGTGACTCTATTTTGTATCTTGCTGCCTTGCTGAAGTTGCTAATTATTTCACCTTGTAATTTATTCTCTAGGAACTCTTAAACCATTATATAAAAAACAACAATTTTTTTCCTCTTTCCTGTGCTTTCAATTTCTTTTTCTTATCATTAATTTCTTATAGCTAGCATTTCTAGAACTATATTCCCTAATAGTGCTAATAATGAGCCTCCTTTACTTTTGATCATATTAGAAAAACATGTACCATTTCTCTATTACATATAATGATGGAAATTTTTAAAAGGTACATACTATTTATCATATTAAGGAAAAGTCTGTTCTGATGCTTTAAGTAATGTTTTGCCAAAAGTTCTTCTATATCTAATATAATGAATCATCTTTAATAGTTTTATTATTAATAAAATCTATTGTATTTATAGTTTTCCTAATATTGATCCAAAGTTTCCCTCCTGATATAAAAACAACTTGGCCATAACAAGTTTATTAATATGTTTCTGTATCCTCTTTATATTTTTGTTGTTATTCAACTGTACCTGACTCTTCATGATACTATTTGAGGTTTTCTTGGCAGAGATAAATGGTTGTCTATTTCTTTTCCAGCTAATTTTACAGATAAGGAAACTGAGGCAAACAAGATTAAGTGACTGACCCACCATTCCACACTTAGCAAGTTTCTGAAGCCAGATTTGAACTCTGAAAGAGGAGTTGGTTCTGTGCACCATGGCGCCACCTATATGTAGCTTTCTTTTTCGTCATCCTTTAGAAATCAATACCACATTTGTTTCCTAAAAGGAATTAGAAGGACTCATCCTGTCTTTTCCTATTTTTACAAATACTTTATATAATATTGGTACTGATGGTTCTTTTATAGCTTTATAGAATTAAATTATAATTCTATCTGGGCCCAGGTAATTTTCTTTTCTTTGGGATCTCATTTGTGCTTTGTTTAATTTCTTTTTCTGAGATGAGTTTATTTGAATTCTCTATTTTTTCTTCCATTAATCTGCAATTTTTGGGGGGGTAAATATTAGCAAAGGAAAAAATTCATTTCATTTATCAGTTTTAATGGTATATACTTGAGAAAATAGTTTTTAATAATTTCCTTTATTCTCTTTTCATTTGCTGTACAATATCCTTTTTCTTTTTAATATTGGCAGTTTTGTTTTTAATATTGACAGTTTTGTTTTCCTGCCTCTTTAAAGAAATCTGATTAGCTAATAATTTATCATTTAAAAAATAGTTTCCAGTTTCATTTATTAATTTAATGATTTGGGAATTATTGTTTTTGCTTTCAATTTTTTTGATCTTAAGTTTCAGGTTTTTTTGGGGGGGTTTATATAGGGTTTTTTGATTTGTTCTTTTTTTCGTTTTTTTTAAACTTGGATATCTAGTACATTGATCTGTTCTGTTTCTATTTTGGTGAGAAAAGCACTTAGAAATATCCATGTTATTGGCATATTATTCAGTGAACTCAGTGGTTCCCTTCCACCATTAGGATCAAATATGAAAACCTCATTTAACATTTACAGCTTTTCCCATTTTTTTTCTTTTTCACTCTTACTCTTTACTAGAATTTAAACTTGTCCTTTTATCTTAAATCATACTTTTTTCCCATGTTTATCAGACATGTTCTTAATTTCTCTAGATTTGTAGACAGGAAGTAGAACTGTGGTTTGGATTGTATCTCTCCTGAGTCCAATGCTTCTTTCTCATATATAATAGTCAGGGCTTGATTCAAAAGATGTTTATTGTGTTGAAAGTCAAGGTTCCAGCCATTGTTCACTCTTATTTACAGTCTTGGAAGGAGCCAGTACTCCTTAAGACGCCTGATGATGATGGTTCCTTGGCATCCCTGCTCCTCTCTAACCTAGGAAGGCAGACTTTTTGCCACATGTTGGGTGTGAGTGAATCACTGACATTGAAAAAACAACCCAGACAACCACAAACTTTTATAAGAGAATGTCTCTTCCCTTCTTGTATATGTCCATCGTGGAAAAAAAAATGCTGATCTCATCTCACACATTTATTGTTGATTAATCTTTATGATCATAAATATTGTGTTATTCTTTAATTGAATTTTACTGTAAACATATTCTGTCCAACTTTTTTTATTTGGAGCGCTTAGAAATGTAAGGAAGTTTGGACGGGAGCTCTTTACAAGCCTTAATTAACTGGAACAAGGGAGAGGGGCAAATAAAGCTTTGTCCCTGAACTCTGTGGTTTTCCCTCCACGGTGACATCTGTCTTATTTTATTTACAAGCCTCACTTGCTGCTGGCTGTCCTCTGCTGGCCTCTGGGCTGACACTCCAGGAATTCCATTATTATCTTTCCCAGAGCCTTCCTTTTCCCTTCACTATCATGGAGACACTTGCTGGATTCTCTGTGGGGAGGGGCCACTTTGGACGGAATCGAGCACTTATTAAGCACCTACTATGTGCCGGGATATTGTCTCCTGGTCTGTACTGTTCCCTGCATTGCTGCTTCTTCCCTTCCCCCTACCCCAGTCCGCACTCCCAACACCCAACTATTCAACTGTTTTTGCCCTAGGTGAAAGAATTCCTGATTATGGCTCTGCTTGCCTATACCCTTCTCATCAACTGTCAGGGAGGCCAATAATTAGAAGGATCTAGTGAATAACCAACTCCCACTCTCTTCCTATACACATCTATTATGTGTGTCTATAACCTCTTTTATGTTTCTAATTTGTGTGTGTATGCTCAAGGACTACTGATTAAGGGTCCCTTATTATTGGGTAAGGAAGAGATGCTTTCCTTTCTCTCCCAGGAAAGACAAATGGAGAGACCCACAGATCAATCCGCATCCTGCGCCCCACTAGCTGAGTCCCTTCACCTAGCTGAGGCAATATTTCTCCTCTTTGTCCCCTTGGATGCAGTATCTCAGGTTACTCATCCGGCCTCCCAGATTTGTTTAGTTCAATTCCCGGTGTCAACTCTCAACTCACACAGCTGGTCTGATCTTATGCTGTGACTGACTGGGTTTGCTCCTTCCTGGATTCTTTCTACTGGGAGTCTAATTCTGTTAGAAGATGCCTTAATCACACAGAGGGTTAGAGGAAGTAGGAAAAAATACTCTTCTCCTTCCAAAAGATCTAGTTCCTCCTTCCCAAGCTGCCCCATTCTTACCTTACTAAACTCATATTTCTTAGAGCCTCCTACCGCCTTGACTACTCCCCAAGAGTGTGTGTTGATTTTTAAAGGGCAAAAAATACTCTCCTCCTTTCAAAAGGTCTCATTCCTCCTTCCTAAATTGCTCCTATTCTTACCTTACAAAACTCATATTTCTTTTTTTTATTATAGCTTTTTATTTACAAGATATATGCATGGGTAATTTTTCAGCATTGACCCTTTGCAAAACCTTTTTTTCCAACTTTTCCCTTCCTTCCCCCCATCCCCTCCTCTAGATGGCAGGTAGACCAATACATGTCAAATATGTTGAAGTATATGTTAAATACAACATATGTATACATATCCATACAGTTATTTTGCTACACAAGAAAAATTGGACTTAGACATAAGGTAAAAATTTGGTTCATCTCATTGCTGAAGAGAGTCACGTCCATCAGAAAAGATCATCATATAGTATTATTATTGAAGTATATAATGATCTCCTGGTCCTGCTCATTTTACTCAGCATCAGTTCGTGTAAGTCTCTCCAGGCCTTTCTGAAATCATCCTGCTGGTCATTTCTTACAGAACAATAATATTCCATAACATTCATATACCACAACTTATTCAGCCATTCTCCAACTGATGGGCATCCATTCATATTCCAGTTTCTGGCCACTATAAACAGGGCTGCCACAAACATTTTTGCACATGTGGGTCCCTTTCCCTTCTTTAGGATCTCTTTGGGATCTAAGCCCAGTAGTAACACTGCTGGATCAAAGGGTTTGTACAGTTTGACAACTTTTTGAGCATAGTTCCAAATAGCTCTCCAGAATGGTTGGATTCGCAAAACTCATATTTCTTAAAGCCTCCTACCACCTTGACTACTCCCAAGAGTGTGTGTTGATTTTTAAAGGGCCACCAAAATCATAGTCAATGGTTAGCTACTCTCTTAACTGAAGAACTTCACATCCCCTTCATAAAAGGGTACAGAGTATAGACAATCATACAGGAATTAGATCCCTTAACCTGGCATAGCCCATCTACCTAAACAGACAATTCTATCAAAGTGTGGCTCCTGGGAGTCCTAGAGCTTCTTGGGAGACAGGTGAGAGTTCAGTGCCAGGTGAATGTCAAAGGTGGATGAGCAGCCCTGAAAAGGGCTCAGTAAGCTCACATCAGAGGTGCTAGTCCTCCTTAAACATCCCAGACACCATAATTCTAGATAAAAACATTCATGCTTCAGCCTCAGTGGAACCCTTCTTTGTAATAGAGAAAAACCATTAAACAGCATCAACTTATAAGGTGACTATTTCTCAAAATCCATGTTAATATCAATATCCTTTCCTTTCTCTCTCAACTGAGGAGAGGGAGATATGTTTTTACTATTTCTTCTCTAACAAAGAAAGCAAAACAAGCGGACAAGGAGCTTGTGTTCCAATGAGGAAAGACTCACAAAAACAGTGGAAAAATGTATATGAGGGGACATAAGTTTATGTAACACCATTTGCACAGGTTAAGGATGTGCTGCAAAGAGAGTATTGATTTCAGAATTAGAGCATGATCATCCTCCTGTTTACAATCTGTGTGACCCTGAATCTGTCACTTAAACTCTGGATTTTAGCTTCCTTGTCTTGAAAATGAGGCAATTGGAGAAAATGATCTTTATTTTCTCTTCCAACTTTAATGCCATGATTCTTTAATGATAATGCTTAAAATGGAAAAGGTGATGTCGGATTGGAATCTATAGCAGTGCAGGGAGTAATGAAATAGTGGTCTCTGGGTTATAAAAGATTATAAGGGGGCAGGAAATCTAGAAGAAAAAGCATTAGCTCCCCCCTTTTAAATTAGCATTAACTTTTGAGTAGAAGATTTGTCAGTGGGTCACCACTTAAGGACCTGACATAGCATAGAAATGCTTGCAGACAGGTAGATGGCAGTTGATAGTAGGCAGGGCTTGAGTCAGGAAGATCTGAGTACAAATCCAGCCTCAGAGACTTACTAGTTGTGTGTCCCTGGGCAAGTCACTTTAACTTGGTTTGCCTTAGTTTCCTCATCTGTAAAATGAGCTGGAGAAGGAAATGGCAAATGGCTCCATCACCTTTGCCAAGAAAACCCTAAACGACATCACAAAGGGTCAAATGTGATTGAAACAACTCAACAACAACAAAATCATATAGAAAGAGATGATCCTTGCCTTCAAGGAGCTTACATTTTAAGGGAGGAAGAACACAGATAAAAGGAAGTTGAAAGGCGAGGAATTGTGGTTCTTCCTGAGGCTATCTTTAAGCAAGTCCAGAGTGCAGTGAGAGAAAAATGAATGGTGCCCTTCTAAAACGGAGGAGCCTTGCAATGGGGGGCTCAATGTGGGGAGGGCAGAGGATACTTGCAGGGAGTGAATTCCAGAGCAAAAGGGAGATCTTAGGAGGAAGAGGTTTCTGGGAGATGTTCTAAAATTCACCCTGGAGAGTCCTCATTCTTTTACTACTTGTGGAACCTGAGACAAGTCAAATGTCCTCCGTAGAATGAAAGGAATGGATGAACCAGGGCTTCTTAACCTATTTTGTGTGTGTGTGGGGCATTCTGGTGAAGTCTATGGATTCCCCTGATATTGTTTATAAAAGCATCAAATAAAATACCCAAGTTTACAAAGGAAACCAATTGTATTAAAATATTTTTAAAAGGAAAAATTCATGGACTCCAGGCTAAAAATCTCTTGACCCAGAGATGTCTAAAATCCTTATAGCCATAACCTTAGCCCATACAATCCAATGATGAACACTTATTGTCCTTTGGAAAACCAATTGAGAATGAAATTGGCTATGGCATGTCTGCCCCCTAGAAAAGCTCTCTATTTTTCATCTTAGTCATTACCTGGTCCATTTCATTGAGACTGTAGGTTCTGAGACAATGTTTTCCTTTTCCCTCTTAAGGTCACCCAACTAGAGATTAAGTGTGTCAGTCTCCAATGAGTGAGATTAAAATGAGTGAAAGGATAACTTGAGCAGTGCCTTGAACCAGCCCATATCAGTCAAGGAACACCTCTGATATCTGGCAGTCCAGAACACAGCCACAGACTCCAGACCAGCTTCTTCATCCAGCCTGAAACATTGAGGAATTGTGGCTAAAACTGAACTGGAATCATCCTGGTAAAGCATTGAATGGGTTTCATCATGGAATCATAACTTCAGTACTGGAAAGGACTCCACTGACTGCATAGGGATGAATTCAAGAACTTTGTACAGGACCAGGGATGGGAATCATGGGAACCACTTGATTGTGAGTCTGACAGATCTGTGCTTATTCTTGTTCATTTTAGAATTTTTGTTATAGTGATTTGTGTGTGTGTGTGTGTGTGTGTGTGTGTGTGTGAGAGATAGACAGACAGACAGACAGACAGAGATTTTTTTAAAAGATCTAATGTGTTCACATATCCCAAAGAACCTCAATTTTTTTTATGAGCTGCAGTACTGGAAAAACTCCCACAAATGATTCCCACAAATTAGATTAGTATGAGATAGTGGGAAGATTACAAAATGTAGGAGCAAAAGGTTTGTGTTCAAATCCTACACCTGCCATTTGTTACCTATGTGACTTCTGCTGCACAGGTTACCCTAAGCTTGTTTCCTCACTTATAAAATGAGGGTGTTAGACCAGATCAGGTGTTCTCAACCTAGGGTTCTCAGGCAGATTTCAGGAGGTCTGTGGTCCAGGATGGGGAAATTTTTATTTCAACATAATTGTTTCCTTTGTAATTTTATGAATTTTATGCATTTCCAAACATTATGAAAAAGGGTCCATGGGCTTCTCCCGATAGTCAAAGGAGTCTTGATACAAAAAAATTTTAAGGACTAAGACTAAAAGATCTTTACGATCCGATCAAGATCAAAATTTCTAATCTTCCCTTTGTCATGGTCGCTCACCCATCTTCCCTTTCCCTATTCCCCAACCCCACTCCTAACATAAATTCAACGAGGGTATGGATTATTTCCCTTTTGTCTTGGTATTCCCAATGCCTTGGATAATCTTCAGTCAATACTTATTAAATCGAACTGAATACATCAGAGCAGATGTTAAAGGCTGGAAGGGAAAAAATATGGGGAGATTGTCCAAAGTGTCTTGTTGCTCTCTGGCTTTCCCCTCTTGGGGATGGTAGGAGAGGGACAGGCCCAGAGCTGAATCTCATGTCTGTGTGGGAGGAGGTCCAGTGACAGCCAAATCCGGAGACAGAGCAGGGAACGGAGCCAAAGGGTAAACATTGTGTACCAGAGGAACCTAACGTTCTGGTGAGCAGGTGGGATAGCCCAGGTGCAAGTAAGAAGCAATCAACCAGTCCGCAAGTGTGCAATAACTTTATGGGCAGTTGTAATTATAAGCAGGTGCTTGTAAGTGCAGTTCATTCAGGAAGAAGATCTGGTCAGGAGCAAAGGATGGACGTAAGTAAAGGGGAGCAGAGCTGTCAAGAAGACAGTTTGATGTGTTGAGCCCCTCCTCTCTCTCGACCTTTGCTTCATGGAAGACAGTGGTAAGCCACAGATCACTGAAGTACCATCAAACCATGGCTGGTACTCGACAGCACAAATGCTAAAAGGGGATCCACCCCATTGTTATTAGTTGGGGAGCAAGTGTGGTACAAGGGAAAGAATGGAGTCCCAAGATCTGAATTCCAATCCCACTTGCTACTTGTGTAACTTTGGGAAGTCAGTTTCTTCCTATGTAAGACAAGAATTGGACTCCAAGGGAGTGTGGTGGACAGAGGATTAGGCTTGGAGCCAGGAAAAGCTAAGTTCAAATCCATATTTAGACACTTACTAGCTGTGTAATCTTGGACAAGCTACTTAAATTCTGTTTGCCTGAGTGCCCTCAACTGTAAAATGGAGGTAATAATAGCATCTATTTCCCAGGGTTATTGTGAAAATCAACTGAGATAATATTTCTAAAGTGCTTAGCATAGGCTTGGTTCATAGTAGATACTATACACATGCTAGTTATTATTATTTTTACTATCATTATACATATTATCTCATGATCCTATTGTAGGACCCTCTCCCAGTTAATTGCCTAACTCCTAGATGTGCCCCCAGAAGGCAGCTCATTACTTTCTCTCAAGGTTCTAAAGATAATCCTGAAGGTTGTTTTTTCTAGTACAGTCACTCAGGAGTCCCCATATGTTGTGTTCTCCCAAAGTGATGAACTAGTTGACATCAGTTAGCTTTTATAAAAGGGATAACAAGTACAGCAATTAGAAAACCATTCCCCCAAACCAGGGGCATATATTCTTATGCAAATTATCTCTAAGTCTCTCAGAGAAGACGTTTGGTTAAAGACTAAACTCACAGCTCTTTTTTATTGGAAGTCTTTTGAATCCTAATAAAGATACTGTTAGTTGTTCCCTACTCAGCTCTGAGGATTGGTGTCCTTGTAGAGTCTCAGTGTCATCTTTCCTTGGCATATATATATATGTATATATATATATATATATATATATATATACATATATATATGTATATATATATATACATATATATATGTATATATATATAGTTTGATTTTTGGTCTATGTTTCAGTTTCTGATGCAAACTACTGTAAACCATTTTTATTGGGGCTTAGGAGGTGAAATCACTACTACCAGCTCCAATGGATATTGCTAACTATACTGACGAGAACTCCAAATTTTCTGACCTCTCAAAATTCACAAGATTATCACTTAAAAGGGGCTAAAAGTTTTACCCTCTTGTTGCCTTCTTGTATGGGCACAAAAGCCTGCATTCTCAAGGTGCTCCTGAGCCTAGATGCTCCCAGAACTGGATTGCTTCACCACTGGATTTTGAGCTTCTGAACTGAGTTGCCTCTTTTATAGCCACTTGGATCGTCTCTCATGAAGAGACAGATTCTCCTTAACCAATCAGAAAACATTCATCTAATGATCAAAACACTTTATTCCATCCAGATTGATTAAAGACTTGGTTGAACCATAGTAAACCTTTGATTGATTGATTGACTAAATCCACAAGTCGGGGCCTTCTTGGTTTACCTTAATTAGAGTGGGGATTTATATCTTTACTCTTACATTCTAATCCCTCTGCTTATTCCTGACCCCCTAGTTTGATTAGATCTTCTGGAATTAACATCTGAATAATAATAACATGATATTTATATATCATATAATATATTTTTATATTATATTATTTATATATAAAGATATAAAAATTTATATAAATATATAATACATTATATATAAATGATATATATTTATATATCATATATATAACATAATAATGATATTTATATAGAACTTATTCATGAAGTATTTTACAAGTTTTATTTCATTTTATCCTCACAACAATCCTGGAAGGTTGATGCTATTATTAGCTCCATTTTTACATATGAGTAAACTAAGGCAGATAGAGTTTAAGTGACTTGCTCAAGATTACCCAGCTACTAAACTTTTGAGACTAGATTTGAATGCAGGTCTTCTGGCCTCAGAGTCCAGCACTTTACTATGTCACTTAGCTGCCTCTGCTTGAGTTTTCTGTTGTGCATTTAGCCCTACCTTCCATCCTGTCTGTTTTCCCCAGAGTACATCTCTCTCTGTTCTTATCCAGAAGAATTTGGAATTTGCTGATTCCAATTCCTTATGACTACCTTGTAACTCCCCTCATGACCCCTTTTTATTACCTTTATTTCCAGTTTGAGACTTATACATATACATTTTTAGCCCAATCCAATCTAATCCCATAAATACTTATCAAGTATCTACTATGCCAGATTCTGTGCTTTTTGTAATTACTGATAGAATCCATGTCAATGCAGGGGAGCTAATAGTTGAGAAATATTCAAGGTACACTGAGAAATACCAGATTATCTTCGCTGATAAGGGAGCACGCTCTCTTCGGGTCCCAAGTACAAAGTACTTTTCAACTGAAATTTTGTGGCCACATCAACCACCAGCTCTTGTATTTCTGCCCCCCGGGATGCAGCCTTCAGATCTGTTCCTCTATCTTTGTTGAGAATGACCCCCAAAAATCACTTTGAAAACTGGGATTCAAGTGAACAGATGCCAACCACATTATTCTCCTAATGACTATTACTCCTGCAGGCACCTGCCTGCGTTCTCTTATTTAAACAACAAGCAAAAAGGTTGGGCTCTTCCCATAACTGAGGAGAACGAGATCACAGAAGAGATATAACCACCATCTGCACTAGAAGGTCGCAGGGGCTTCACATCTGCTTGAGTCACTCATCTGTGCTTGGCCAGACTATCCCCCAGGTGCCTGAAATTATACGGCACAGTAGAAAGCACGTTAGATTTCAGGAAAATGGGTTCAAATTCTTATTCTGCAACTTATTGCTTGTAGGAACTCAGACAAATTATTTAATATTTCTGGACCTCGGGTTCCTTATAAGTAAAATGAATGGGTTGGAATAGATAATGTCTAAGACTCTCTCCAATCTACAATCTATCATTCCATGATTCTTCTGGTTTCCCTATCATTTTGAGATTTGTTTGTTTGTTCTTTATTTTCAAGGAGGAACAGTTAACATCTAGGGTGATGTCTTGATTTGTGTGTGAATTGGATTTAAGGGAAGCAGAGTTGCTTCTCCTCCTGAATCATCAAAGTCCAATGGCAAGATAAAAGCCAAGAGGATTGGCCATGGCCTGGGATTCAGTGGATGATCCCGATGTCTGACAGAGCCCGAAAAGCTCCCCAGCACCTGCTTAAGCCACTTTTGTGGCCTTTGGAACAAATTCTTTTCATCTGCCCATTCCACCAGGGAAGTCTTTCTCTAACTCACTGAAAAGTTTGAGGTCCATCGGTTACCTTTAACTTGGTTTAATCCATCTGCCAAGATGGGTTTACTGGGGTGTGGCCACTGGGATGCTATCTCTTTTCTTTTTAGATATATAATTCCTGGTATAGTCATGTTTTCTAGGTCTTCCTCCTGGCCCTCTCCCTTAAGTGCCTTGTACCCCCCAGATAGATTTAGAGCCACAAGAAGGAAAGAGTGAAGAAAGAGCTGGTCTTCAGCTGGGAGCTTGAGGTCTAATGATTAAACCAGAGAGTGTCTGGGAGGCAGACAGGAGGCATGTCATAATAAACCCAACTCAACTTCACTTTATCAACACAGGAAGGGAAACCAGCTGGAGGATTCTGTTTAGCCTTTCACTGCTAAGTCAACACCCTCCTCTGACTTCCCTGGCTCACACACACTTTATGCCTCCAAATTCTCTGTGAGTTTTTGTACAGTCACATGTCACCCGGTTAGCTGGCACTCACATGACTCCAAGGAATGTGGCGAGATGGTGGAAATCTGGGACCTTCCAATAAAGCCCTTTCACCCTGGCTTGTCTGCAAAATTGTGGCCAACTCTCTAGCCTCCCTGGCTGGCAGGGGCCAGTCGGGCAAAATCTAACCCCACAGAGAAAATAGAGGCAGCTGCAATAAGGGTACTTAGCTTTCCCTGCCTGCAATACTGCTTTGCATGGAATCCCTCTTCAGAAAGCTGCCCTTCAGAAGAAGGTGCCCTCTGTATGTCCAGAGGATTTGTGTGGCAAAGCCTTGCCCCCTAGGCTGAACCACTTTAGAGCTTCAGACTCTGACCACCTACCTTGTGGCTACAGCCTTTGATAATAAGCTTCTGTTTATCCACTGGCCACTGCCTCGGAGTAAGCCATTACCATTCATTTTCTCTCCTAGGTCAGTCTTCCTGACTATGACAGAAGTGACTTAAATTATGGATCAGCCACTCAGTTCACAAGCACATATAAAGTACTTATTATGTGCCAAGAACTGCAGAGACAAAAAAAAAAAGATTAAAAACACTCCTCTCAAGGATGTCAGGAAATATTTGAGAGAATACAAATTATGGATATGTTGAGGCGATTTCAAGAGCTGAAGTACTTAGGTCCAGAGTTCCACTTTAGCCAGCTCAGTCTGGAATTTTTCCCAGTCTAGAATTTCTCTCCAGGCTTATTCTCAAGTCGGGACCCACTTGTAATACCCTGGAGCGAGCACTTGCCAGACTAGGGCCAAGGAGACCTGAGTTCTGTTCTCGGCTTGGCCACTGACTGGCTGCGTGACCCCGGGTGTTTCCTGATGATGGAGGTACATGTCTCTGCACTTCAGTTTTCAATTGCAAAATGAAAGTTTGGGACATGACTTTCAAGGTCAGTTGACCAACATATTTAGTAAGTGCTTACTAGGTCCAATTCTTGGCAGCTTGGTGGTATAGTGGGGAGAGCCTTGGACTCAGGAGGATCTGAATTGAAATCCAGTTCCAGTCACTCACTATGGATGACTTATTTACTGGGCAAGTCACTTAACACTGTTTGCCTCAGTCTCCTCATCTGCTAAATGAGCCGGAGAAGGAAAGGATACACATTCCCGGCATTTTTACCAAGAAAATCCCCAATAGGGTCATGAAGAATCAGACATGATTGAAATGACACAATAAAAACAATATTCAACCAGCCCTGAAGTCAGGGGGACCTGACCTAGCTGTGTGACCCTGGGCAAGTCACTTAACCCCAATTGCCTCAGCAAAAAAAAAAAAAAAAAAAAAAAATCAATTCTAAAACTGAGCATTTCTATGATTTCCCTAAACAATTAATCCTTCTCTTTCTGGACTGAATAAGAAATCTGTCTCTTGTACCCAGATTCCATTTCTTATCTAGGCTGTTTCTGTTTATCAAGCAGGGGAAGAATGAAGCTTTGTCTGACCCCCAGCTCCTTCTGAACTAGAAATCTCTTTTCTTCATCATCTCCCTTTTGCTTAAAGATGTTGTCTGGAAATATTATCGTCCCTGTGCTCCTCATCGCTTTGTCTTTCCTCAGGGATACAGAAAGTTAGCTCTACTTTGCTTATTGACAATTAACTGTTGGCACTCGAATGGCCATTGTGTAACCAGCATGCTTAGGACCATGTCAGTACTTCCCGATTTGTTTGGCTCTCCCACTCCCACTGTACCCTGCACCCCCATCGATCCCTAGTGGAAAATTTTACGAGTTGCTGTGGCCATAAGAAATGATGGTAAAACCCTTCCCAACTTAGCCGGGCTGGTTCTGAGCGGACACCCAGCCGGCGGTTCGCCGGCAAAGGTGTTCTGTAGGTTTGCCAGAGGTTCGAGCAAATGGGGTCCCCCTCACACTTCAGTGCAGCATCAAAGAGCTTTCATCTAAGTCTTTTGATTTACATACAGAAAACGTCTAGTGAGTGTTCTGTAAATATCACAGTCAAAAGCTTGAAATAAAAGATTCTCATGGCTCCAATTTAAGTATGGAAATGCAATGTATTGTGGAGTCTTACAGATAAACCCTGTAAATCTCCATTGTTGCACTGAGTGCTACTTTTATTAGGTTACTCCCCTTCTGCAGAATTGACAATAGCTCCCTATTTCTTCCTATTTCATATGTATCTATGAAAATAATGTAATGCATGAATTCCTCCATATCAAGTTTATATTTTCTTCCCTTGTTTTCTTTATGTTCTAGCCTCTTCAATCTGACCTTACCTTTCTTTACAATCCAATATAAGTCCTTTGCAGTAATTACTATAGCCCCCCACAATTGTTGTTTTTTTCAGTGTTTGCCTCTTTGTGTACAGAGTATTCTTTCCACTCCTGGCTGCCTCACTAGATCCTATCGCACTTTAAGCTACAGTGCTACCTTCCAAAAGCCTTCCTCCAAAACTCAGCCCCAAAGGGAGCTCTCCCCCAGAATCTGGACAGTATACAGAGCATAACGTGTTGGAACTGGATTTAAATCCTGCTTCATTAGTTCCTGGCTATGAGACAGTGAGGGAGTCATTTACCTTCTAGAGTTCCATAAGTTCCCAGGATCTAAGGTGCTCCAGGCTTTAATCTATCTGTGTAAAGGGAACCTCAGCGTGGGTATCTTTTTCCTTAAAACTTTTCTGATGAAATTACCTTCCCTCTCTTAACAATATTGCAGAATCCCAACAGTTCTCATCCACTTTGTGAGTCACTATGTTTCTCCAAATCTCAATTTCCTCATTTGTAAAATGGGTATTAACTGGCACCATCTACACTTTGGGACCAAAGCTTGTATTTCCCGGGCACATCTTTTGAGCAACTAGAGTCATATCCAAGCCCCTGTTAATCACTGACGCAGGATTCTGAAGTAGGAAATCATGCATTTAAGTTGATCAAGGAAATGGGGAAAAATGGCAAAAACTAAGTAGATGGGAAGGGCTGGGGCTGTAGGTGCAGCTGCTATGGCCCAGAATCAGCTGGGGCTCCATTATGTGGGACTAGGAAAGGAGAGGGCTGAGTGAGCCCTTTAAGGGAGGGGGCCGGGTCAGGGTGGAGATCCAAAGCCAGATTAGAAACCCGTCTCAGTGGGTGTACCTCATTCAGTCCAGACAGATGGGGACAAGGGCCCGTTCACTTCCTTGGCAGAAGACAAGAACTCAGTAACAGCACATACTGTACAGAAAATACCGCTCTGGCTCCCTCCCTCCCGTCTCCGATGGGTTGGTGTGCCAACCATTCTCTGTGTGCAAATGCCAAGCTGACGTGGTCAGATGATTCGGGCATCTGATAGCAGAGACCTGAGCCAGTGGCCTTCAGTGCTTGGTGCTTCTCTCTGGTGGAGACCACAGAGAAGGGGAGCCTCAAGGAGGGAGAGGGCCCATGGAAGGAAGAAGAGGAGGGAGGAGGAGAAAAGGAATTATTGCAAAAACAAGTCTCCCAGATCATGGGATGATGGACTCTGAGTCAGAAGGGACCTTTAAGGCCAGCTTGTCCAACCAATGGTGGGTGCCTGACCCAGAATCCCCCTGCCTCATCATTCCATCAATCAATAATTATAAACTTTTATTGAAAAACTACAAAGTAGGTACTTAGTTTATAATTATTTTATCACTAAGTAACTACAAAATTTTTTATGTACTTCAGAGTACAGAACTTTATCTCTCTTTGAATATCCAGAGCTTCTCTAAGCCCTGGCACATCTGCTTGTTAACTGATTGTGTGCCCACCTAGAGATGAAGTTATGAAGACAAAAGCACAAAGAGTTTCTGCTCTCTGGGAGCTGAGGACCTTACGATCCTGTTAGTCTTGCCAACTGATCATCCAGCCTTTGTTGGAAGACTTCAGTGATGGGGAACTCACCACCTGTCAAGATGGATCCTTTCACTTTGGGGCATTCTGATTGTTAGGAAGATCTTCCAGTTGAACTAGACAGTCCCTCTCAGTACATGGTCTTTTCTAACTACAAATCTGTGGTTCCGTCACTGTGGGATTAAGACAACATTTTCCTCTTGGCAGCCCCTCCCCACTGTGCCTAGTTCTGGTCTCCTAGTTGGCCAAGCAGAACCATTTTACTCTCCCTCCTTTCAGGTACTTGGAGACAGCTGCCTTGTCTTCCACAGATTTCCTATGTTCCAGATTGTAGTTGTCCAGTTCATTCAATATATCCATAAATTATATAGTTTTGGTTTCCTGGTTACCATCCTCTGAATGTGTTCCTGTATAGCAATGATTTTTTTTAAATGTGGCCCATGGAAGAATACCAAACTCTAAGCAGATCTCTAAGAGGCGTGGGTCACTCTGACTTATTCCTACCTTCTACATCCTGAGAAAGGGAGAAAAAGGCTGGTGAGCCTGTCTAGAGAGATGTCTGACTAGCTTGCGGTAAGGGCCAGTCTGGGATGGGGGCTCATGCTATGTCTAGGCAATCCCATTTATGAAAGGACAATTGGAGATGTTGTGTGGAGCAGTAGGGAAGGCAATAAGTGGGAGGTAAAAATTGGAAGTCATTATTTGAAGGAATGGGAGTGGTTTGGGGGAGAGATTGAGCAAGTTCCTGTCTTTCCTCTGCCATGGTGGCTGAGCCTCCAAGGTCAAAACTTTGATCTGAGCACAGTGGCAGACTGGACATTGTACTGGGCTTGAAGTCGGGAAGGACTCACCTTGTACTTACTATATAACAGACACTTACTATCTGTTTGAACCTGGGTGAGTCACTAATTCCTGTTTGTCTCAGTTTCCTCATCTGTAAAAGGAACTGGAGAAGGAAACGGAAAACTACTCCAATATCTTTGCCAGGAAAATCCCAAATGGGGTCAAGAAGTATCAGATATGACTGATCAACAGCAACAAAATATTGTTCTCCAAACATTCAATCTAGAATGAGCTTTGGATTTAAAAACATAAAACTTGATCCAAGGCTTTAATTGTTGGGTAACCTTGCGCAAATTATTCTGCTTCTCAGCCTCTGTAAAATGGGGATCAAGTAAACAAGGTATTGCCTGTTTCATGGACTTGTTATAAAGATCTAGGGAAAAAGCAAATATAAAACATTTTGTAAGTGGCAAAGAACTGTGAAGAAGCCATATATTGTTATGATAAAAAGTGTGGCACATGAGAAAAGAATGGTCTTGGGGAGAGAGAATTGACCACTCTTCTGACTACTTTACAAACTCTTTGAGATACTCAAAATGGGGATTATACTTGCATTTCCTATCTTGTAAGAAAATTGTGAAAAAGGCACTTGGCAAATCATTAAGTGCTCTATTAATTCTTATTTTTATAATGATTATTTATCTATTTCTGATTCTATCGTCCCAAATGGAATGGGTTTCCAAAAGATATAAATTTTTAAACACCATTCCTTTTTCTACTTTTATACATACAACTAAATCTATCTTTTTCCCAGGGTGAAGTAGACAGAAAAAAAAAGTCTCTCAATTTCTTTTCATTTGGGAATAAATGCCTCTAGAAAAGATAAATGTAGGCTAGCTACCAAGATACCTGAATTTTATTCCTTAGTCTGCCATCAACCAGCCAAGGGACCTTGGACAAGCAATTTCTTTTCCCCTAGCCTCAGTTTCCTCATTTGTAAAATGAATAAGCTACATTAGATAATTTCCAAGTACCATTCTAGTCACAATGTTCTAGGATTTCTATTGTTTATCATTTTATTCAATTCTTCTTGACTCTATTTTGGGTTTTCTTAGCGAAGATACTAGAGTGGTTGGCCATTTTCTTCTCCAAGGAAACTGAGGCAAATAGGATAAAGAGACTAGCCTAGAGTCACACAGCTAGAAAATGCCTGAGGTGACTCATATCCAGTGTCACCTAGCTGCCTGATTTCCATTAGCTTCTTTCTAATAATCAAAGGTATTTATTTTCAACCAACTAACTAATATTTACTGAGTGCTTTCTATAGGCAAGGCAGTGTCCTTAGGTGCTGGGGGTGCAGTGGAATGGGATGTGAGGTGGACATAGGGCACGAAAAAGACATGGCCCCTTTCCTACAGGAACTTAAGATCTCATCGGAGAGACGAGATGCAATATAAACCAGAGTCAAAGAAAACAGCAATAAGAGACAGCACTTATTTGGTGTGGTACATCAAGGCTCACCAAATCCTCGGTGACGGGGCATCTGGGAGATTGTAAATCTCATCTTGTCAACTAATAGTGTCAGGAAGGTTTTAGAGGAAACTGTAGAAATGCATTTTGTTCTGCTTGTTCATAGGCATTTCAAAAAAATAATTCCATACTACCATTTGGACTGAGAAATCCATTTTGAGTTGATGCTGGGTTCTTGGAAATAACTCTCCCAGTTCAGTGACCCAAGGGGAAGGCTCAGTAGGTCATAGTCTGTCCGTCCAGAAGCTGATGACCTTCTTTAAGCCCTTCCATGATGTCCTTCAAGATAGGTTTGCTGGCTTTCAGTGACTCTAATTTGGATTTTATGATGATTTCTGGAAATAATTCTCATTGGCAGACAACCATTTGTCTTTTCATCTTCCTGGTTTTTTTCCCCTCCTGGAAAGCTGAAGCATTCATCTGGCTCCTGACTTTGGGGGCTGGCTCCCAGATCTGAAGCCAATTTGTCAGCCTTGTGTCACAGGCATGCCAGAGGTGTTCAGGGGAAAGAGAGATAGACAGAGCGAGGGGATTTCTTCAACATCTCGGCACTGGATGGGAGGGAATTTTGTTCTCTCTCTGCATAGAACCAGCAGGCTTCTTGCTGCCTGTCACTCAGAAAAGCAAACCATGAAACAGCTTCCACAGAAAAGGAGTATGAGATTCCTCTCGGGGGTAATTTGCCCCCCTGGTGCCTAGAATGCAACTGAACTCTTTAATGAATGTTTGGCAAGTGTGGACAGTCTACAGGGGATTGACTGGGAACAATTTTCAGTTTTCAGGGCTTGGAAGTAGCCTTGGTGATGAAACTTTGCTGCTGCTTTCTTCAAAGATGGGTATTGATCATGTTTATCATTTAAATTCTTGGCTTAGGAAATGATTGTATACATTTTGGGGGTCCAGTCTAGATGGATAGATTCTTATGGTTTTCTGCCAGCTGTGGCAAGATGAACTACAATTTCACCTTCTGGAGCCCAAATTGTGCATTTTTTAAAAATTATGGCTGGCTTCCACTTATCCCTTCTCATTTACATCCATCTTCTTTCCCACTCTCCTTAGAGCCCCCCCAAATGCTGAAATTATGGAACTCACCAAGTAGATCAAAGACAATGGAGCCAACAATCATAAGTTGCCGGAGTTGTCAAGGATAGAAGAATATAGGAAGGTAAAGTTACCCCTCAAGTATAGCACACTGGGGGTATTCTAGTGTATATGCATCGGGAGAGTCAAAGACTACACATACTGAAGGCATCTCCTGAAAGGATTTCCTCTAACAAAGGAGTGGCTGAGTTATGAAGTAGGGAAGAATTACAAAGTAGAAGAAATACGTTTGGAAAGTCTTCTCACTTTTCTTTGCTTTCCCACCCTCCCAAGGTCCGGTGTCCTCTGGCTATCCAAAGTCTCCCATTTCAGCTTTATATCAGACAGAGTTTCTTTTTTTTTTTCACCCACTCACATGTAAAATGAATTTTTGATATTTGTTTGTTTTTATTTTTTTTAGTTCCAAATTCTCTCTCTCCCTCCTTGGGAAGGCAGACAATTTAATACAGGTTATATAGTCATGTCAATCATATTTGTATATTATTCATGTTTTAAAAAAGCCAAAAAAAACCTCCAGAAAAAAAATAAAGTTAAAAAAAAGGGTGCTTTAATCTTCATTCAGACTTCATAAGTTCTTTATTTAGAGTTAGGCAGCATTTTTCATCAAAAGTCCTTTGGAATTCTTTTGGGTCATTATGTTGTTGATAATAGCTAAGTCATTCATGATTAATCATCCTACAATATTACTATTACTGTGTATAATCTGCCACTTTATTTTGTATCTGTTTATGTAAAGTTTCTGAGTTTTTTCTAAAAGCATCCAGGCCATCATTTCTTATAGCACAGTAGTATTTTATCACAATCACATACCATAACCTGTTCAGTTATTCCCCAATTGATGGTCATTCCCTCAATTTCTGATTTTTTTACTGCCACAAAAAGCTGCTATAGGGATTCTTTTCCTTTTTTCTTTACTCTCTTTGGGATATAGACCTAATAGTGATATTGTTGGATCAAACCATATTCACAGTTTGATTGCCCTTTAAGCAAAGTTCCAAATTGTCCTCCAGAATGTCTGGAGCAGTTTACCCCTCCACCAACGATGCATGTGTCTCAGTTTTTCCAGATACTCTCCAGTACTTGTCATTTTCCTTTTCTGTTATATTAGCCAATTACAGGCATGAGGTGGCACTGAAAATGTTTTAAATAATTATTGATTAGATAAATGCAAATTTAAAAACTTTTTTTTTCATATGGTGATGCATAACTGATTTCATTCTCCAAAAGCTTCCTGTTTATATGACTATTTGTCAATTAGGGAATGACTTGTATTCTTGTAAATTTGACTCAATTCTCTATGTAATTGAGAAATAAAATCTTTATCAGAAAATCTTGCTGTAAAAAATTTTCCCCAGTTTTATGTTTTTCCCCTCTAATCTCAGCTGTAATTATTTTGTTTCTGCAAACCTTTTTTTTTAAAAAAAATTCAATGTAATCAGAATTATCCATTTTACATTCCATAAAGATCTCTTTCCTTTTGGGTCAAAAATTCTTCCCTTATATATAAACCTCAAGGGTAAAATATTCTCTGCTCTCCAAATTTGCTAATGGTACTACCCTTTATAGCTAAATCATTTCAAAAAGTGTTTCCTAAAGACAGAACCAGAGCTAGAAAATCTCAGTTTCCCGAATACCAGTATCATCAGTCACTATTGACTAACCACCTACTTTTCTTCCACTCATTGATTAAGTTCTCTTTCATGGCTCTTTGGAAAGGGGCGGGGCAAGGAAATAGGGAGAAATCTAGTGAATATAAAAATAAAATATTTCAATAATCAATTTTAAGGGAACTTTAGGACAGTTTTGATGGGAAAGCAACAAATTCCAAAAATATTGCACAAATTGATATAATACAAAAAATATGACACTTAAAAAAAGAAATCAATGTTCAAGGCAATTTCAATAGACTTGGGATGGAAAATGCCATCTACATTCATAGAGAGAACTGTGGAGACTGAATGTGGATCAAAGCATAGTACTTTCATCTTTTTGTTTTGGTTTGTTTGCTTTTCTTTCTTGTGGTTTTTCCCTTTTTGGTCTGATTTTTCTTGCACAATATGACAAATATGAAAATATGTTTAAAAGGAATGTATATTTATAACCTATATCAGATTGCTTACTATTTTGAGGAGGGGGAGGGGAAGGAGAAAGGGAGAAAAATCTGGAACACAGTTTTACAAAAATGAATGTTGAAAACTATTTACATGTATTTGGAAAATAAAATGCTGTTGAAAATAAAACAAAACAACAACAAAAAAGGAATCAATGCCATTTATAATATTCTTTATAGAAATTAAATGAACAAAATAAGTTTTTACACTGAAAAATTGAGGAGAGGAAAAAGTGAACCTTGGTGATATGACAGAAAGAGAAGTGGATTTGGAGTCAGAAGCCTTGGTTCAAATCTTAGCTTAGTTATTCCTACCTGTGTGACCTGGGCTCCCTTGATCTCAAGTTTATTATGCCTGTCATTGAAGGAGAGGGACTAGTCCCACTCAGATGGAAACTGGACAGCAGCCTCCCTGCATATGACATATTGACTTATTTTTGAAATGTAACATTATGTTTTATTGTATTTTTATTACTTTTGTTTAATATTTCCCAATAACATTACTGTGGGAAAGTATTATGACTTGCATATGGGCTGCAAGCTGTGTATTTGATGCTTCCAAAGTAGTTGACCTCCAAAATCCAGTCTAAGATCAGAGTGATGTGGTGAGACTCATGTAATCTGTGTATCTGTCAATCTATTGATCTCTTGCTCTCTCATTCTCTCTGTCTCTCTCTTTTTCTCTTCTGTATTTGTCTTTCTCTCCCTCTCTACTTTTCTGTCAATCTACTAATCTATCAGTTGACCTATTTATCTATTGATCTATATACCTGTCATTATATCTATCATGTATCTACCTATTTATCTGTCAATCTGTTGATCTACCTATAGATCTACCTATGTCAGTCCTATGTCAGTCTATTGATCTATTAATCTATTGATCTATTCATTTACCAGCCATTACTTACTCTCTCCTCTGTCTTTGTCTTTCCCTCCCTCCCTCTACCTGTCGATCTATTATCTATCAATTTATCTGTCAATCAATTGGCCTATTTATCTACTGATCTACCTACCTGTCATTCCATCTATCTATCTATCTGTCTGTCTGTCTGTCTATCTAGCTATTTATCTATCTATCCATCTATATGTGTTTACCTATTTATCTGTCAATTTATTGTTCCACTTATTTGTCAGTCTATTGATCTATCTATCTGTCAATCTATCAAGCTAGCAATTCATCTAGCTAGCTACCTATGGTCTCTTCACCATAGAAAACAAAAGGAGAAAATGAACTCTAGAATTGAGTATAATGAAATGAGCACTGAATTAGGACTCAGAAGACTTGGATTTGAATCACAACCTGCCACTGAATGGCTTTGGGATATTAATAATCTCCTCTCTGGGTTTTTTCATCTAAAAATTGAGGGGCTAGGACCAAATGATCTCTAATATCTTTCCCAAGTCTGAAATTCTAGAATCCCAAATAGCTTATAGCAATCTGTAAGGTGGAATTAGAGTTGTGATTTTAGTAGTATCAGGAACTCCTCATGAGGAAATTCCCTTTGCCAATATACATTGGCATTTTTCTATAATTTATAGTCTCAGGACAGAGGTTATTGAATTGAGGTCCATGAACTTGGTTTTCTTACATATAATATTTTAATTTCTTTCTCCAATTATTTGTTAAAAGCAATTTTTTACATTTTAAAAAAAGTTTTGAGATCCAAGTTCTATTCCTCCCTTTCTCTCCTCCCCCCTCCCTGAGATGGTAAGCAATCAGATATAGGTTACACAATGCATTATCATGTAAAACATTTCCATATTAGTTACTTTTTGCAATAAGATGAATAAAAAAGAATGAAAAAATGAAATTGAAAAACAATATTCTTGAGTCTATATTAAGATTATATCAGTTCTTTCTCTGGAGGAGGTTAATATGCTTCATCATTAGTCCTTTGGGATTGTCTTAGAAAACTGTATTGCTGAAAATAGCTGTCATTCACTATTTTTCATGGTACAATATTGCTGTTATTAGATCACTGTATCTCCTGGTTCTGCCCACTTTACTTTGTATCAGTTCACATAAATCTTTACAGGTTTTTTCTGAATCATCTTGCTTGTCATTTCTTATAGCATAATAATATTCCATCACAGTCATATGTCAGACTTGTTTAGCCATCTGCAATTGGTTGTCATCCCTTCTATTTCCAATTCTTAGTCATCACAAAAAGAGCTGTCATAAATATATTTGTACAAAAAGGTCCTCCTCCCCCTTTTTTTTGTCTTTGGGGTATAGACCTAGAAATATTATAGCAGGATCAAAAGGCATAAACATTAACTTATGACATTCAGGTGGGTAAAGTGAATAGATTATTGGGCTAGTAGTCAGAAAGAC
The DNA here is from genome assembly GCF_902635505.1 of Sarcophilus harrisii. Classification (NCBI taxonomy): domain Eukaryota; kingdom Metazoa; phylum Chordata; class Mammalia; order Dasyuromorphia; family Dasyuridae; genus Sarcophilus; species Sarcophilus harrisii. The sequence goes on from NC_045430.1 coordinate 248,136,873, forward strand.
CTGACTTCAAATTCAGTTTCAGATACTTACTAGGTATTTGAAGAGTAAGACACAACTGAAAATGACTAAAAAACAATAAACATTACCAAATTGGACAATTCTAGATTTGTCACACACCAAACAGTTGAGATTAGAGGGCAATATCACTTGGCTGCTTGATATTTTATGAAGAACTTGAGGTCGAGATAAACATGCTGTTTATCTAGGCAGAAAATATAGTGCATAGAAAAGAAAGATATAAATTATATATACATATATGTATGTGTATGAGAGAGAGACACACAGAGAGACAGAGACAGACAGACAGATTATATATGGTCTGTCTATCCATTCATCTATTTATCTCTCTACCATCTATTTATCCTGTCTATCTGTCTGTCTGTCCATATGTCTGTCTATCTACCATATATTTATCAAGTCTATCTGTCTATCTTTCCTCCCTCCATCCCTCCCTTCCTTCTTTCCTTCTTCCTTCCTTCTTTCTTTCCTTCCTTCCTTCCTTCCTTCCTTCCTTCCTTCCTTCTTTTTTCTGTCTTTCTTTCTGTATTTCTGTCTGCCATTTATTTATCTTTCCATTCCCTTGAATTGTCTTGATATAGAGTTGTATATCAGTAAACCATGTGAACTATCCATTATGTTTTCCTTTTCTTGCTCTGTGATTGGCCCATCTATTTTCTCCCTATTGTATATTTTGTATATTCCTTTCTGTTTGATAACATTTTCTGTAGTACTTCTACTGTGTAATTTTTCATTAAAAATGTGTTATAGCTAATCATACATCACTTCAATGTCTTTTGGATAACCCTCAAATTTACTTCTTCTTAGAAGGTAATATTCCATGACTCACAGACTTACAACATAATCAGAAGAATATTAGTGTTAAAAATGTGGGACTTTGTTTTATGTAGATCTTTAAAAGAACTCATCATTTGCCCAAAGTACATCCAGCCTGATCTCCTCCTGGGTCCACCTCATGGTCCATTTGCAGTATCTGTTCATGATGAATTTATATTTTTTGGCTAAGTTGTTCATTCAGCTATATATCATTCTGAACAAAAGCATAATTTATCCACCGATTTTTTCTGTCTACCTAATTGGACCAAACTCTGAGTAGTTATAGAGCTTTATTAGGAGGCTCTTTCCAACTTTGAACTAAATATTCCTTAAAGGCTTCACTTCAACAAGATATATGCTAAAATCACACAAAATCTCATGATCCTAAGATTTCTTGGAAGATACCATAACAGATAATTTTGGACTCCATGTAATCAATAAAAGCCATCTCCAAATAGGAGCATCTGGAGGACCTTGCCATCTATAAGGAATCAATATTTAATTTGGGCTCTGAGTTGGATATCTTACATAAAATAAAATTTTAATACACTGATGTTAAGATATTGTTCTTTGACTATGCTTCAAGTACTTTTGTTATCTATCAGAGTTTTCTATAGAAGGGGATGAAGTCTAGAGCAAGTTGTACAGTGTGGGTGGGCTGTTCAGCTCACAAATTTTTATATTTGTGAAATCTGCTTACGATGGATGTCAGTTACTGCCTGAAGGTTAATTATAGGCCCAACCATATAATTACAATGCATTTATATTATACTATGCTTCTCATGCTTATTTGTGCTGACTTCAAGGATCTATGATTTCAGGAAGCTCATAGCCTCTCCATACCTTATTTAACCATCTTCATGAGTTTCTGTGCTCAGAGACTCATCACCTTGTAGCCACCTTGCTAATAATGAGATTCTCTGAGCTTAGTTAGGGTGGTTCATAGATGATAAACATGAGGTCCAAAAACAGACTTACACTTGAAGCCTTTATCACTTGGTAGGACCTGCTAAAGTTTGTCTTCCAATGACCTGTCAAGACATCAGGGCACCTTGGACTATAATGATCTCAAAGGAAGTCATTAGTAAAGGTGATTATAATGAAATTCATACTTTGACAATTCATTGTTTCTATGATATCATCAATATGAATGTTCCCTTCAATGATGCAAATCCCAAATCATCTTCATGTTTTTATCTGGTATGGCTCTTGTCCATTATCTCTACTAAATCCACCACATAAGGTCCATGAGTTTGGATGTATTGCCATTAGGTATCCACCAGTACTAGTCATCAGTCTCGGTTGTTACCATTCCTTAGTCACTGAATGGATGTTGCCTTAGTTAAACTGAGACCTGTTAAAGACTTTAGCTTAAAAAGGTCAAGGGCTTCCACTGTATTTAGGAGTATCTCCAGTCATCTCATCTATACCTGGCTACTGAACCCAGATGGCTCTGGAGGAAAGAGTGAGGCTGGTCCCTTTGCACAGCTCTCCCTCACTTAAATTCACTTTCATGTCATACTATCAGGTTCCTGATATCATGGTCCTTAAACTACAACATCCATCAGGCCATCCATCATTAGTCATTCCTTCTTGCTGTATGACTTTTCCACTTCCTTTTCTGGGTCATATCTGTCTTTGATAATACCTTTTAGGCCACTTCTCTTGCATTGTTCTTTATTGGGAATGTGCCAAAATCTACTAGTTCAGAATAGCATGATAACCATAATATATTTCTCCATTGGTCTTAGAATAACTTACAACTCTAAATTTTCAGAGACTGTGCTATTCCTGCTTTGCAGTTTTATAGCAATATTAAAATAGTATTTATGGTTAAAAAATTAGCTTTATTATATGAATTAACTCACTATATCTAGCTAGCTCCAGACCAGATCATACTATATATCCTATCCATCTGCCCATACTGCTGCTAATACACAGAATGTTCTCAAAGTCATCAATCCATCAATAAATATTTATTAATTGTTTATTATATTAAGCACGGGAGATATAAAAGAAGAGTCAAAAGATGGTCCTTGGCTTCAAGGAGTTTATAATTTAATGGATTCTCTTCTCCTCCCATCTTCTGGCTCTGTGCTCGGTACTCATATATGAGTTACCAGTGCTTCTAGAAAAATGGGATCATTAAGAGCACTATTGGGCAGGCAGGGGACTCGGGGAATAGAATGCAAAGCCTAGATTAGGAAAGCCTGAGTTCAAATCCAGCCTCAAACACTTACTAGCTGTGTGATACTGGACAAATCATTTAAGCCTATTTGCCTCAGTTTTCTCATCTATAAAATGAACTGGAGAAAGAAATGTCAAACCATTCCTGTATCTGCCAAGAAAATTCCAAAAAGGGGTAGTGAAGAGTCAGACACACCTGAAAAAAATGGCTAAATAACAAGAGCATTGTGTTCTTAACAATGCTGAATGAGTTTAAGCCTATTCTCTTCCTCCTAATCAATTTTGGGCCTACCTCATAGTCTATTTGCAATGTTTGCCCAAGATACTTGTAATGATGTGCCAGATCTATGGGGTTTTCATCCAATTGCATATCATAACTTGAACAATAGCATTCTTCATCCACTTAGTTTTTTTCTTTTTCTTTTTTTTAAAATAATGGCCTTTTATTTTCAAAATATATGCAAATATAGTTTTCAACATTCATTTTTGCAAAACCTTATGTTCCAAATTTTTCTCCCTCCCTTCCCCCAATCCCTCCCCTAGACAGCAAGTGATCCAATATATATTAAATATGTGCATTTCTTCTATACATATTTCCACATTAATCATGTTACACAAGAAAAATCAGATCAAGAAGAACAAAATGAGAAAGAAAACAAAAAGCAAGCAAACAACAACAAAAAAGTAAAAATACTATGTTGTGATCCACAGTCAATCCCACATTCAAATGTTGTGATCAGAAGATGTGGATGGCTCTCTCCATCTCAAATCTATTGGAATTGGTCTGTATCACCCCATTGTTGAAAAGAGTCATGTCCATTGGAATTGATCATCTCATAAGTTTGTTGTTGCTATGTACAATGTTCTCTTAGTTCTACTCACTTCACTATAGTATCAGTTCATCTAAGTCTCTCCAAGCCTCTCTGAAATCATCCTGCTAATCATTTTTATAGAACAATAATATTGCATAACATTCATATATCATAATTTATTCAGCCATTCTCCAATTGATGGGCCTCCACTCAGTTTCTAGTTCCTTGTCATCCCAAAAAGGATTGCTGCAAACATTTTTGCACATGCATCTACTTGGTTTTTCTAGAGTGGATATAATTTTGATCATATATCACATTTAGGAAACTTTACAATGTTTCAGATCTCATTACACTCAAACAATGTCATCAACAAACAAGACCATCCAGAATGCCTCACTTTCTATGTGGAATCTGCGCTCGATGCCCTATATGACAGCAGCAAACACTTTTGGTGATACATGCCTTTTAGTTTTATGTATATCAATATCAATTACAATCAAAAAGTCATTAAACCAAACTAATACTATTATGGTATCTCTTAAGAATAAAATGTTCTTGTGTGATTTTAATATGCATCTGGGAAATATCTTGTTGAAGGAAGTATTCTGCTCAAACAAAATCAATGCCTTCAAGCAAACAATAAATGCAGAGGGATCTTGTATTCTTACAGAATCACAGAATTTGAGAGTTAAAAGGACTTTAGCAGTTATAACTACTTGACCTACTCTTTGCCACTTTCTGTTAATTTGCTACAAAGATGTGGTTGAATGAACAAATTAAAAAGCATTTATTAAGCATTTACTATGTGCTTGGCACTTGACTAAGTGCAGGCAATATACATATAAAACTGAGACACGACCTTCCTTCAAGGAGTCTATATTCCAATATGGGGAAATAATGCATACAATGTGTATGGGAGTGATAACCAGGAAAAGGAGTGTCTGGGGACTCATAGAGAGGAGAAGTTGATTTGTAGAGTGGTGAATACACAGTATAGCTGTATTGAAGTGATTACTGAGCACAGTATAAGTGGTAGGTGAGTTAGGAACAAATGCCTTGCAGATATGGCAGTAAGGCTAATGGTAATGTGGCCAATGTGGATAGCTTGGTAGGATATGAAACCTGAGCTTCTCCAGTCCTCTGGGGATGCCTTGATAGAGTAGACTCACTCCCTCACTGCTCAAGATAGCTCAGCTCCAGGGTTGGAGTTTCAAAGCTGAGTAAATTAATTCTTTCAGGAACTAGGGGGATTTTTGCCTTGGCTTGTTCACTAAAGAATCTTGTTGGAGAAAGAATGCTGATTCCCTTCTTGTGCCTTGATTCTTGTGCAGACTGTCTCATCAAGATTTTATAGAGATGGAAAGGTAGATATGGGTCAATGGGTTATTGATGTTTTCTCAACAACTTTTTTGGTGCATATGAAATTTACATAATCCAACCCCCCAAAAAAAACAACATGTCTTGCTAATCATGATGAATGTTATTCTTTGCAATATTTGCAAAGTTATTGGTGCATGTTAATCTTTCAACTGACACAGATCACAACCGATCTATACTTTAGTAAACCATCTCCCTGAGTTCATGTGACCAGAATTAAATACCACTTAGTGAACAACCCTTTACTGATGAGAATTAGACTGGTCTGGTCCTTGCACATTTGGCAACAGTCCATCATGGTGCTTGAAACCAAAGCCTTTTTACCTATATAGTCTTTAAGTTCCAGGGTCACCTCCACACCATGGACTGCAATACAGAATAATTCCTTATAATGAAGTTCATGTAATTTAGAAATGCTTTACCACTCACCATTAATATCCTTTAATACATATATTAATATATTTATATATTACATAATATACAAACATATTATTTATATGTATATGATCTATATAGCAGATAAATTATACATATATTAATACTTTTTAAAATCTTGAAACATTTGAATTTTCTAAAAACCCTTTAAGGGTTTGTCCATTTCTTTTCTCTTTATTATTGTTATATATTTTCTCCACATGCACTATATTTTATCAGTTTCTCTACTGGTAAGTCATTGAGCATGAAAATCTATTTCATATTAAATATATTATATAGTGCCATCACTTAGAATCACTGTCCTACTTGAAGAGTCAACTCAGATGCCACATAAAAAGTGGCAAAGCCATTCCTTACTCCCCTCCTCTTCCCTTCAGAGGGCATTTCCCCCTCTGTCCTCAATTTAATTGGTACTTATCTAGGTATATATTGTATCTCCCAGTAGAATGTAAGGTCCTTTTGCTTGCTTGTATTTGGGTATCTAGCATTAAACACAATGTTTGTCACATAACAAGGACTAAATGATCTATTCATTTAATGGTCCTTGGAAGAGCAATCTACAAGTTATGGGTTGCTGGTGGCACCTAAGATAATTTGGTGGGGGGGCAGAGAAAGGACATCTACCACAGAGTCATGGGTATCTGCAGAACAGACTCAGTAGGAAACCGTCATCAACTTTTAAATAGGGGACCAGTAGGGTGAAGGGGAAGTTTAAAGTATATTTACTCAGCAGATGTATGCAGGGTAGATTCTAAGGGAAAAGAGGAGAGAAATTGGAAGCAGGTAGACCAGTTGGGACATTGTATTAACAATCTGATAATATATTTAGATTGCTTATCCTCTGGAGAGCTGTTATTTGAAAAAGATCTGGGGTATATGGAAGATTTCAACCTCAATAAGAGACAACAATATATTATGGCAGCACCCCAAAGCAAACTTAGGCTACATCAAGAGAAACATAGTGTCCAAAAGCAGAGGGGGGGGGAGTACCACTGTAATTCTGTCTGATTCAGACCATTTCTTGCATACTAATATTAGATGACAACCAGGTAACACTACAGTGCCAAGATATGAATTCAAATCTTACCTCATCATTTAATTAGCTGTGTGATACTGAGCAAATCACTTAACCTCTGTTTGCCTCAGTTTTCAATGAGATAATAATTGGAAAGTGCTTAGCACAGACCCTGGCATATACTAAGCACTATATAAATGTTTGCTATTATCACTATCATCATAATCTCATCATCAGCAGCAGCAGCAGCAGCAGCATCTTCATCATCATACTTGGTTCTAGGCATCTCATTTTCATGGATATTGTCAAAGGCATTGACAAACTGGGAAATGATCAGGATGGTGAGAGCCCCAGACACCATATACTATAAAGGATTTAGGGATATTTCACCTATAAAAAGAAAAACACTAAGGGAGGACATGATAGCTGTCTTCAAATACTGAAAAGACTCTTATAAAAGAGAGATTAGTATTATTTTGCTTGACCCCAGAGAGCAGAAATAGAACTGATGGGTAAGATTCACAGAGGCAGATTTTGGCTCAGCGTAAGAAAAACAATCCTAACAATCAGAATCAACCAAAAGTGAATGGATTGTTTCGAGAAGTGGGGTATTCTTCAACACTAGAGGTCTTGAAGTAGTGGCTGAATGATTACTTGCTAAAGATGGTCTAGAGAGAATTCCTGTCCAATTATGGATTGGCCTAGAAGGCCTCTGAAGTCACTCCCAAATCTGAAATTCTATCATTTTAAGCCTATGAAGTACAATCAGACCCTTGAACTCATTTTGTATTAATTTTGGACATGTCCTGTATTTACTCATAATCTATCTGTGAACCTCTTGTATCAGCTCAGTAGAATGCAAGTTCCTCAAGAGCAGGAACTGGCTCATTTGTTAGCATTTAATATAGTTCACATATGTAGAAGGCACTTAATAAATGCTTGTGCATTAATTGATTAGACAATTCAGATGGATAACATTGATTGGTTCTTTAAATGGATTTTGTATTCAATCAGATGCCAGGCTATATTGATCATCCCACGGATTAAAAAGTTGAGGCAGCATGGCAAAGTGGACCAACAGCTGCCTTTGAAGCCACTAAAGATGCAAAATGGAGTCTTGCCTCTGATGCATACTGACTGTATGACCCTGGGCAAATCATTTAAAATCTTAATGCTAAAGGCAGCTCTTAAAGCTTATAAATCGCACAAAAGATGTCAACCTCAATGGTGGAGAGATTTCTCTCATCCAGAAGTTTCCTACACTAAAGAAATCATATGTCAAGTATCTATTCTGTTCATAAATCTTCAGAGTGGTAGGAAATCCACTCAATAGTGTGTACAATTTTGGGATCAGTTATTACAGTGACTCAAGAATCTCAAGACGGATTCTACCTTAACATCACCAATAAATTGAAATTCAGTGAAAGAACTATGAACAGTGTGATTTGGGACTGATACTGAACTAAATGATGCCCTGGGATCCAAAAGATGAATTAGAGCAGATGACTCTTATCCCACTTTTCCCCTCCCACTTTGCTGTCTTGCCCAACATATGGAGAAAGAAAAAGAATCCATGTTGCTTAGCAACTCCAGAGGATGCAGCAAATGACTGGTCAATACAATTCTGAATTAAAGCTGTAATATCCTGCAAAAATCCATGCCGAGGATTTATAGGAAAACCAAGAATAGTTATAGTCTCACCATCAGGTCATGAAGTCACTTAGGCTCCCGTATCAGACTATTTAAAATGAAATATCTGAGAAATGGATGTCTTTTTGGAGCAGGATAATCTACTCCAAGACTGTCAAAATCAATAGACTACTTTGAAGTCTCGCTTGAGTCATTACTGGTAATGTTTTGGTTGTGTTTGTAAATCAACAATTCAGCAAAAATAGGGCCACTTAGCAGTTGTAGTGAAGGAACCCCATCCATCAATCTTGAAATGAAACTGCCTGCCTTCAGTGAAGGCTCCAACATTTCCTAAACACTTTTTATGAGCTCATGAGGATCATAGAGGCTTGAGATTGGAAAAAAGAAATTGGAAGGTAGCAGATGGTGGAGGGAAGGAGAAGCCAGGGGTACTGTCCACTGTCACTTTCCATCTATGAGGGCTACTCCTTTCATGGAAAAATACAAAGAAACAGATAGTTCCCCTTTTCTCTTCAAAGTGATGGAAAAATGCAGTGAACATTCTTGACCTCTTAATGCATGCTCCTATGTAAAGTCAAAATAGCTCTTGGGAGCTTAAGATGAGACTCTAGCAAATGCTTTCTCCCCTCCCCTGTTATGTTCCTTTAGTTCAGTGAGATGGGATGTGTCATAAAACAATTGCACAGATAAAAGCTAAATCAATGTGATCTCCAGATAGCCTACATCTCCCTAGACTTTTATGATTACATTTTTTCTTGAATTCCTGAAGGCTTGTTCTTATTGGCTTTGAAATAGCGCTTTTAAAAAGTCTTCATTGTTTTTTCATACCCAACTCTGGCTGCCCCTATAGTTTTCCTGAAGGAAAGTGTAGCAGCAGGAACTTCATGTAATATTGTAACAAGGAAGCTTTATCTTTTCAAAAAATACATCTTTTTCCTTGTTACCAGCACCATCATAGACATTTGAAAATGCAGCTCAGAAGCTAGAGGTGTCTTTTTATATCACATTGCATTCAGTGATTTCAGTTGAGTCTGACTCTTCATGACCCCATTTGGGGTTTCTTGGCAAAGATACTAGAGTGATTTGCCAATTCCTTCTTTAGTTCATTTTACATATGAGGAATTGGAGGCAAATAGGGTTAAATGACTTGCTCAAAGTCACACACTCATTTGAACTCAGGAAGATGAGTCTTTCGGACTCCAGGTCTGGCACTCTCTTCACTTGTCATGTCTACCTCCATAATATCTCTCTCACATCTCTCCTTCTCTCCATTTACATAGACACTGCCTCAATTCAATCCCTTATTACCTTTTATCTGGATCATTGCAATAACCTTCTAATTAATCTCCCTGCTTTGAGTCTTTCCCCTGTTTAACCTATTCACCATACATTTTACCAATGTGATTTTCCTAAAAGATAGATCTAACCATTTTACTATCTTACTCAAAAAATTCCAGTGACCAAAGTGTTGTTCTAGTAAATGTTTAACAACTGGTTCTCAAAAACAAGTTAGTCTAAAACACTTAAGTTTAATCTGCATTAACATTTTCTTGCTCACTTTTTTTAAGTCTAGATATCAACAAAATCAAGTCCTGATTTGTAATTTGCCAGTTTCTGAGGTGAGTAGGCTATAGCACTTCCCTTAATGGTCTCCTTTGATCATATAATCAAATATTTTTTCATCTTTTATCCCATTTAAAAATTTCTATTATGTATGATTTTAGTCAGTCATTCAATAAGTCCCTACTATGGATCAGGCATTATGCTTAGTGCTAGGGTGATGAAGAAAGGCAAGAAGATAGAGCCTGCTCTTGTTCACAATCTAATAGGGAAGACAACATGCTGACGACAACATAAAAACAAGGCAGGATAAGTAGGAAATAATAAAAAAAACAAAGGGAAGAGACTACAATTAAGAGATATAGAAAAAAAAATTTTCTGTAGAAAATGGGATTTAGGGGACTTTAAGGAAGCCAAAAAAGCCAGGAGACAGAGATGAGGGGGGAGAGTATTCCAGGAGACAACCAGAAAAAATTGCCTAGAGTTGGGAATGGAGTGTCTTATTTGGAGAACTACAAGGAGGCCAATATCACTGAACTGAAGAGTACTTGGAGATGCTGGATGAAATGTGCATGAGATTTAATAAGACAGGAAAGTCAGAGAGACTAGATTATGAATTATCAGCACAGTGGCACATTATATGGATATAATTTGTTGTTACTCAGTCATATCTGACTCTCCATGACCCAAGTAAATAAATATTAGAGGTACATGCTCAAAATGTTTCACTGATAAAAATCACAAGGGTTTAAACTAGGGTGGTGACCATGAGAATAGAGAGGAGTGATTATCAATGAATAATGAAAATTTAGCTTAGTTACTGGCTCTCTGTCAAAAAAGCCAGGTTTTATTTTTATTTTATTTTGTTTTGTTTTTTACTGGCCATGGAAAAGATACATGATTATATTCATATTATATATAATTATATTTTATGAATAAAGTCATATTTTCTCCCTAAGAATTATAGCATAATGATAAAACAGCCTTTATATTATATGAAATTAAATGGAAGGAAGTCATTGTCCAATGTATTTGAGCATTATTGGATAACCAGACCTAGTTGTTCATGTGAACCAGTCAATCAGCTAGTGCTAAATGAGATCACTATGTGTCCACCTGAGTGCCCTGTTGTCAATGTTATTATGTAGACTGATTGCAATGTTTTGTGAGGGAGAGTAAGGAGTTGGGTAACAACTCCTTAAAAAGGTGAGGAACTCAGGTACTTGGAAGGATGGTACTGCCCTCAATAGCAATAAAGAAGTTTGAAAACTTTTTTGGGGGGTGGGGGAAAAGACAGTTCAACCATAAGCCATATATGCTAACTTATCTTACCATTCACTTTTTCTTACCAAAAAAAAAAAAAAAAAAAAGAAAGAAAAAACATGTGAAGGATGTACCAGCTCCTGCTCCAATTCTGTTGTAGCCATGAGGTCAAGAGAGGCAGATGTGAGAATGTTAGGGGGACAGGGGATGTTTTGGTTTGCCACAGGTGCTTTGAGGGTCTCAATGGGAGTGGATTGTGACCCCTGAGGAGTCCTGGAAGACTGAGAGTTGAGAAGGGGCAAGGTGGAAAAGTAGTTAAAAGAATGGCATCGTTTTTTGTTGGAGACAAAGCCACCATTGGTTAGTGGGGGGGTGATGAGACCCATCTTCTCATGTTCCTATTGATTGTCCACTCACTCTTTGGAAGGATTCAACCATTGTACCTTTCAAGGTTACTCTATAGATTCCACTGCCTTAGGAAAGAGTTTTCATGGGCAATGGTATGGAAAGTAAAAGTATCACCTGATGACCAATATCCAGGTGATGAGTCTCTAGGATCTTATCTGTGAGGGGCACACAGTCCTTTGTGGTCTTATCAAAACAAGAACTCTATGAACTCAGGTTTTCTCCCACACCATAGGAAGTCACCAAAGAAGGATTTTAGTGAAGGAAATCCAAGGCACGAGCTTGGGCCTACCCAAAGTGAAGTACAGGTATATGGAGGAGGGGCAATTCACTCTAAGTCTAGCTGGAGTGAGCCCACTGCTCTGAAGTGCTGCAGACCCTGCTTGAGATGCTTAGTGATTGGATGACCCTAGATCAGTTACTTGAATTCTTTTAGCCTCAATTTTCTCATTTGTAAAATGGAAATAATAATGGTACCTATCTTATAGAATTATTATGCAGATCAAATGAAATAACAAGTGGAAAATGATTTTTAAAGCATTATATAGATTTTAGCTATTATTATGATATTGTGGTGGGGAAAGAGAGACCTCTACTGTAAATATCTTCTGTTGGATTTGACACTATGCCATTTCATCATGTCATTCCCTTGTTCAGAAATCTTTTATAGCTCCCCATTACCTATGACTTCAGAATAACATCAGTCTAGATGTCTCTATCTGACTTTTAAGGATCCTTCTAGTCTGCTGCTTGTCCCCTTCTCCAACCTCCTGCAAAAAAAAAGAAAGAGGGAGAAAGAAAGAGTGAAAGAGATAGAAAGAGAAAGAAAAAAAGAAAAGAGATGGAGAGAGAGACAAACAAAGAGAAAGAGACAGAGAGAGAGGGGGAGGGAGGGAGAGAAGGAAGAGAAGAAAGGAAGATGGAGAGAGAGAGAGAGAGAGAGAGAGAGAGAGAGAGAGAGAAACACACTTTGAGACAACAAGCCAACAAAAGGTAAATAATGATGTGTCTGTCTATTGATTTCTATTGGACTTAACCAACACTCCAAGAACTGAGACATTTGGAGGATAGGAGAAGCGATGGGGATAGGGAATGCTAACTAAGATTATCAACTGATGAAGTAATGAAACAGTCCCATAGTCAAGTGCCATGTCCCACAACTGAGAAAGACTCTGAAGATGGCAGACTTTATTTGATTAGATGCTTTGTCCAAGGAGACACAACTGATTGCTTCATCGCTTGAAGAATAGGGCTCATTCTAGTCTAGAGGTTGTCTCTTTCACTTGCAGATATGTAAAGAGAAAAGTTTCAAACAGGGAGCCCCAGTGGCATTATAGAACTATCTCTGGGGTTGTGGGAGAAGGGAAACCCACATCTCTCAACACACATCTCAGAGATGTAATCCCCCTGAATGAGCATTAGACTCTTTCAACCACTGATGAAGAATTAGGTATCTGTCATTGTTTCTGGATCTGGGACCCATGCCAGACTTTTTAAATGATGTTTAATTCTTGCATCCCAATGGTTTGTTCATAAAATCATAGATTAGGGAAGGAAGGGGCATTGATCATGTAGCCCAATTCCCTCTTCTTGTATATTAAGAAACTTTGAGATCCCAAGAGACAAAATAACTTATCATGGAATCATGGCATCTTACATTTAGAGCAGTTAATGACTTTGAATCTAAGATGCTTTGAACCATCCTCCTCCCTCATTGACATATGAGGAGCTAGAGTCCAGAGAGACTTGCCAGAATGACACAAACAGAAAGCAGCAGAGCTGGGTTTTCATCTTGGGCTTGGAACTCCACATCCAATACTCTTTCAGCGGTACTTTTCTCTCTCAAGACTCCACTCATGAGAGGCTATGGCTTAGTGAAAAGACCCCTGAAGGAGTAAGGAGATGTCACTTATTAACCATGTGAAATAACTTAATACTAGCTGTTGAGTAAGAATACGAATAGAAACTAAACTTGTGATTTGATTATTATAGGGAATTCCCAGATAAGAGAAAGCCCTCTACTAGTGAAGGTTGATGGGGCAGCTAAGTAGCATCATACTGGGTAGAATGCTGGGCTTGAAATCAGGAAGGTCCATCTTCTGATTTCAAATCTGTCTTCAGACACTTACTAGCTATGTGACCCTGGGCAAATCTCTGAACCCTGTTTGCCTCAGTTTACTTATCTGTAAAATTAGCTGGAGAAGGAAAAGGAAAACTATTTCTCTATCTTTGCCAAGAAAATTCCAAAAGGGGTCAGAAAGAGTAGGACATAACTGAAATGACTGAATAACAACAATAATTAGGGGTGCAATAACTTAAAGTGTTAGGAAAGTTAAGAAGAGACTCTGGGAAAAGCATTTTATCTCAGTTGCCTCAACTGTAAAATAGGGATAATAATATTTATACAACTACTCACCCACCTGAAAAGTTGGGGATTTTGTGAGGAAAGTAAGATTTGCACAAGTGCAAGCTAGTGTAATTATTCTGCCTTATTGGGACATGGAGGAGAAGTGGAGGGAAGTAGAAATCTATCCCTTTAAGAAGGCATGCTACAAATGAACACAGTTTTTTCCAGTTCTTTACCAGATAACCTGAGGAAGGTAAATAGCAATCCAGTCAGAGTATAATCCATTGGATCAATTTCTAGATCTGAATTGACCCCAAAGCCGTTCTGATCAATAGTTCCATTCTGATCTATAAGCTATGAACAACAGAGATTGGGGATCTCAGAGAGGATGTTTTAAGTTTTTGAGAGTCGGTTTTGAACATCCACAAGTACTAAGAAGAGAGCCATAGGCTCTCAACTGGGGATAAGGGAAGGGTCGGGAAGGCTTGTAGAGCCCTGACATTCCTAAAAGTAGGGCTGTGTCCTTGTACTCCGAGTGCCAAAACTGAGTTACATTCTCAACTTCCATCTCTGCCATTGTCTATTTAACTCAGCCCAAGATTCCACAGCAAAGACAATTCTGTAAATAGAGACCAATTTCTCTAAGTCCCAAATGCTGCTGGCATGCGTGAGAATGATCAAGGACAAAGGAGAAAAACGCCAGGAATCTGCTGAATTTCAGCTCTCTCTCCCCAACCAAAACACAACCTGTCTAGCTCGATGCTCAAAGGCAACACGGGACGTGCCTCCAGAAATCTGGAGCCTCCAGTTTCCACAGCCTGTCTGCTCTGGGAGGGAACTTGGCTTGGCAAGGCCTGGATTCCTCCCGAATAAAGCTGTGAAATGAGGATGGAAATTCTTAGACTCTCTTTTGTACTAATGAGGCCACGGCCAAATTGACAAGTTCATTTCCAGGCGGGCTAGTTAACGTTACTTGTGTCCAAGGACACAGGCTATCCACACACACACACGCCTTCCTCCAGCGGTGCAGCTGGCTGTTAATAAATGCTATTTATTCATAAAGGAGACCATTCCAGAGAATATGGATCTAGACAAATTCATCACCAGTCCTCAAATTTTCCCTACTATTTTAGTTTAATCACATACACTAGTGATGGATCAAGTAAGCATATGACTATGTGTATATATGTCTGCATATATGAGTATGTACATATGATGTTTTATATATAATATATACACATGATTTTGTTACTGCTCAATCATGTCTGACTCTGTGAGCCCATTTGAGGCTCTCTTGGCAAAAATATTCGAGTGGTTTCCCATTTTACTCTGCGGCTCATTTTACAGATGATGAAACTAAGGCAAACAGAATTAAGGGAATTGCTGAGAATCACATAGATAGTTAATAACTGAGGTCGGATTTGAACTCAGGAAGATGAGTCTTACTGATTTTAGGCTCTATCCATTCTTCCATTTATCTGTCTTAACACATACTTACACACACACAATTTGCATTGAGTTATTAACTGTCATTATTATTATTATTATTATTACAGGGTAAACTGACATTAGTTCTTTTAGATTCCACATAATACTGTTGGGCTAAATTAAATATTAAAACCTCTAGGTTGGTTTTATATTTAAAACCCATTTTAATTACAAGAATGTGCTAATACATGACTAACAGCCAGGATGCTGATTTATGTTTAACAATCAGCTTTCTGGAAAAATCAAAGTAAATCCAACACACTTTTAAGTTTAATTCTATTCTTAACATTTTCTTCATCACTTTTCTAAGTTTAGAAATAAAATCAATAAATCAATAAATCAAGCCTTGATTTGTTGTATTTGCTAGTTTCTAAGATGTTCTAAGATGCTCACACTGAAAATGTACAATTGGCTGTCAGATCTGGATCTGGCACATTTTTTGGCACTATATATTTATAGACATATATGTCCATTTTATAGCTTCTAAAACCCTATGAGATAGTTAGTAGAAGTGTTAATGGATCTATTTTAAAAATGAGGAAATTGGGGCTCAAAAATTAAGGTAATCAAATGTGACTAATAGAGAATGAAAATCCAAGATAAAAAGGGAGATTGAAATTTAGTTCAATTTGATTATTTAGTTAATTAATACCTGTCACATATAAAGCATTGTACAAAACAAAAGCAACAAGCTTTTGCAGTCAAGAAACTTATATAGTTATTGTGGGTTGGGGATGAGCATTGAGATACAATTCATAACACATATAAGTAACAACACAATAACAAAGTTATTTCGGGAGGAAGGAAGTTTAGGAAAAACTTAAGTTGCAGGTAGCATCTGCCATGTTTTGGGGAATGTAGGGATTTTATAAGGGGGAGATGAGAAAAGCATATTTTTATAGATATTTTGCAAGGAAGAATGCTGAGTGTGGGGAATTGCTAAGAGTTCAGTTTGACTAGTGGAAGCCAGGTTGTGGAAACATTTGAATGCCTGACTGAGGAGTCTGTGTTTTGTTTTAGAGGCAGTAGGAAACCATTGAAAAGTTTTGTTAAGAATGGGCTAACATGTATAGAGCTGTGTTTTGGTAAGAGAGAATCTAATGATCCTTGATAAGTTCAGTTAACCAGCCTGAGGATAATGGGAGAGGTACCATAAGATTGGAGATCGTTAAATGTCTCTTTAATTTTCAGAAAAATAAAAGGGGCATCTGAGAATTACAACTCTGTGTCTGACTTCTGCCAAACTTTTAGAATACACAATCAAAGGGATAAGTAGATATCTAGAAAAGGAAGCAGTGGTTACAAAAAACCAACATGGCTTCATTAGGAACATTCCATGGCAGAATAATCTTTATTATTGATGAGGTAATCAAATTTAAAAGTTAGGAACTCTACAGATATAAGTGGAACTGGTTTGAATCATCTAAATGTAAAATCTTGTGTTTCGGTTCAAGAAATCAATTTATCAAGTACAAGCTGAGGAAGGTATATCTACTCCAATTCAGTTATTCTGAAAAAGATTTAGGGCTTTCACTGGACTGTAGTCTCTATGTTGGTCAGTGGTATGAAAGCTCAAAATCCTAATGCAATCTTAGGCCACTGTTGATAGGAATAGTATTCAGAACAAAGAGGGCAATAGTAGAAAGAATGTAGTAGATAGAATTCTGGATTTGGATTTAGAAGACCTGGGTTCAAATTCTACTTCAAACTCTTATTAGATGTATGATCATGAGTTTAGTTTTTCTTAGCTTCAGTTTCTACACTTATAAAAATGGGGATAATTATAGGGGTATAACATAAGTCAAACTTCACTTGAACTGGTAATCTAGGTCCCCAGAGCTCAGCTACCATTATATGACCTCTGGGTTAAAAGGGAACCTTGGAGGAGTAGATGGCATCTTTCCATGCTCATGAGTTCCCTCCAACATGTTTATCCCAATGACTACAAATTGATATCAACTCATCATCCAGATAATCATCTTTTATAAATGGGTATTTAGTAGAGTAGCATAAATTGGTATAAAATATTCCCTTAAAAGTCTATGATATGTTTAACATGTATGGGACTGAAGGGGAGGGGGTGGAGGGAAGGAGGGGAAAGTTGGAACAGAAGTTTTTACAAGGGTCAATGTTGAAAAATTACCCATGCATATAGTTCCAATAAATAATAATATTATTTAAATATTAAATAAATATTTTAAAATAAATAACTATTTATAGCTATAATAAATGTCAATAAAAAGCTATAATAATTTTAAAAAAGATTGTTTGAAAAAAAATTTGATGACTCAGTTTTCAAAAAAATAGTCTATGATAAACTCTCCCACTAATACATATAAAATTCAGAGGAAAGTGGGATCAAGCTTTAAAAAAGGTGACAAAAAAGTAACTCACAGCTTCTGGAAGTGCCTTTGCCAAAGTCCTCAAGCTTCCCTTACACATAATGCCATTTTTCTACTGGGTTCTTTGTAGAATCTTTAGTTTGCCTTTCCTCACTGAGTCCAGTATGTCCTGGGTTCCTAATATAAACACTATCCTAAGGACACTGAATCCTCCTAAGTTCACAAAGTCTTCCTCCAGCTAAGGAGGAGAGGGAAGGCCTTAGGGTATAGCATTCTCCTCCTTCCCACATGGTTACTCAACAAGGAAAAGGCTTTTTCTTCTTTCCCCTGCTATCCACTTGATTCTCCAATTCCAAAACAACTTCCCGATTTATATAAAGCCCACAGAACAGGACTAATTCCCTCTGTAAAATACATAAGCCAGAGCTAATTCCCTCAACTGATCCAAACAGACTTCCAGTCACACATAACTAAAATACTTTGATGAAAAAGATTCCCAGCCTGGTTCACAACTAGTTCACACCTCTGATTGATTGGTTCAGTTTCTGTGTTCTCAGTTGACAGAGGTGTCAGAGGATGATGTCTTATTGGTCACTTTAAGTGTGACTGAGTGATTTGATTGATTGACTCAATCAGCCCCCCACTATCCATGGCACAGAGCTGAGGTGAAAAAAGGGATTTGCAAACTTTAAAGTGCTTTGGGCAGACCATGTCTAATGAATTGTGTTCAGTTCTAGACATCCCATTTTGTAAAAAAAATATATATATATATTGACAAGCTGGAGAGAATAGCATAGCACCATATAGTAGCCTTCTCTCTCTGTCCCAACCACCATAAAAGGAAGAGGAAGCAAGAGTATTTAATATTTACTGAACTAAACACTTTACAGGTATTATAGAGGTAGGTATTGTTATGATTCCCATTTTACATATGAAGAAATAAACTGAGGTTACCTGACTTTCAGGGTCACACAATTAAATTAGTAAATCTCAAAGGTCAGCCTTGAACTCAGGATTTCCTCACTCTGGGCCAAGCACTCTATCCACTAGAAACCAGAAGAGGACAAGACACAGAAAGGTCTTAAGATGATGCCTTTTGAGGATTGTTTGTAAGAACTGGAGAGGATTCCAGGAACCTGGAGAAGGGAAAAGTTTGAATTTGGTCTGTTGTATAGAGATGAGATTATACCTGTCCTGCTAAACCTCAGGGGACAGACGTCTAGAGAGGCAAATCTGGGTTTATTATGAGGGTGACTAAGTGTCTAAAGAATAATCTGAAAGTGCAAGAAGCTGCCTCAAGAGGGAATGGAGTCTCCCCATCATTAGAGATCTTTACAAGAAGACTGGACAATCATTGTCCCTCGTATTAGAGAAATGGTCTTATTCAAATACAAATTACATTAGATGGTCTCTGAGATGTCATCCAACTCTGAGTTTCTGCAATTATTTGACTTGCCCAAGATCACACATTTACAAAGTCAGTGACAGAGTACAGGCCCATTGATCCTGGGTCTATAGCTTCCTCCACAGCAACATGAGGTCATGATATACAGAAGGATCTTACTGACACTTCCTTTGTGGGACAAAATTCAGAATAAGGAAGGTCTGTCATAGATCCTAAACAAAATGGTTTTCAACAACCATCCATCAAAGAATACCAAAAGAACTTCATTTCAGCATTTCTGTTTCCTACACAGTCTTTTGGCAGAAATCCCAAAGATAGCATGATAGGGAATGCTAGTGTAATTAGGAAAGAGCTAATAACATTTATAGAAGGGAATCCCTTATTCAGCATCTATCTCCTCTCGAAACTATTCACTTTTAACCTATATTCACCCCTTCAAAGAAACCTTAGAGACCAGATCCAGGAATCAACAAATTGTGGCCCAAGTCAGCTGTCTGTTTTTTTTGTGTGTGCATAAAGGAGCTAAATTTTTTTTTTACATTTTAAATACAATAAAGCTTTATTTTAAAATAAAAAAAATTCTTAATTTTAAGGCAGGACAAAAACAGGAGCCCGAAGATTTGGCTGACTCCTGATCTAACTCAATCTGTCTATAAAGTGAGAATGCCTTCTCCAATATCCCTAAAAAGTGGTTGATGTTGTACATGGCAACAGCAAGATTATACGATGATCAATTCTAAAAGATGTGACTCTTTTCAACAATGAGATGATTCAGGCCAGTTCCAATGATCTTGTGATGAAGAAAGCCAAATACATCCAGAGAGAGGACTGTGGGAACTGAGTGTAGATCACAAAATAGCATTTTCACTCTGTTGGTGCTTGCATTTTGTTTTCTTTCTCATTTTCCCTTTTTGATCTGATTTTTCTTGTGCAGCAAGATAGTATAAATATGTATGCATATATTGTATTTAACATATTTTTGACATGTTTAACATATATTGGATTAATTGCATCTAGGGGAGGAGATAGGAAGAAGGGGAGGAAATTTGGAATATAAGATTTTGCAAGAGTCAATGTTGAAAAATCATCCATGCCTATTTTTTGAAAATGAAAAACTTTATTAAAATAAACTAAAATAAGGTCAGGATGGTCTTCACAAAAAAGTGGTTGATGAACTTTTGCTTGAAAGCTTCCAGTGATGGAAAACCTTATGTTTCCCAAGCTAGCCCAATCCATTGATTACAAGGATGGTTGTCCTTATAATTAAGTCAAAATCTGTCATCTTTATCCATCATGTTCCTACTTCTGACCAATAAGACCCAGAGAATCAAGCCCCGTTTCTTACTGACTGCCCTTCATATGCTTAAAGACAACAATCATATCTCCTTTGAGTCTTTCCCATGGTAAATATTCCCAGTTCCTTCAAGCATTCTTCACTTGGCATGGTTTCCCACTCTTTAGCCACCTTGGTCTTCCTCTTCTGACTAAATGGCTGCTCATACGTCAGTCAAATACCCTTTCCACCAGTTCTACACTGGGCACACCACCATGACATCATTGCTGTCTCAATTTCAGAAAACTGTGGATAGTGTGTAGAACTCAGAAAAGCCCCAAAGAAAATAGAATAAGTAGAGCACAAGACCTATTTACAAATTTTATTTTTATCCAAAATTTTACAAGACTCCCTTTGAGAATTGCTTTGAAAACTTGGATTGTCTCCAAGGTCCCTTTCAGGACTAAGATTCTAAGGGAGTTCTTAACCTGAGATCCAGACTTCTCTCCTCTCCTACCCCAAGGATAACTTTGAGGATCTTCATAAACTTGAATACGAAAAATTATAGTTTTCTTCCAACATAATTGATTTCCTTTATAATCCCATGTATTTGATTTTATGCATTTAAAAGTATTATTCTGAGAAAGGACTCATAGACTTCACAAAGCTTCTAAAGGCATCCATGGCACAAAAAAGGTGAAGAACTCTTAGGCTTTGGTGATAAATGGAAGAATTATGCTTAACTTGTAGTATGAGAGCTTTAAATTAGATAAAAGGCCATCTCAGAGATACATCAACCCTCTTCTAAGATACGTCTTCTATCCTTTGGACAAGACAAAATGAGAACAAAGTGACTAACTCAGATGTTTCCTTCACACAGATCAGAGAAAGACCAGGGATATATTTGAAATGAGCAATGGAAGAAAAAAGGTAAGCGGAAAGGTAACCCAGCTGATGGAGATGGGCGCATTAGGTGCTTGGGCTCCCAGGATGGGACTGTCAAGGGTTGACCCAAAATTCAGGTTTTCCAACCTGGAAGGAAGGCTGGGAACAGGGTAGATATAAATTGCTTCTTCCCTGAGTAAATACACCTTCCCAAGCACTTTCTAGCCTGAGGCTCAGCACATCACAGGTGTCTACTTCCCAGGAGACCCCCTTGGGCAGAATTTCCTGACAAGGGAAGCTGTTAACACTTTCTAATAGATTACCAACAGAAGTTGTGGAATTTTTTTTTCTCCCAATGAAAACAGATTCTCCCTTTTCTTCAGGGCTGGGCTACAGAGAGTCTTTCTCAGAGCCAAAAGGATGCGATTCTAGAGTCACTTTTCACCTTAGAATTCTAGACAGATATATCAAAGCCAAGAATTGTCTGGAACTATTGACAAAGAGGGAGTTTCTCACAATCCAATTATTTGCAAGATGCAATCTTCTTTAGATCAAGAAGTGAGTCATTTTTTCACTTTGAGTTCTTAGCCCTTGGGATTGCCTAGCACATAGTAGGTGTTTAAAATGCTTATTGAATTAAATTTATTATTTCTAGATCATCCAATAAAACTGGGGTACTTAACATTTTTCAGTCATAAGTCCCTAGTGAAGAATATGGAACCCTTCTGATAATACTTTTAAACAGATGATGAAAATAAACATGTAATTTTTTTCCCCACACAATCTCAATTCTCTCTGTTGAAAGCCCTCCGAAAGAACTTTGTCTCTAGAGTGACCCAGGAGAATTTAATTTAAAATAAGAGATTCTGGAATCAGATCTCGTCTCTGTTGCTGGGCAACTTTGAGCAAGTCACTTAGCCTGGATTTTGTTACCTGTAAGAGGAGGGATTTGGCAAAGAAGACACCAGTAAGAAGATAATACCCATACACAACAACATATTCATAGCAGTACATCTTGTGCTAGCCAAGAATTAGAAACAAAGGAGATGCCCATCAACTGGGGAATGGCTAAATACATTGCAGTAAATGATGGAATGGAATATTACTGTGCTGCAAGAAATGATAATGTGGTAAACAACAGAGAAGCATGGATAGTTATATGAACTGATTCAGAGTGAAGTAAGTAGAGTCAAGAAAGCTATTAATATATATAATGAGTACAATATGGATGAAAAAAAAACCAAAAATCAAATGTGAAACATTATTAAAAAAGCATGATTTGAATGAATAAATATACCTTTCCTATCCCTTTTCAAAAGTGAGAGATCTACAAGTATGATCTATTGCACTTTTCGTAATTTTTCTAGGTATTGATGTTATGTTGTTTTTTTCCCTTTTTTGTCTTTAAAAATATTATTTTTTATATTGTATAGTTCTCTGGGAGGGGGGATGGGAAAGCATATTGGAGAGAATTATGGTGGTTAAAAAACAGACAAAAGACATCAATAAAAATGTATTTTAAAATAAGAGGGAGCTGCACTAGGTCACCTCTAAAAGATCCCTTCCAGTTCTCAATCTATAGTACCATAAATCAGGGATCCTGAAGCTCACTCTTTTCATCCCTAAGATATTACTGTAAAAAGAGAGATGGTCAGTTCTGTGGTTTCATTAGAGAAGAGTTCCAGGGCACTGTTAAAACTTCATCTATGACTAAGAGGCAGGTGGCCCCCACCAAGTCATTCTATTTGTTTGGCAGTTATATGAATGCAATAAATATGGTACTACCTCCACATCTCTGCAGGGACAAAACCAGATTGTCAGCAATGGACTGTTATGTCCTAATTAGAACCTCTGTGGGATTAGAAAGTTCCCTTGGCCTAATTGGAACTGACTCCAAGGGGAGGAAAGAGTACAAATTTGTTTTAAGCCCCAAGCAATTATATCCACCCTTATAGTGGCCCTGACACTAAGAGGATTTATATTGGATTATATCTAATATTAACATGATCTAATGCTGTACAAACATCACAGCTCTGAGTTGTGCTTGATTCTACTAGACACATTTCTCTGCCTTCAAAGTCAAACTGGATTTTGAAGAGAAGAAATAGATGGCTCCATTTGGTGACCAAAAAATTTGTTGATGAAGGTTTGACATTGAAAAGAGTAAACAAATTGGAAGAGAGCAAAATTATAGCCAGAACTCAGTATTTAAGTTACAGAATTGCTGATTAAGACCCAAAGCATATTAGAAGAGATTTCACTCTATCAATGGATCTGTGATCTTATCAATAACGACATTTGATCCAATAGAACTCCTTGTGACTCTTCTATGTCTTTTCATTCATGCATTTAGTCTCTGTTCTCCCATAAATTCTTTACAGGAAGAGGGACCCTCTCAGTATAGTGTTAATATAGTCTGTGTTTACTAGGACAGTGCACAGGTTATTTATGTATTGTGTCTCATGCCCATGGTCAGATCATGCCATTGTAGGTCCGCCATTTCTCCTCCGTCCATATCTTGTTATATTTTATTCTACTTCTTATACATGGCGTCATTGCTAATCCCTCAGTCTCCCTGAGATTCTGTTTTCTTATCTATAAAATGGCACTAGTACTAAAAACCTCATAGGGTTGTTGTATGGAGAAAATGAGATCATGTATGCAAACTTTAAGAAGCATTATATAAATATCAGTTCTTGCTAATTAAGGCAACCGACCTTTCAAAGCCACCATTTTCTCTGCAAAGGGCTCTTTTTGTATTTTGTTATAACATTGGAAGGATCTGACATTCCTTTTAAAAATGGGACCATCAAGGAAAGATGGCCCTCGAAGGTGAACGGTTCTCTCCTAATTTGTAATTTTTTTAAAAGTCAGAGACTGCTCTATAGGGAAATACTGCTGCCCTACCACTGAATTACATCCCAGCCAAGGCAGTATAGCATACATTTTCTCAGTTTAACACACCAGTGGTTACGTTGTACCTCATAGCTCAGAATCAATAAAGTCAAGGCAATTTCCTTAACATGCTATCAATAAGAGATTATGGGAGGGGGAAGGATGCCCCTTAGTAGCTAATGCTTTACTAAAGTTCAAATGAGGCAATATATAGTAAAATAAATTCAATTTCTATTTCCACTCCTTGCAATTTTAGCAGAGGGTAAATGAAATGGAACTGTGTTGATTCTAACCAGTCCAATATATCTTCACTTCCTAATAACCAAGGTCATTTTTACCTTCATGGGAAGGGAAGCAAAATATAAAATACTCACCCAGACTGAACAGAAAATGCATTTGCAGAATTTTTTTTTTGAACGCCAGGTAGATGACTGATATATTATGTAATTCATTTCACAGTACAGCTGAATGTTTTTTATAGATAGTGTTTAACCTTGCCAATTCTGCTCTTAGATAATCCCCCTTCTGAGGATAACATCGTATATTTAACATAAAAGAAAAAAATTGGGAGGGGGAGATGTTAGGGGAAATGAACGTGAATCTGTCAGGTATAACAAACCGCTAGGGCAGCGCTTACCCAAAAGGACCCTCTGGACATCTTTGATTAGTTAATAATCACTTCAATATTCATCACAAATTGTGATAACTACCTGAGCATCATTGGACTGTTTGGAGGTCCTCATTGTAGATAACAAAGTACTTGGTTATTTAAAAGAAAAACAACAAAAACAAGAAAGCCTTCTGAATTAGAGATAGTTGAAAGAACTTTTCCTTCATTTCTCTTTTTTATTTCTAGTGTCTGACTAGCACAAGTTAAATAAAAATTACTAGTATTGGGCAAGTGGGACTCTACCCCATGACACTCCTCTTTGTTGTGAGTCCTGAATCAAATGCCATAGTCCTTAAGTAATAGATGGTTCAATTATGTCCTTCAGTTTCTACTCCAAGATCTCATGACAGAATCATCAAATCATAGAGTCACAGAGTTTTAGAAGTCAATGTGATCGCAGTGGCCGTTTCCTCTGATCTATACCCCAAAAAGAATCCCACTATCAATCAATAATCATTCAATTTATTTTTTGAAGATATAATGAAAGGGAATCCCATTACCTCTGAAAGAAGGGCATTCTGCTTTTGAATAGCTTTGATTATTAGGAAGTTCCCCCCTGACATTAGACTGAAATTTGTCATGGTACCCCTCTCTTCAAGCCCACCTTGCTTTCCCCAAACCCTTTAGTTAGACCTGCGGCCACCATTTTCTAGATTGAGTCACAGAATCCCAGAATATCACAGACAGAAGGAATCAAAGTGATCATTTAGTCCAATCTTATGTGAAAGGGAGTCCTTACTGTGGCCACCCACTAGGTGAACATCTGGCACCTGCTTGAAGAACTCCAAATTGAGGATCATGTATATTTATCTATCATATATACATACAAATACACATGTGTATGTGAATGTGTACATCAGCCTTAATAGAAGTTCCCTGGGAGTAAGAATTATTAACCATTAATTGGGGAATGGATGAACAAACTGTGGTTTATGAATGTAGTAGAAAATACTATTGTGCAGTGAGAAATGATGAACAACCTGGAAAGACTTGTATGAACTGATGCAAAGAGAAACAAGCAGAAGAGGAAAAGATTGTACACAGCATCATCAACATTGTCTGATGATGGACTATCTGTAACTAGCTCTTCTCAACAACACAATTATCCGAGACAAATAAGTACAAAAGATTCACAAAGGAAAACGCTGTCCATCTCCAGATAAAGAACTGATGGTCTCTGAATGCAGATCAAAATATTTTTTTTCACTTACCTTATTTTTTTCTCATGATTTTTTTCCCCTTTCAATTTGTTTCTTCTTTCATGACTGCGACTAATATGGAACTATGTTTTATATGATAGCACACATATAAATATATTAAGCTATGTATCCTCTTTGAAAGAGGGAGAAAGAAAAATTTGGAAATCAAAATCTTGTAAAAATGAATGCTAAAAATTTTCTTCATGTGTAAATGGGGAAAAATAAAATACTATTTAATAAAAACAAGAGGATAAAATATAGTTATGTATCACATACATGTACACAAATATGTGTGTCATTCTTAATAGAAGTTCCTTGGGAGTAAGGATTATTTAATTTTTGTGTGTCTTTGTATACCAAATTCCTGACATATAGTAAATACTTAATAAATGCTTGTTAACTGATTAAGTGACCCACCCTTCTATTTCACCATTACATATGCTTGGAAAGAAGTTAGGAGAATACTGGTTCTGGTATCAGAACCCAGAGGTTCTGGGTTCCAATCCTGTCTCTAGCACTTGTTATATATGTGACATTGGGCGAAACTGAGTCCCAGTTTCTTCATCTATAAATTGAAGAAGATGGACTTGACAGCCTTTGAGGAACCTTCCATGGATAAATTTATGATCTTCTGAATAGAACCTCTTCCAGAAACAATTAGAACTAGCTACAACTCTGCTGGGAACCACCTTCTGAGCAGATAGCAATGAGTTCAGAAGTTAATTTGAGAATCAAAAGGTAGATATATTATTTTTTTTAAAACTTATTGAATTATTTAAAAATTATTTTTTAACTATTAAAAATTATTTTTAAAATTATTATTGAAAAACATGTGAATGGAGCTAATCCAATATTTTTAATATGACACTTTTGTCTAGCCTTACCCTAATGACCCAATGAATCCTGAACTTTGGATTGTTCAACAAACTTCCCCTGAAGTTAAAGCCAGTTATCACTGTTGCATACCTCCGGATTTCTGGGTTCTAGCCAGGACCAGATGTGGAAATATAGATAGGGCTGCTTCCTTTAATGTTGCCAGAAGCCTACTTTAGCAGCCCAGCAGGGTTGGGGGGAAGTCTTTCATAGGTCTCCAAAGTTTGAAAGGCTTATCGGAGCTCAGCAGCCAACCCTTTGGTGACTTGTCCAAAATCAACACCTCTCCCTCTGAGCAAAAGTCACCTCTGCGATGGAAAGAAGAGTCTTATGATTAGAGCTGCTAAGTAGAGAGCTGGGAGTGTCCCCAGCTGGGCACTCTGCCATTGCTGTCTCAACTCATTCCTTATGGCAGTAGTCCTTGTACATTTTCATTTCTCTATCGCTCCCATCTCATCTCATCTCATCTCATTTCATTGTCTTGCTTTTCTCCATATTTCCAGTGATTAGTACGATGTTTGGCACATAGCAGGCACTTAAGAAATGATTGTTGATTGATTGTCTCAAAGCTAAATAGCTGAGGAGTTGCCAATTTCCATGGATGGAGGAAGGTTCCTTATCGAGTTTCTGGTGAAATTATAGACCCAAATGACAACCCAACCTTTCTCATGTTCTGCACCATCCCTCAACCACTCTGCCCTCCACCAAATCAGAAAGTCTTAAGCTCAAATGTGGCTAGCTGTGGGATACTGGGTCCATCATGTAATTGCTGCCTGATTCAGCTTCCTCATCTCTAAAATAGGGATATTAGCACCAACCTTCCCAAGTTGTTATATGGAGAAAATGAAATACTATTTGTAAAGTGTTTTGCAAACCTTTAAAATATATAAATATTAAAATATATAAAATATAGAAATATTAATATTAATAAAATTTAAAATATATAAATGCTATAAAAATATAAATGCTGGATATTATTGTATCTGTAAATGTACACATATACATACATGTGTTTGCATGTACATTTTAAGAGTTAACTTGTCTTCTGAGTGTTTTGCCACCATTGGTAGGCCTTCCATCTCACATTCTCTCCCAGGCACTAAGGCGAATATCCAGGAACAGAAGGCCAGAGCCTTTAAATGACACTTTCTACCAGCTGTGGGTAGAAAACCTCACTAACTATCTCAGCCCTGCTCTGACATATAGCAGCTGTGTAAAGTGAATGGGCTTTGCCCATTATCATTTCAAAGAATGCTTCCATCTGAAAAAAGCTAAAGGGAAATTGGGGCTCTCATTAGTTCCCCAGAAGATAAGGTGCTGAATTCATTTAGTTATTATTCTGGATAGAGCTAGAGTTATCTGCCAGACCTTGAATATCATGTGTATAATGAAGCACAAAAACAGATGGTCTCTTGAGAAGAAGTCCCATTTGAGCTTTCTCCTTTTTTTTTCTTCACCAGAATTCTTAATCCCATCCTAAAGTAGCTGCCATTGTTTCATTCCCGACTTTCTCTCCTTAGTTCCTTGCAGAATGGCTTCTCTAGTCTACCAAGGGCACCATCCATACTGACCCCCATGCCCCAAAGCCTTGCCTTAGTCTTTATGGACTTTCTGTAGGATTGACTTTGTGGACTCTTATCAAAACTTTCTCCCCCCTACTTTGGCTTTAGGATCTTGCCCTGCTCTAGCATTCTGCTCTCTCCTTCCCTGCCTACCCTTCCTCCCAGACTTTCCTTTGGGCTTAGTCCCCTGATGCTCTTTCACATTTCCAGTGATTAATTCTGTGAGAGTGATTTTGGCTCCATGGAAGGAAAGCCTTTCTAACCTGTTTTCTTTTGGTTCATTCAGGGTAAGGAACTCTCAGTGAGAAAACTTCCTCCACCAATGCTAAATGATTGGTGCCTATGGCTGGGAACTATATGGCTTGCCTGGAATCACAAAGACAATATCTGTTAAAGGCAGGAGGTGAACCCAGATCTTTGGGATACAAGATCACCCTTTGAACCATTATAAAAATGGAACCGGTGGCCACAGAAGGCAGTGGTTTCCATACCCATCACCTCCTTCCTCCTCTCCCCCAGCCCCTTAAGGCAAAAGCTAGGTGACTATTGCTGTTTATTCAGTGATGGTTGGAGGGACAAGTCTTTTTCTTGTATAGTTTGAGCTGCTTGGCTTAAAGGGACTCCGTGATCCCTTCAAGCTGTGACCATATCTGTAAACACTCATAGGTCATCTTTACTTGATGTTGCACGATTGCCTATCTAAGAAATCCAAGTTGCAATCATAATCTCCCAGAGAGGCTCTTCTGCCAAATTCATCTTCCTAGCGATGGTTCCACTGTGTCCACAATAGCTTGAAATCTTGAGTTGTGTTTTGGGTTTCCTTTTTCTTCACTTCCCTATATCCAATTTACATCACATCTTTATATTTCCTCATTTAGTCCCCCCTTCTACTTTTATTGTTCCAATTGCTCATCCCTAATCAACCCCAGTGGTTGCTGTATGTTTGCCTCTTTTGGGGGGGGGCTGGGCTGTCATAGATCATAAATATGGAAGGGATTAAGGGTAAATAAATTCAGAGAATGAACCTCTTGGGGCAGGGGGGCATATTCCAAGTCAGGACTTCTCAACCTTAAGTTTCTGAATTTCAAATAAAAATATTGATAACTGTATTTTTATGTTTTCTTTTCTTTTCTCTCTCTCTCTCTCTTTTTGCCGAGGTAATAGGGGTTAGTGACTTGCCCAGAGTCACAGAGTCAGGAAGTGTTAAGTGTCTGAGGCCATATTTGAACTCAGATCCTCCTAACTTCAGGGCTGGTGCTCTATCCACTACCACCTAGCTGCCTCATAATCCCATATTTTCTTTTATGTTTTTACATTTTATATAAATATTTTATATACATGACATCTATACTTATATATTTTATGTGCATATTTTTATATTTTATATTTGTATATTTATATTTTGTGTACATGATTCTGAGAAGGGAACCACACACTTTGCCCAACACAGTAAAAGTTAGGAATACTTGGTCTAAGTTGTGAGTATGACCAAGGTAGAGTTCATAGATAATCAAATTTAAAGGGGTTAGCAGGAGGCTGAAGTCAGGAGACATGAGAGTTGGCCCCTGTTATCCAAAGCCAGGGAAGTTCCCCTGATGTCAGAGAGAACACAGTATAGAGAAGAAATGATCTTTACAACTTTTATGTGCCAGACAGGGGTCTTGTAAAGCAATTTATGTTGTCCTTGTTCTCTTCTCACTCTTAGAATAGACAAGTCAAATGCTTCCCTTTTCCAACTCTCCTCTCTTTCTCTCTCTCTCTCTCTCTCTCTCTCTCTCTCTCTCTCTCTCTCTCTCTCTCTCCCTATCACACACCGACACACCACACTGGCCCAAAGTCTCATGACTAACTCAGGGCGCTCTCTCCCCTGAAAAAGTTAAAGACCTTCCCAAAGGCACACCAAATCACAAGTGGCAAAGGCCCAGGGATGCTCCGGTTGCTGAGGAATGAGCGTTCTGCAGCCTCTCCAAAGTCCCGTCCCCAGCCCAGTTTTTCGGTTTGCTTTTTCGCTGCTCAGATTCCAATTCCTCACTGTCACTGCTTGTGGAGAGCCTCCCCCCGGGGTGGGTGGAAGGGCTCCAATTCCATGGCCCTGCTGGAGTCGGGGACTCTACTACACGTCGATGACTCTTTCTAAATCCACTGTAAGCAGACCACTTCATCCACACTCTACCTTGCTGTCATTTTTATAGGTGTCTAAAAATAAAAATAATAGTAATTTGAAGAAAAAAAACCCCATCGACAAAACAAGTAACCGTAACCAAAACGAGGTCTGGTTTCTTCCTCCCCGAAGGCACTCTGGGAGCAGCGACAGAGGGAAGCCATTGCCACTAGCAGGCGAATTAGAAACCACTGACCCATCCCCGGTCCATCAGCACATGGGTCTTGTCTAAAGCTCTGCTGCTGCCCCAGGGGAGAGCTTCCATAAACACCCCATTTAGGGGGCAACGGCTTGTCGCTTTCGTTCTATTGCAGGTGGCTCACTCGCCACTCTCGGCCCCCTTCTCCTAACCCACTAAGGGCGACAGATTAAGGACCCTTCCTCTTGTCAGGGGACGGGGACAGCTGAAACAGAAGTCACCAAAGCGAATTCCTTGTCTCAAGAACTTTATGGGAGGTTTCTTTGGTTCGGCTTCACCCCCAATCCTGCTCAGAAGCATTCGATGGCAGATGGGAACAAGATTTACAAGTTCAATTCTCGGAGAAACACTGGCGGGGAATTATTAAGTCTGCAGCAGGGCAGCCAGGAAGGCCGGGGGGAAAGTCTTATGCAATTTAAAATACGTTCATAGATCTTACTGGACACCTTCTCCAATGCATCTCTGTGGTCCCGGCAGCTCTGACTGATGCTGGAACTGGGAGACAACATTCACCACAGGGAAGCTTTATCAAGCATCAGCCCGACTCCTGATCTGAGTGCACCTCTGTACGTCTCTTGTATGTGTCTATTTATTTATTTCTTGTCTCTCTTATTACAATGGGAGCTCCTTGGGAACAGGAACTGTTTCTGCTTTTTTATTTTTTAAACTTCAGTTCTTTACACCATGCTGACATATAATAGGTGATTAATAAATGCTTGCCAACTGACTGACTCACTGGTCTTGATAGGTAAGTCTACTTATCTCTCCTTACCCTCCCTGCCATCTCAGCCATGTTCTGTACCCTGCGCATAATTCTGATCCTGGATAAGGAAGTTATCAAAAATGAAGGATGAACAATTGAAAAGCAGTAGATCTTTTGAGTGTCTAAAGAGTGATCTTTTGAGGTCTAAAGACCTGGGTTCAAATCTTGGTTTTTACCTTTTATTACTGAGTCACTCAATCCTTTGAGTCTAATTTCCTTATTTGTAAAATAAAGTATTGGACTAGATGGAATAGTCTCCTAACTATTCTTCCTGTTTCTAATCTATTTCCCCATATATATCGTTCACATCACAATAGTAGGTTAATTCTCCTAATTCATTGATCTGATTCCCTCACTCCTCCCTTCAACAATTTTCATTGACTCCCTAATGTTTATTAAGCCAAGTTCTAATAAGACTTTGCACAATCTATTAAAACCTAGATATTGTTCCCCCTCCTTTCCATTCTTATTTTGTATTCCTTCTCTGGGATATAATAAAGTGATATCGGGAGCTGTGTGAAATATTCTAGAGCTGCCTACAAACACATTCTTGTTACTGTTTTCATCATGATTTGTGGTATTATCCACAGTAAATCAGCTTCCTGAGGGACTTTGGAAGACTAAAGAGTGATGGCTACTGAAGGTATGAACAGTGGGTGTGAGACCTACGTAGAGTCCCTTGGAATAAAGGACCAGTGTGGATCATAGAACTGCATCGTTATTGTTTCTCTTTCATTCTCAAAGACAATCATGACATGCAAGTGAATTGTATTTAAGTGAGGAAGGGCTATGCAAGGCCACCTTCCATACTTTCTCTTCCAGAACCATAGCAGTTAGGTATAGCCAGATATAGATCAGCCAAGTGGAGATGGACCTGGATGCAGTGGGAGACCTGGGTCTTTTCTAACTAAGGTTTTTTAAACAAATCTTTTTTTTTTTTGACTGAGACAATGTCGAATCAATGATTAAGAATAGGTAAGAAATGAGGCAAAGAATGCCCTTTTTATTGAATTCCAAAACAAGGAATTAATCTTGGAGGGGAAGATCCTCAGGGTTTCTGATCCAATGACTATGGGTAAGCCAGTCAATTATAATTTGAGGGCCCCAAGGGCTAGTAGTATCCTGGTATCTGGTGAAATTTTTCTTTTGAACTGTGGCTTGTATTCAAGTGTGAGAAGGGAGGCAGAAGGATACGGGTGAAATCCTGCTGTGTCCCCATGCTGATTCACTCTGATAACAGCCTTTCTAGGTCCACAATGATGAGCTTTTTAGGATGCTCAAATTTTATTGGCACAGGGTCCAACACCCTGGAAAGATGATAACAGACTCAGAACATCACATGGGAGACAATCAACAAGCATTCATTAAATCCTTCTGTGTGCCAAACATTGTGCTCAATTGGGAACTCCAAGAACTCAGTCACTACCCCCAAAAGCTCACCTTCTAATGAGAAGACTCCGAGCAAGTAATTATGTACATACATGATGTATACAATATAAATGGGGAATAATCTCAGAGGTGGGTTTGGGGAAAAGTCTGATTTGAGCTGTCTCTATCCATCCTGATACCAAGGAAGTCTGGAACAAAGGGGAGGAGAGAAAGCATTTCCTCAGTCATATTTTCATCCAATGCTCTGAGCTCTCTGTGTACTTCTTCCTAACTCTCTGTACCCAAAACCAAACTCAATTTGAGATGTGCCGACCTTCCCAAGCTTGAAACTACCCTCGTCGTTGCATGAACAGGAGCACAAGAACAAGGAATTTGGTAAAACCTTCCCCCACACTTACATTCTTGCCAAATCCCATTCCCCTGCAGGATGCAACCTTAAATTGTTATCATAAAAACACCCTATTCTTCCTGAGCTCCCAGATACATCCTCAAAACACATCTAGATTATATTTAACATAGTCCTTTAGGGTTTGCAAAATACCTTGTGTGTGTTATTTAATTTAAGCCTCACAACGAGCCTGAGAAGTGGTTGCTATTATTATTCCCATTTTATAGTTGAAGAAAGTGAGGTTCCTAAAGGTCAAACTTATTTGCCCAGAATTCCACTGTCATTAAGTATCAGAAGCAGAATTTGAACTCAGATTTTCCTGATTCTGAGTCCAGGATTCTATCCATAATAGCAATTAGCTGTCTCTGAATACAGGAATTTTAGGACAGTCTCTATAAGTTTGTGTTCATACATATACACATTTATATACTTACATTTTTAATTGTTCAATCACATTTAATTCTTTGTGATCTCATTCAGGGTTTTCTTGGCAAAAATACTGGAGTGGTTTGCTATTTCCTTCTCTAGCTAATTTTACAAATGAGGAAACTGAGACAAACAGGGTAAAGTGACTACATGGCAGGGTCATGCAGCTGGTAAGTATTTGAGGTCATATTTGAACTCAGGAAGATTGGTCTTTCTGAATCCTGAATCCAGGACTGGCATTTCTATTTATTGTACCTAGCTTCTCTCTGATCCTTACAGTGACAGACACAGACACACAGACACACACATATACACATATAGTTGTGCATATAAATTAGGATAAAACAAAAACACAACTACAAAGCATATATATATGTATAATATAATGATATAAATATATGTATTTATACCATATACTTATATATACACATTATATACATATACTTTTATATACACATTTATATCATTATATGTATATATTTTATGCTTTATAGTTGTATGTTTCTGTTTTAGCCTTCTCCTAAATTATAAATTCCATAAGAAATTATTTTATCTTTTTTAATCTCTATATTTTCCCAGGTGCCTAGCACAGTGTATACTTGTTCCGAGTTTCAGAATATGAGAGAGGCCATGAGAGACTTTGAATCAGATGGTTTCTAAGATTTAAGAATATTTCTAGCATCTTGAAAATAGGAGAGGTTTTTCCTCTGAGCTTTATATTCTATTCCTTACTTCTCCCAGAGATATCAGAGAAAGTAATTTCCTGAATAGTGTCTTTAGGGCTTGAAAGAGCTCCTATGGAAAGCACCTCAGGAGAGACAGATGCCACAGAAACATTGGGAACCTGGATCAAAATTCTGGTCCAGATTTTGTCCTTATTGCACACATGGCAGCCAGGTAGGACAGTGCGGAGAGCAACAGGCCTGGAGTCAGGTTTGGATTTGACCTCAGAACCTCATTACCTGTGTAACTCTGGGCAAGTCATAACCTCAGCTTCTTCCTCTGTAAAATGGGGAGGTGGGTAAATAAAAACACCTACTCTACAGAGTTGTGAGGATCAAATGAGATATTTGTAAAATGACTAATGCTTATTTCCTTCCTTCTTTTCTGTGGAAGAGAAGGATATTTTTTTTGGTCTGTGGGTGAGAGGTTACCCATAGATTCTCCAGTCATATTCTTGGGCCCACAAAACTTGGTTTGGGGGAAAAGGACCGAGGCAGCGGCGAATACTGTAGCATGGCTCCCTCATGAACATGTTGGGTCCAAAGTTTGCAGACAAAATCCTTGAAGATTCAACTCCTGTCATTGTCTAGAGAGTCTTGGGACAAGGTAGTAGGAGGATTCCCTTCCCATCCTTACCTGTAGGAAAACAGGTTACAAGTCTTGTCAGATCTACTTTAAATCATGATAATTAAATCAGGACCTTTTACTCAGGGAATGAAGTAAAGTTAGCTAAAGTAACTGATGAATATCCATTAATAGATTTAATTTCCTCAATTTAACCTTATCTTCTCATTGTCTGTAGATTCAGAAATAACTGGGGTTTTCTTATTCTAGATTGGTAAGAAACTCCAATAGAAATAGATTTCTGTTCATCTAAAATTTTTTTAAAGGTATAAGTATTCTAAAGTTATGTGATGTTGAATATATTTTTAAATGAAGTTACTTATAATGTCAGAGTGACTTGTTTTGCAAGAGAAATTACAAATGGAGGTAATCTGTAAATGCTTGTAATGAAAAAATAAAACATCAATAAAACTTAAAAGAAAGGGAGAAAGAAAAAAGAAAGAAAGAAAAAGGAAGAAATGAAGAATGAACGAAAGAAAGAAAAAGGAAGGAAGGAAGGAAGAAAGGGAAAAGAGTGAGGGGGAGAGGGAGAGACACACAGAGAGACAAAGAAAGGAAGGAAGGAAGAAAAAGAAAGGAAAGAAAGAAAGAAAAAATGAAGGAAGAGAGGGAGGAAAGGGGAAAGAAAGGGAGAAAGGAAGGAAGGAAGGAAGAAATGAAGGAAAGAAGGAAGGAAGGAAAGAAGAGCTCTAGTTTTCTTTGTTTTCTGTGGTATAAAACTGCAGGGCCCTTAGCATTGTGAGCTCTTCTGGACTGGTCTATTACCTGAATGTAGACAGTCACCTGGATAACAGTTATGTACACAAATTCATTTGGTTGAACCAGGTTAAAGGCAAAAAATCTTTCCTGATTTTCCCCTCTCATACAAATAATTCCTTATTCCTTAACCTCTCCAATACATTTATCCTGTTGTGACCTATTTTCTAAGTGTCTATACAAGTATCTAATCTCCCTCCTAGATTGTAAATTGCTATCAGGCAACAGTACACTGTTTTTACATCACTTTATCCTTAGCATTGCATAGCTAATTAATAGCATGCAACAAAGGCTTAACAGACATTTGTTGAATTAAATCTATTCTTGTCCAGACTCAAAGTGCAGCATCAGGCTTGTTGCTGAATTGAATCCCTTGTAGTGGGCTCAGCTTAATAGAAGAGAAGAGAAATCCTAAGACTTAAAGCTAAAATACTTCTTTTTTTGTATTATAACTTTTTATTGATAGAGCCCATGCCTGGGTAATTTTTTACAACATTCTCCCTTGCACTCACTTTTGTTCTGACTTTTCCCCTCCCTCCCTCTACCCCCTCCCCTAGATAGCAAGCAGTCCTATACATATTAAACATGTCACAGTATATCCTAGATACAATATATGTGTGCAGAACCGAACAGTTCTCTTGTTGCTCAGAGAGAATTGGATTCAGAAGGTAAAAATAACCCGGGAAGAAAAAAAAATGCAAACACTTTATATTCATTTCCCAGTGTTCTTTCTTTGGATGTAGCTGCTTCTGTCCATCATTGCTCAATTGAAACTGAGTTAGATCTTTTCTTTGTTGAAGAAATCCACTTCCAGCAGAATACATCCTCATACAGTATCATTGTTGAAGTATATAATGATCTCCTGGTTCTGCTCATTTCACTCAGCATCAGTTCATGTAAGTCTCTCCAAGCCTTTCTGTATTCATCCTGCTGGTCATTTCTTACAGAACAATAATATTCTATAACATTCATATACCACAGTTTACCCAACTATTCTCCAACTGATGGGCATCCATTCATTTTCCAGTTTCTAGCCACTACAAACAGGGCTGTCACAAACACATATAGGTCCCTTTCCCTTCTTTAGTATCTCCTTGGGGTATAAGCCTAGTACTAGCACTGCTGGGTCAAAGGGTATGCACAGTTTTATAGCCCTTTGGGAATAGTTCCAGATTGCTCTCCAGAATAGTTGGATTCATTCACAACTCCACCAACAATACATCAGTGTCCCAGTTTGCCTGCATTCCGTCCAACATTCATCATTATTTTTTCCTGTTGTCTTAGCCAATCTGACAGGTGTGTAGTGGTATGTCAGAGTTGTCTTAATTTGCATTTCTCGGATCAATAGTGATTTGGAACACTCTTTCACATGAGTGGAAATAGTTTCAATTTCATCATCTGAAAATTATTCATATCCTTTGACCATTTATCAATTGGAGAATGGCTTGATTTCTTATAAATTAGAGTCAGTTCTCTATATATGGGAATGAGGCCTTTATCAGAACCTTTAACTGTAAAAACATTTTCCCAGTTTGCAAGCTAAAATACTTCTTGACCAGACTGCATTAGGGTTTTCCCAGCAAGCAGTCTGAGAGGACCATAAAAGAGAAAAACAGATGCCTTCCATTTCCAAATGCTTTTTAATGACCTCTCTTTAAGTGATAACTTTAGGTATATTTTTGATAATGATAATACCCTAAGTTCTGAACCTATAATTCAAATTATTTGCAGATTTATTTTTTGCCTTATGACATTTATAGAAGTAAGTCATGCTGAGTTCAGAATCTTGTACTTATCCCCATGGTGACTAATGATATCACTTGCCCAACCAATAACAGCTAGCATTTATATAGGTTTGCAAAAATACTT